>NW_012134192.1:2115495-2165358 GCF_000956105.1 Propithecus coquereli | reverse complement strand
AAACACAGATGGGCCCAACAGACAATAAAAAAGATTAAAAGACTGGAGAGAGGATAAGAAGTACTACAACTTAATTTTTTTAATTTATTATTCCTTTTATGCAAAAGGGAAGATTTGAAGCAAGTATCAAGAACTGACATTTGTTCATTCTGGGTAGAAATGCACAGATGTTTATTACATGTCCTATACTGTTCAGAACCATTTATGATAATTAAATGTATATTAATATGCCAATTAGTAAAATTATATATAAATATACATGTATATAATTCATATGGTTTTACAGATATATACTCATTTATTTATACACATATTTTTATTAAGCAAAAATTAAAATATAATGCAACCTTAGATCAATTCCTAAAACTTTGGTTTAAATTCCACCCAGCAGTTTCTCCCTGATGATATAAGAAGCCAGGAAGAACTGCAATAAAAAGAGGCTGATGGGTAGGAAAAAGACAGCTCATCTCCCGAAGGAAAGGAATAGTCCTTCACTTAGACCTAAAACAGCAGTATCTTAACAAATTTTTTTTTTTTTGAGACAGAATTCTGTTGCCCTGGCTAGAGTACCATGCCATCAGCCTAGCTCACAGCAACCTCAAACTCCTGGGCTCAAGCAATCCTTCTGCCTCAGCCTTCTGAGTAGCTGGGACTACATGCACACACCAAGACACCCAACTAATTTTTCTATTACGAGTAGAGACAGGGTCCCATTCTTGCTTAGGCTGTTCTTGAACTCCTGACCTCAAGCGATCCTCCTGCCTCAACCTCCCAGAGTGCCAGGATTTGAGCCACCGTGCCCGGTCTTCCATATACTATCAATCTGCTTTCTTCAAAATGCTCCTCATTCTTCTGGATCTTTACTGTTCAGTATCTGTCAAAGTACTGCCAGCTCACAATCCCCCTTCCCTGAGAAGAACTGAGCTATCCCCAATCCACAGAGATATTCCTGATTGTGTCTGAGCAACATGACCGTATTGTCTCACCACGGCAAAACGGTCCAGAGCTAGGCACCTCATCTAAGCCAAATCAGAGGATTTTTCCCAGAAAAGATAATATTCAGACTGAGATTTAGTCTCTTGAGACAGAAAATAGAAAATATCAGGAGCAGTGGCTCACATCTGTAATCCCAGCACTTTGGGAGGGCTGAGGTGGGAGGATCACTTAAGGCCAGGAGTGAGAGACCAGCCTAGGCAACCTAGTGAGACTCTGTCTCTACAAAAAAATTTAAAAATCAGCCAACATGCCTGCAGGTCTAGCTGCTTGGGAGGCTGAGGCAGGAAGATGGCTTGAGCCCAGCAGTTCAAAGCTGCAGTGAGTTATGATCAAGCCACTGCACTCCAGCCTGGGTGACGGAGCAAGACCTTGTCTCCAAAACAAAAAAATAAGAAAAAAAAAAGAAAGAAAGAAAATATCAGGAGCTGAAGTATGATCATCTTTCACCAGAGGAAGTAATAATATATAACATGATGGTTGAAAGCTTAATCCCAGCCCAGAATCCAACTAGTTTTTAAAATTATGGTGTCCCCTGCAGTAGGATCACTATGGGAAGAATAAGAATACAAAAAGAAATTTAAAAAAAGGAGAAAAGAGAAAGTATAAAAAAAAGGAAAAAAAAACTGTGGTGTCCCTATCTATAAAATGAGGATAACAGAGTATCTACCTCACAGATTTGATAGCATAATTAAATAAGAAAATGGATATAAAACATTTAGCACAGTATCTGGCACATAGCAAACACTGAAAAAGTTGGCTATTTTTTTTTTTTTTTTGAGACAGGGTCTTGCTCTGTTGCCTGGGCTACAGTGCATGGCGTCAGCCTAGCTCATAGCAACCTCAAACTCATGGGCTCAAGCAATCCTTCTGCCTCAGCCTCCCGAGTAGCTGAGACTACAGGCATGCGCCACAATGCCCAGCTAATTTTTTGTATATATTTTTAGTTGTCCAGCTAATTTCTTTCTATTTTTAGTAGACACAGGGTCTTGCTCTTGTTCAGGCTGGTCTCAAACTACTGAGCTCAAACGATCCTCCCACCTTGGCCTCCCAGAAGGTTAGGATTACAGGCGTGAGCCACCACACCCGGCCAAAAAGTTGGCTACTGACTGTTGGCGTAAGTAGCAGACAAAATCTGCAGAAAGAAATAAAGCAGGCATCAGCAGAAATAAGATTAATTCAATTCCTTTCCTGGGTCAGAGATACATTTCAACGTTAAGGTTCTTGGCTCTTGTATCCTTATAATAAAAAATCCTTTCTTTCCTTATATAAGCTTAGAATGAGATTTGTTTCTTACAAAGGTCCCTACCATTTTATAATCATACATTATAGAAATTTAGAAAAGGCTGTGCCTCTCTTTTTTTTTTTTCCTTTTCTTTTCCTTTTAGAGACAAGGTCTTGCTCTGCCACTGGCTGGAGTGCAGTGGCACAATCTTAGTTCACTGCAGCCTCAAACTCCTGGGTTCAAGTGATCCTCCTGCCTCAGTCTCTTGAGTGGCTGGGACTACAGGCTCATGCCACCATGACCAACTTTTTTTTTTTTTTCTGTAGAGACAGGGTCTCACTATGTATCTAGGCTGGTCCCAAACTCGTGGCCTCAAGCAATCCTCCTGTCTAGGTCCCAAAGCACCGGGATTACAGGTATCACCCACCAAACCTGGTCTGCCTCTGCTTTAAAACCTTTAACGGTGCCCATATCCCACTAAATGAATTGAAATAAAACATGCCCCTAATATACCTTTTAAGATAACTACCTTATTAACCTTGCCCATATCCTTGGAGAGAATAAAGAAATAAAAACAGCCAACAAGTGGCATTTTAGGCAATATGGTGCTGGCATTCCACCACTCTCCATTCATCTCTTCATCCTCTGTCTTGATACCCACGTTCCTATTTTCTTATGTTTTTTGGCCTTTAATCTACTATGACACCCCCTAGAACAGCCTCATCTCATTGTCAGTGATTATTACTAATAAATTAAACCATAGATTCCTTTGTTTGGTGATCTATGCACCCCAAACCATAACAAGCCACAAGGAGAAAAAAGTCAAAGAGTAGATCTATACATATTTCATCAAGTCCTAAAATTTTTATGACTGATTCCATCCTCCATTTGCAATATGCCATATGCTAATGCTAGAATAGCTGTAATTCTGCTACAGTACATTCTCACAATCAAAACGTATTGACAGAACTAGAAAAATATTGCTCTGAGACTCATGATACCATATAGGCTACTCGGTCATATTTTTACTGATCAAAAAGGTTCTGCTCTTGCTATATGCCCAGGTAGAATAGATGAAATGTTTGTTTTCTGCCTTCTGTCAACTTCCATAATCAACACCAAAAGAAAGCAAATAGTAATACTTTAATGTGACTAATGAAGATTAAACCTATTTCTCTCTGATATTTCCAGAAGTTCAACTGGAAAAAATGCTTTTGGCTACAAAGAATAAACACACCTCCCTCATTCTTACAGGAGGTTTACAAAAGTTCAGAAAGAAGGTAGCCAGCCAAGTAAAAAAGGAAGAGTTTTCTACTGTTTGCCAAAGGGACTACCTGAAAGCAGTCAGTGTTCAAAGTTAAACTATACACATGCAGATGTAGTAAAAGGAATATGATAGTCACTTAAATTCTTGTTTTTTTCTTTCTATTGAACAAAACCTAGCAGAATCATCAACATAACTGCCTTATGTGTCTACTGCCACATTTTAACTATAATGAGCCAATGTAACCTTAAACCACTTCAGGCTTTCTTGATTTTGTAACTACAGTTAATAAAGCCCAAATATGATTGTATGTCTTTTATGTGTTCAAACTATTCATCAACATATAGTTATTTGGCTCAATTTGTTTTTCAGATTTTACAAAATCTGTTTAAAACTCCAAGTCAGTATTTGGCCCAAATCTTTAAGTTACAGTATTTGAACAAAAGACTGACAACCTTTCAAACTGCAACATGAGTGCAGCATCCTAAGCCACTCACTAAAGTAGTTAATGTTTTTGATAAACAGTCCTTACCACTCTGGCTGCTCTCTCCTGAGATTCACATTTCCTGCAAAACCATGGTCCAGTGGGTACTTGAACAATGCCATAGCAAGCTGTTGGAAAATAAAATGTTTTAAAACGTTAAGATTAGAGGAATTATGGAAAAACAAAGCCTTCACAGAGCCCTATTAAACTATCTCTCAAACTATTCAAGTAAATTATCTGCCTTACAGAGAATTAAATATTTTATATCCCATTTACCACATATATAGCCTATTTAATTACAAAGCAAAAATTTTAAATGCAACTCTTCTGTGTTATTTCAGCTAGATAAATTTCATGTTAAATTTTTAATTATTTTTTCCTCTTATAATAGGAAGAATATCATGTAAAATTTAACATATAAAGATTTTTTTCATAGAATAACTCAGAAATTCATTAATTCACTCCCATACACCACAATTTAAATAGCAAACATTTTAGGTAAGTTTAATGAAAATATTTTTCAAATCATCCTTCAAAAAGAGCAACAGATACTGCGGAAAACAAAACGTAATGTTAAAAGTGAAATGCTTCCATTTATATAAAATGTCCAGAATATGCAAATCAACAGAGACAGAAAGTAGATTAGTGATTATCTAGGGCTGGGAGAACTGGGAAGAAATGGGGAGTGACTGCTAATGGTTCTTGCTGGGGTGATGAAAAGGATCTAAAATTGATTGTGGTAATGGTTGCACAACTCTGTGAATATACTAAAAACCACTGAATTGTACCCTTTAAATGGATGAATTGCATGGTATGTGAATTATATATCAGTAAAGCTGTTGTAAAAACAGAAAAATGCACATTCCTGAACACATAATGCCAATGCTTTCAACAATTGATCTGAGTATATAACATATCTAATTCACAGTCTATTTGTTTAAAAATGGGATTATTTATTCATTCATTCATTCATTTTGAGAAAGGGTCTCACTCTGTCACTCAGAATAGAGTGCAGTGGTGTCATCATAGCTCAGGGTAACCTCAAATTCCTGGGCTCAAGCAATCCTTCTGCCTCAGCCTCCCAAGTAGCTGTGACTACAGGCACACACCACCATGCCCACCTAATTTTTTTCTTTTCTAAGAGACAGGGTCTTGCTATGTTGCCCAGGCTGGTTTCAAATTCCTGGCCTAAAGCAATCCTCCCACCTCAGCTTTCTGAGTAGCTGGGATTACAGGTGTGACCCACTTCACCTGGCTTCTAAAATTTGGTTTTTAATATTAATATTTAATTAGCTCAAAATTGAAAATTTTCCAAAAATTTAAAACCACAGATAATCCAAATTTAAATTCTTGCAAGCTCAGTGGAAACTTGAAAATATCTTAAATATTGGGAAGCACTTAAAGAACATAAAATCAGCAAAACTTTTTTAAAACTCCAAAAGCTGACCTTCTAATCCCTTTTAAACACTTGGAAATACATCTGAGTAAAACTGTTCTATCTACCAAAACACACAGCATTATTGTCCAAAACCTATATTTTTATTCAAATTTACTTCTAGAAAGGAAAATATATTTTTTTTTTTAAGAGACAGAGTCTTGCTCTGCTGCCTATGCATGCAGTGGCTCAATCATATGCAACCTCAAAATCCTGGGCCCAAGCAATCCTCCCGCCTCAACCTCAGAAGTAACTGGGACTACAGGTGTGTGCCACCACACCCAGCTAATTTTTCTTATTTTTTGTAGAGACAGGGTCTCACTACATTGCCCAGGCTGGTCCCAAACTCCTGGCCTCAAGCAATTCTTCCACCTCAGCCTCCCAAGGTGCCAAAGTGTTGGGAACACAGGCATGAGCCACCACACCCAGCCAAAATTAAAGATTTAAATGAACATTTTCTATCCTGGGAGATTACTTATCAAAAGGTGACAATTTATCATTCAATTCCTAAGAAATACTCCCAAAAATGCCAAGGAACACTGTAACAGAAATATATCAGTTCTATGACCTAGTATCTAATTTTGATACGCACTGCTTTCACTGCTTAAAAAAGCAAAGTATGCGACTTTGCTCTTCTTCAAAAGACTCTGAGAATAACCTCATTCTGAGGTTAAACTAATGCCCTATCTCAGAACCATCACCACTGCATCCAAGTCTCCCTTCCCAGTTGTGACACTCTATTCTTCTAAGAATGTACTTTGGCACCTTATGCTCAGATTTTCCCCTCTGTCCTTTGGTAGTGTCCCTTCCAACACACTACTAAATAGCATCTGCATCACCCAATGCCAGATTCAAAAATGGGACGGGAGATGGGGTGGTAAATAAACGGGGAGCCACCAAAAATGACATAGTTTCAGCCTCAACGCCTGACCACATGAAATGGAAAAAGCCAAAAACTTCAATGGCCATAAAAATATCTTACTAGTGTCCTCGGCCCTTCTGTACAGCCAAAACAATCACCCAGTGGAAATACCCAGAAATAAACTAAGAGGATCCCCAAGTTACTTGGGGGCACCACCACCTCCTCTTCTCTTCGGTCGTCTAGGCTGGGGAGGTGGCCTGACGCAGCAAGCAACAGCCTTCTCCACCAGCCCCGGGCAGCTCAGCCCAGACAGTCCAGCATCAATCAGCACGACTGACCTCGGCCTCCGCCGTCTTCTCCGCAGGAAGCTCCCCGACGGCGGCGGCAGCAGCAGGGTCTCCGCCAGAAAGCTCAGGGTGCAGCAGAGCCCGCCTTCCCTCCCTAACCCGAAGAGGCCAGGCGGCCCCCTCCTGACTCCGCGCCCCTCCCCAGAGCAGACTCGCGTTCCCGAGCCTGTCTCCATGCCACAGGAAGTCTCCAGGCACACTGCGGCAGACAAGGGCAGGCAGGGGAGGGGACCCCACGCTCCCACACCCCCGCCTACCGGGACCCCGAGAGGGGCGCGCGCTCGCCCACCCCTACCCGACCCTGGGGCGCAGGGCGCGGCCCCGCGCCGCCGCCGCCTCGGGTAGCCTCCAGACCCCGGCCCCGGGCGCAGGCTTCGACGGCCAAATGACACTTGAGAGAGTGAGAGAAGAATCACATGACAGGCCAGGCCACACGCACTTTCTCCCACATGCATGGCCCACACCCCCTCCGCCCCGCGGCGGACCCTCCGAGTCCCTCCCGCGGCCGCGGCACGGGGCGGGGGCGGGGCGGGGGAGGGGCGGAGACTGGCAGTTGCTGCCAAGGTGGGGGAAGCGGTGACGGTTGGGCGCAGGCCGGTTCGGCCCGGCGGGCGGTTGGGTGTTTACCTTGATGCACCGCGACGCTGCAGCCGTGCCCGTCGCAATAAACCAGCGGGTTCTCGGCCCAGCCTCTCTCGTCTGAGCAAACGCAACAGCCTCCAATCATCTCCTTCATACTATGGGAGACCTCGTCCTCCAGTGACACGGGCCGGTCGCTAGAGACCATCTAAGAGGGAGTTGGGGGGACCATTAAAAAACACATGCAAGCCAATCAGTGCTCCCCCCGCACAGCCCCCGCGCCCCGCTCCCGCCCGGCGCCCCGCACCCCGCCCCGCCAGCCGCTCGGCCGCTCGCTCACTCGGGCTTTGCCGCTCAGTCACTCACGTTCCGCACAGGAGTCAGGAGCCATGTCCTTGCTGACTCCCCCCACCTCCCCTCCACCGCCTCCTCCGCCTCCGCCTCCTCGTCGTCTTCCCTCCCCACCTCCACCCGGCCGCTAACGCGGGCGGCCGGAGAGGGCACACATAATCAAGTAGGCCTCCGCACAGGCGCACTGGGGGGGCTCCCGCTGGGCCAGGGGCAGCGAGGGAGGGGACGAGGGCTGCGCTTCCTCCTCCGAGCGTCACTCGGCGTGCGCGCCCTGCGGCCAGCGTGAGGGAGGAGGTCCCAGAGAGGCGAGGCCTGCGTGCGCGCCGCCGCGTCCGGCCGTCTTTTCCGGCCTACCTCCCGGGCCCTTTCCCCGCCCCCGCGCAGCTCGCCGCCGCCGAGGTGTGCCGGGGTGGGGGCCAGGGGAGCGCGCCGAGGCCGGAACGAGCCAACGGGAGGGCGCGGGGGCGCGCGCGCGGGGGCGGGGACGTTGGGGCCGCCCTCTGCGGCGCCGGCCGCGCGGGTTGAGTCTGCGCCTCGGAAAGAGGCCTTGGCGGTGGGGGAGGCGGGCGCCTAGGGCCGGGAGGGGCAGTCGTCGGAGTGGCACGAGGGGACTCACTAGGGGGATCGCCCTACCCCGGGAACCTACCTGGAGGCCTTCTCGTCTAGAGCCGGCCCGTGGGTAACAAGGGCTGGGCGAGTGTGCCAGCTCCCATGAAGGGTGTAATGAAGCATGGCTTCCTGCAGTTGGCCGCGCTAACTTCCCAGTGCTGCCGCAGCCTCTCCACCCATTAAATTCACATCCTGGACTCTTCCCAAAGTTCACCGATGGAAATGCTACCAGATCTGCCGCCCATTTGTGCACTACATTGGCCCCAGTGACTAACGAAAGTGCATCCCAGACTGAAGGTCAAAAGCCTGCGTTAGGGTTATAGAGGGAACAAATCTACCCTCTGCTTGCTGTGTAGGAGTACAAATGGTTGTTTATCAGGAATTAGCAATATAATGTGATGATCAGATGCAGTTGTACTACATTAAAAGGATGAAGGAACCCAAGCTCTTGTAATCACCAAAAGATAATTAACACCATGAGATGGGAGTCCAGTTTCAGTCCTCTGAACTGGCTCTTTTCTCCAAATTTACTCTTGGAAATGTGAGGTCATTTAAAAGTGGCAGAAAGATGAGAGCTCCCACCTCACATACAAATAGAAAACGGATTAGGCCTAACTGAATAGATTAATTAGCTGTATGCTGAGCAGTTTTGAGCTGTAAAATCTTCCACTGTCGCCCTAACCCTTATGCATGCATGTAAGCCCGATATTAATTTTAAGCAAAAAATGTCTAATTATAAATTTTGCTTGAAATGGAAATTATGTTTAGGTGGTTTAAATGACAAGCACTGTTAAAAGGCGAATTCATGGCTTTTGGTTAATACCTTGCAGGTACAAAATGGTTGTTTACCAGGAATTAGCAATATAACGTGATGATGTGGAAAATGCTCTTTTACAATGCTAAAGGATGAAGGAACCCAAGGTCTTCTAGTCAGTCACTGAAAGATAATATAATAGTTTAAGCTTTAAAAGCATTCCAGATGTTTTCATAAAGAAATAAATGGTAGCATGGCTGATTTTTCTATTCAAAGTAATTGCTAGCAATCTAAGAATGATAATAGATATAATGCAAGCGTATATAGCAAATATATTCAAATGTTTTAAAAGCTAATTGAGATATATGCAGTAATGGAAATCTACTAAAGCATAAAATAGGGAGAAAATGTGCACTAAAAACACAAAAATGAGAATTCTCATAGTGCATTTACAAAAGGTAACTACCAGATTACAAACTTATGAAATATAAATTCTTTTTTGGGATATGGCAACAATTAATAAATTTCTGGACAAATCATGTTCTTAACATGCCTTTGAAATTTGTCAAACTAAAATGGCCTTCAAACAAAATTATACTGTTTTGTGTATCTTAACTATATATTTTAACTTTACTCTTATACGAAAGATACCAGTTCAATATCTAATTCCTACTCAGAGTCCTACTGTAAGGCAATTTTGAGTTAAAAATCAATGTGAAACTTCCCAAACACTGCAGCCAAGCCATAATGCACTAAATTATTTAAAAATACATTTGTTTTATTTTTAATGCATTACAGCTTAGTTCTTGTGATGGAATTAATTATATGTAAAGAAGGATAGGTATCTTACCCTATTCTGTAACACTTAAGAGAAATATAAGTAAACACTTGATATAGCTATTTCCAAAAAACAAAAAACAATTCATCTTTTCTAAGAGGTTTTTGAAATTTAAAAAATTAGGGAAAATACATTATTTCATAACAGGCCTATAAATAAGTAATAGTATCTGAAGCAGAAATTTTGTTAAAGATGTAGGCATAAGTGTTGATAAAATATAATTCAAATTATCTAAAACTGATTTTTAACATATATGTTGAGTATGAAAATTATAGGAAAAAACATAATGGGTATAAATAGCTCATTTTCATTTTAACTCATATATCAGATACCAAACTTCTTCTTATATATCTTAAGTATATTTAGTATATTTCTAAAAAATATCAAGTGAAAAGGAAGAATAGCAGATAGCATAAAAGAATTCAAATATATGTTAATTATTCATTTAGTAAACATTTATTGAATATTTACTGTGTGTCCCGGACTATTTTGGATATAGGGAATATAGGAGTGAGAAAGTTGTATTTGTCTTTGGTGAGATACATGTAGAGTTATATATATGACAATTGGCTGAATATGCTAATTCTCATACCTAGGAATGGATAAAACTTACTATTAAATTACCAGAATTGTTAAAGTTCAAGTAAGTTTTTAACAATACATAGTAATATAAAAAAAAAATTACCATAGTATTTATAGAATAACTTCATAGAAAAGTACAATTTCAATCTTAAAATAATGTCATCCTGTAAATCTGATTCCATATTCTCAAAATATCCTTTGAAAAAGTATATCTAGTATCTGTAGAATAAAACAAAGCCTGTTGTCTCTAATATTCTTCACATAACAGCAGCTAACTCAGTACTGTCTCATCTCTCTAATCATCTGAGGCGAACCACAAAAAACTCAAGTAAAGTATTTTCTGATATAACCTCTAACCCTACAATGGGAAAATGTATTTTTGCTCTATGGGTAATATATCTTTTTATAATTTTCTTTATTCCTTAAGCTAGGCACCAAATTGTTGTATTTGCTTTTCCATAATCATTTACATAAGTAGATACTATGAAAGAAATATTTAAAACCACATTTGGATCATAAGTTAGTACTGTTCATATTTATCTCCTTTTTAAATTGAAGTTTTATTTACCTTCTATTTGTGCATATTATATTTAGTCTGTTATACCCTCAACAACGTTGAGGTACATTTCTATAATGAGTCATAGAAACTGAGGTCATTTTCTATATATATGAGATAGTTCTATAACGCTAACTAGACACACTATCCTTAACTCAGATTCCTGACTTGCTCTAAGTGCTTAAAATTCTATATTGGCTCTAATACTAAGTTTTTTAAACAAGCAATTAGAATTCATACCTCTACTAAACTTCATTGGAAACTATAATCTTCTTTCTAAATAAATTAGTTGGAAAACTCAAAAAGGCAATTTCTTATGATCTGAACAGACTTTCAGATATATCCTCTTTTACATAAAGGAATCTTTGAATAAAATTTTGTTTTGCTCATTTGGTACCCAAAATTTAACCTTTTATGTGAAAAGTTTATTATGGGCGATATATTTACACTAGTATGATTAAAATACTGAGATATTTCTGAAACTAGTTTTGTTATTTATCTCACCATAAGTGAGTATTATGTCTTTAATAGATGCAAACCCACACATGGCAGCTCTATCATGGAGTACTATTCAAAATTTCATATAAAGGTATTCTTTTCAATTATGTTTTGGATTGAGATTCTGTTAATGACTTTTGCAAAATTCCATTTAATAAAACATGTTAATCTTACTAGGTGATTTTTTTTACTAACCATAGCACCTAGCAAGTGTCTTGCACGTAGTAGGTCCATGATAAATGTTTGTTTAATGTACTATGTTGGTGTATTAAAGCTAATTGGAGTCAGAACTTTATTCTTCAGAGTAAAGCAAGACTTTATTTTCTAAGTATACTTGAACTGAAATTTCTAAGCAATGATTAACAGAATTTTCAGATATATTGGTTTCTTTAAAGATTTTTAATTGTTGAAATTAATATAGGTGAAGAGTTTTTATTTACCAGGTAGTTTAGAATTGTCTATATTTAAATAGCCCTCAAATGTTAACCACCTTTTCCTGTAAAAGTCATCATTTTATTACAAAACAAGATCTAAGAATCGATCATAATTAATATCGTTAGATATACTTAATTTTTTGAAAGTTTAGTTAGGTAATTCTGAGATTTAAATTGAGTGTACCCTGAATTAAAAACTCTTTTTAAAAATCAAGGTCTAATTTTTAAACGGTCTGGTTTGGTGAATCTTGTGTTTGGCTTCATAGCTATTCCTTTTGCTATAAAATTGAGATATTAATTGGCTGTATTTACATTTTTGGGGTAAAACACCATGTAATTACCAATAGAAAAATACTACCTCTAAGATGCCTTTAGATGTTCCAGGTGTTACATAAACCTCCTAATATTTCAGAGTTCGATAGTTTTTTTCCATCATGCAACAATACTTAAAGGTATTATACTCTGCCTTTTCGGATATCATCAATATAGTATAGGAGTAGTTGTGTAAAGCCCATGCTCCCATTTTTCACTGACGCCGAAAATTTGCATCTCTGTTATAATTAAAGTGTGATTAAGGTGACATATTTAGGTGTCTGTTTATAAGATACAATAAGATTAAGTGAAAAGATTCTGGACATGGAAAAGAGGAAAATCAGTTTTTGAAATGGAAGAGAACCTTGAAAGAAACAAAACATATCTTGAACTGAAAAAAAAAAGAAGAAATTAGACTGAATTGCTAAATACTGTTAGGACCGAAGGTGGTCACTTTTAAAGATTTAAATGTTTTCCTCTCCAAAAAGGCCACTGCTTACTAAATCCAGAAACAAGCCCAAGAATATGTTAATTAAGTGCATTGTGTCCCAGAAAGAATGAGGTTGACAAATTCATTTTTTTATTCCTTCAATTAATAAACTGTCTAACACATCTTAGATTTTTCAAATCTACAATGTGCATATTTACCTCTTGAAATTGTACAGTAACGGTGCCAAGGACCAACATGACCCCATAGGGTGAATCTTAGGAAGCTTAACATTCCTGGTGAATTAAACGCACAAACCTCGGATCACTTTTTTGTCAGTCTTACTTTACTGTGGCGCTTGAGAGCCAGAATGTAGGTAATTTTTATATGGTGGCACTTCACCCCAATTAAAAAAGCAATGATCGCTGGTGCAAGCAGAAGTGGAAAATATGACATAAAATTAAAGAAAGGTATCACAAAGACTAACCAGGAATGCTACACATCCCTCTCCATCCCCACCCCCATTCATGCCCTTTTTTCTGCCCATTTGTTGTTTTTCTCACAAGTATATCATGACTTCTAACAGTTTTTAGTTTAAATGAAACAAAAAATACTCGAAACAGTAAGAGATGTAAAAAGATTCACCTTCTACTATCAACTACCAAGAGATAAACTTGTAACACTATTCTAAATATCCAAAGATTTATAAATTAAAAATGTAAATTGATGGATGGGAACTGGGGGAGGAAGAGTGTGGAACGAATGAATAGATTGAAAATACTTAATTTTCAACACCGATTTTTTTTTCTGTTCCAACCTTTCCATAGTTACGCCTCAAATGATTTCGCACATAAGAATTTCTCCCTATACCTCGAAATAACTGAATGATTTCCACGAGGAAATGCAAGTTCAGAAAGAAGACCCGCAAAATGAAAGTGTTAAAATGCAAACATCTATAACATTTCAAATGCAAAATAACAACCATCACTACCTTTAACTGACTCTTAAGGGGTCTTTTCAAACAGATGCTATTTATGAACATCATCTGTTAACTTCTTTCTTGTAATTCAAAACTCTTGTCAAATGATGTTTTCATGATGACGTGTAAATATAATATTCCATTAGAGATCAATTCTAATTGGTTTTTAAAAATCCACCTAGGGAAACAGTGCTGAATAATACAAGGTCTAGTAATGAGTATTTTAGAAGGAATTTCCGCAAAGTCTATTATAAATCTAAGTTGAAATTACTCTCTTGCCCTAGTAAGCTTTGGACCACAGGATTGAAATTATTTCTTCATGAGCTTTCACGCACGATGACTTTGGTCTTGTCTACAAGACTCAAAAGCACTTGTTGGAAATCTTCATTTTTTTAAAACCGTGACGTTTGCCAGAAATATTTTTTTCCCACATGCCTCACAAAGGAAAACAGGCAGTTTCGGAGGTGGGCTGCAATTATTTGTTTCCAAGACGTGGTTTAAAAGCAAACGCAACGTTTTTCCCTTTTGAAATTCACTGTTATTCTGAAAATGCATTTCACGGTAAGAAAGCAAGCCCGTTTGTGTTAGGGCTAGCTGAGCCCTTCCTTTGGAAACTAGACTTCTTGTGTACAAAGAAGAGCTGAGTAATAACAAACAGGGACAGCGAAACGTGCTTTTCCGAACTCCCTTGAATTCTGACCTTCATTTTCAAATCCATACGTTTAGAGAGATTGCAAACGTCATATAATCTGCTCTAACTTTCCAGATCCAGAATAAAAATTGCTCACGTCTGTCTCTTATCTAGTGATCACTTTATAGACATATATATGCTGCTTTCCCTTTTCTTTTAATGTGTGAGCTGCAGGCTCGCCCAGCTTCCTTCAATTTCGCGGCACGTTGTAAAGCTGCTTCCTACGAGGTCTTAGTTGGGAACCCCTTGCTGGCCCAGTCAGATCATAAAACTTGCCGCGCCGAGCCGACCCGGCCCGAACTCCGGAGTCTGAGGTGGCACCGGCGGGGGTCGGTCGGGCCGCAGGACCCCTCCCTCGACCACGACGCGCTCGCCGAGCTGCAGCGCCGGGGCCGAACAATGGGGGCGGCCGGGCGCGAGACGCCGGGTCCCGCTTCTTCCGCCGCGCGAGCCGCGCGCCCGGTCCCCACCCCCCGGGCCCTCCGCGGCCGCGTCGTCGCGCTCGCCCGGCCGCCGCGCCTTCCTCCCGGGCCTGGCCCGGCGCTCGCCCCGCCGCCCGCGCGCCGGCTCCCCTCCCGGGCCCGGCCGGCCTTCCTTGCCCGACTCCGACCCCCATTGCTTCCTCGCCCCACTTCGGCTTTCGCTGCGGCCGCCTTCCCACTATTTTCTGAACATATTTTCACAGTTTCCTCTTTTCTTTTCCAAAGTGGCCGAGAAGTCTCGATTCTCCCTTAACGTTGATTTGCTGTTTCCTTCCAGAAAAGATTCCTCAGGAAACCCCACATCTAGAAGGAAATACAGCAAATCGAAGAACACCTTTAACCCTAAAGACGATCTCACATTTAAAAAAGAATTTTTTTTAAACACAAGTATGTTGTCTAAAATCGACAAAACAACTATCCCCTCTCTTTTTATTTCCTCCTTCAAATACTGTTATTTTAAACTCTCCATCGAATGCCTTCTGACGGGAGGGCAGAGAATGTGTCCGGCAGCACGCAGCAAATCAGAGGTTTTATCTTACGCCTCCTGGGACGGGGAAAAAAGTGGAACGTGGACGAGGGAGCTTCCAGGGCAGAAAAGCAACACAATTCGCTGGGGACGCCGCCGGGCCGGGCGGGGGACGCGCGGCGGGGGCGCCCCGGGCCCGCGGGCTCCGGGCCGGGGAGCTGGTCCGAGGAGGGGAGGAGGTTTAAGTAGTGGGGGCTGGGAAGGCGGTGGGTCGGCGCATGACGATACTTTCGGAGGAAGGAAGAGGCAGCGGTGGAGTTGACTGGGCTTTCTCATCCCCCACCCCCAAGGAAAAAAAGAAAGTTGGAGGGAGGCGGGGAGGAGAATGGCCATCCCCATTTCCTCCCCACGATTACGCGGAAGAGCTGGGGCTGCCGCGGGCACAGAGAGGGCGCGGGACAAGGCGGACCAATAGCAGTCAACAGGTCCAGGCCTCGGCTGGGCGGCGGGGCCGGGCCGCGGGGAGGCCGGGTCCCCTCCCCTCGGCTCCCCTGCGCTCCCCTCCCCCGCAGGCCCAGCGCGGCAGGGGAGGCCCGGCTCTGCACTCGGAGCCCCACCCGGCCAGGCCGCGGCCGCCTCCGCCCGGGCTCTCGGGGTGGGGGCGGGGCGGGGGTTCCCTGCCGGAGAATCCTCCCCCGGGGCTGGCGGCGGGGGGAGGGGATGGAAAGCGGGGAATGGAGGATTAGGAAGGACTCGAGCTCGGCACGAGCGCGGCCCGCGCGGAGGATCCTGGGTAAAAAGTGGCCGCGCGGCACCGGGAGAGCGCGGAGAGGAGCCGGGGTCAGAGGTCAGGGCCCTGGAGCCCCGCGCGCAGAGCCCCCCACGTGAACGCAGCGAGCAGGAGGAACCTTTTTGTTTTCGACCGCGCCAGCATGCTCCCCTATTGACCGAGCTGCTTTTCCCGGGCTGCTGGGGAGAGCAGCTCCATCGCGGATCTCCTAACCCCACCCCCCTTCCACCATCACCACACATCCCAACTCAACCCTTCCTCTCAACTCGCATCCCAGCCCCCCGTACAGGGCTAGCAATAACGCAGTAAATTTACTTTAACAACAAGTGGGGGTGGTTGCATTTACTCCTCCCTCTCCTCTCTCCTCCCCCTCCTCTCGCTGCGGCTCTTGACACTACTACAAACCAGGACTATAAACATAAACATGTGTCACTGTAACAGGGCAGGTAATATACGGATTTTGAGGTGGGGTGGAGTGGAGGGGGGCTTGGTCGCCGCTTGGAGGGCAGTAAAAAACCGGTTTCACGTGCTCGACGGCTTTGGGGGCTCCCCCACGCAGCGATCCATTTATATAATGCCGACGGCACTCGGTCACTGATTCAGCAACACATACCCACAAAGGCAGACTTGCCCCTAACCAGCGTACCCCAAAGCAAATACATTTAAATGCGAATCCCTGTCCTCTCCCGGCCACCGCTGCCATTTCTTCTATTAGCAAACAGTAGCATCAACACTTCAATCTCCTTTCCTTTTTAAAAATTATCTTCCAGATAGCAATAGAGATCATTTTTTCGACCTAAGTAGTACACCGCTCTCTTGCCACAGACACTACCTACACATTCTGGGTGCAGAAACCCCTTCAAACAGGAAGAAAGGAAATTTAAATGACTGAGTTCGAAATCTGGCATGCAAAGGTTATTTCTTGGGCTTTGCCTCTATGCATTTAGCACAACTTCTGCTGCAAGTTGCTTCGACTGGCGCGGTGGAGATTCGCCACAGCAAGCCTCTCTTATTATTATTTAGTCTATATTTACACTGCCTCTCAACTTTTTTCTCATTCTTAGTTCAACAAGCCTAGCAACCACTACTTAAGGTAGAGTAAAGCGAATCCCCTCGCAAGCTTTTTGGCTTGAAACGGAGGGAGATACAGAAAATGTTCAGAATAAGTGGTTCCCTTTGTTCTTTCATTGTTTCTCTACGAACTGGTGGATACAAGGACAAACACTTACCTTCTCTTCTTTTTGCTCCAAAAACCAGACGCTCCCATCAGCCTTAAAATACACAATCCACCTTGAAAGTAACTACGAATGTCGGGAGAGTTTGTATTCCATTCTTTTTCGCTCTCTGCCCTCTTTTAGCGTAGGATTAAGTTGCCGAGCACGTTGCTGCAAGCTGTAGCCCCCCGCCTTAGTGAATCGGTCACGTTTAGGACCCTCTAAGTCCACCCTAATTCTGCCAGTAGAATTGAGGGTATTGGAGCTCTAAACTTTCAAAAGGAAAGGGGCCTGCAACTCTCCAGAAAACTTACAAATACCCTGAAATTTTTTACCATTGTATTTTTGCACCACATCACCAAATAGTATTTGCCAAGAAGTATTAGGTATTTCTTCGAGGAAAGTATTTTTTTTTTTTTTACGTTTATACTTAGCAATGCGCTGCTTAGACAGATGGAGTAAAAGGCAGGTTTGTATCGGCATTTAACGGAATGAGTGCGTTTTCCATAACGTTTGTTGTGCCATGTGTTTTTAAAAACACAAACAAAACACTACTACAACTGAGAAAGGAAGGAAATAGACGTTTGAATTAAAATGTTGTGGAACGACTTACAAAGAGGCGTTTCCTTGAAATTTATTAGTGTAAAAATCGGCCTCAGAAGCGAAAAGTAAGCTTTTCAGAGTTAAAAGATTTAATTTTCACTCCATGATTCCAAAATGAAAAAGCGAATTTTCTGGTTAGTATGTGATACTGTCAGTGTTCAGTGCCCAGCCCGATGGGCATTAGTGCCCAAACCTTGTTTAAATGTGATTATGATGTGATTTGCTGATGTCATGAATATGAAATGATACTTGTGTATCCATAAATTCGAACTTGTGATTTTTTTTTTTTTTTTTTGATCTCCCGCTTTTTTGTGTGTTCCCAGTAGCTGCAGCAGTAGAAGACAGTGATTGGCTCCAGTGCTCCTAGAAGGATTTGGGCTGAAGCCAGGGGAACAGAACCAGAGGATTCCCTTTCCAGAGACCATCAGGCTCCTCGTGTGTCTTGTCTTTCCTCTCTCCCCTCATGGGTGCTCAGGATTTCAGTATGGCTGCAGTAACCCATAGGTAGGCCTCAGCACTTAGTGTCATCACTTCGGTTTCTACACATTTGGCCCTCGTGTAAAATAAACAAAAACTTGGGCAACCCAAATAAATTGTGGTTCTTGATATTTGTATATTATTTAATACATGGAGGTTTAACTCTACTTTCTCTGATTTTTTTTTTTCTTCTACATTCAGGATCAATTGTGAAAGGCCCTTGTGTCTCCTAGGAAAATATTGCAACAAAACAAGATAATTGGGGGGAAAGGCGGTTGCAGTAGGAAAAGTGGCTTTTCTTTGATAGCATTTAATTGGAATTAAAAGATTCTTGAGCTGTAAACATTCTTTATTTATTCAGCACACATAAGCAGGCATTGTTTTATCACCATCATAATTATGGTGTCCTTTAAACTGGCTGATAGCAGGAAAGATAAGGGAATGTGCCTGCAGATTCAGATCAAGTCTCACTCCTTTCTTTCTTTCCCTCCCTCCCTCTCCCCACCCCCCCATTCCTTCTTTGGTCACTAGGGTCCCCCACAGCCCTTGAGATGAGAAGATCAGGAAGATTGTGGCCTAACCATTTCTTACATCATGAAAGTGATTTGTACCACACTCTAATTTGATGCAATCCATAACCTCCTTGTCTCCTATGTTTAGAACTGCTTTTTAGCTTGCAATATGTGTTATCTGAAGGGTTGCCTACTGCTCACCTGTATAAAAATCTCATCCACTAGGGTTTGTTGCTTTACTTTTGTCTAATTTAGAAAGCATACTCTTAGGGCTTTTTCAGAACAAAGCCTCACAAAAACCCCTTTACCTCCAAGGATTTGCAAATTTATAAAGGCAGCATTGAATTCAAGATGGGTCAGGGGGCAAAAAAAGGGTAGAAGGTCACTGCATTTTGATTATGGGTCAGTAGACAACATGGCATATACTCTGTGTCCCAAACTTCTGTTAAAAGACAGGATTTTTAAATGCCTAAGAACAGAAGGATGGGCCCTTTTGGAGACTTGCCCTGATTTGTTTGGATGAGACAAAAAGAAAAAAATCAAGGAAAATATACTAAGTTATAATTTAAGTTGTTTCTCAATTTAGCCATTTTCTCCTCCACTATTCCCATTTTCCCCTCCCAAAAAGCACAGGAGGTGTGATATCAGGTAAATTTAGCTAAAGAGATGTTGAGATTTTATTGTCCTCTATCCTCAACTAATTCAGCCTTATGAGACTTTATTATTATTTTAGACTTTATGTTATAAGTATTATAGTTACTTTTAGTTAAGAGTGCAAGGGGCTTCTTTTATTCTTTTAACCAGTAGCTTACATTGTTGAGGCCTTTGTGATGTTCCTTACTCTTTTCTGTCTGAATTCACTTTGAACAAAATGTGCCCAGCAATCACTAAAACAAATGTATATGGTGAAGAGTTAGGTGGGGGGGCAGGGTGATCCTCATTTAAATTATGTATGTATGGGTGAGAGCTTGGAAGGAAAAGGATTATTTTAACGCTCTTCAATACTTTAATTATATGACAGTTGTAGTGTAGAAATGCAAAAGTACTCTTAGGTTTTCCTTCAGGTTTTCAAAAGAACTTTCCCCATTAATAAACTACTCCTGCAAATTGCTATTGCATTTTCCAGCTAACCATTTAAAAGACTGTAAATGCCTTGTGCATTACTTCGCTCCAGAGGAAAGAGGTCAGACTGAATTGCAATGGTATTTAAACATAAAATACAGTGAAAATAAATCAAAATAGAGCATCTGAAGGTAAATCTGGCACATTCATATGGGATAAGTAAAGACAAATATGTTCGTATCTTCATAGCCCATTACTTTAAAAACCGAAAGTGCTGATTTTTTACAATAAATGCAGAAGTAAGTGGACATTAAGAATATATTTCAATGTGTATTTGCTACTGAGGATTTTCCTTTAGCAAACAGCTTGGTTTTCAAAGCTAAAATACTTTCTACGATAGTGTGTAGATTATGTATCCCTCACTGAGTAAATAATCACATTTAATTAACAAACTCAATGCATATCATATATGTGCCTAAATTCACAATAATTACCTGGACTCAGAGAGAAGGATATATACATAAATGTTAATTTAGGTGTATCCATCCACATTTGTACATGTATCTGAGAAACATAGAAGTTGATATATCTTTTCTCAAAAAAGAATTTGAATACAGTCCATCATCTGAATTGGGTTCATCTTTATAGAGGCAGCTGACATAGTCAACAAATTTATCAAAGAAACCCCCTGGCTTTTGAAGAATAGTACTTTATACATCTGGATCTGCACATCCAGGCAAAGTAAGTAAATTATTGCATAACTTTAAGCATAATTGATAACAGACACCTTTAATTTTTCATCCCCATTCTTTTGGCCAGCTTTCGCATTAATAATCTAAGCCATAAATGTTGGTAGCTATTGATCGAAATCCCCGGTGTGCATGCAAATCCATCTTAAAGTCCCCCGCCTTTCATGTGTGAGCGCTCAGGGGCCTCTCCTAGATCTTTTTATCGGGATCGACCCCCAATGTGCCTGGAGAAGACCCCGGATATGCAATGTGTGCTGATGGCCATAAGAAAGCTGTCTGTCACATTCTGTGTGTGTGTGTGTGTGTGTGTGTGTGTGTGTGTGTGTGCTCATGTGCACACTTGAGTGAGAGTTCTTGAGCTTTAACACACACACACACACACACACACACATACAATGATGGGGAAGTTAAAGGAACAAAAGAAGGTATTAGACAAGAAGAAAGATGTGTAATAAGAGTATTAAAAATGTATAAGTGTAAAGGTGTCTGAGTGCACATACAGAGATACTCGCATAAATAGTACATACAGACACATTTCCCAAATCCCCTGGCCTTTATCTTTCTGTTTGACCCAACAGATTATACTTTTAGTTTTAAAAAATACTTACTATGCTACTAGTTTTCAAAACCACCCATCATGCCAGTATTTTAAAGGAGGAAAGAAAGGAAGGGAGGGGAAAAGAACGTAATTTTGAAATGCTTACTAAATCATGTTGCTATGTTCAGGACAACTAGGAGAGTGTGTGTGTGTGTGTGTGTGTGTGTGTGTGTGTGCGTGTGCGTGTAAATCTTAACAGGAATGGAGAACATCTAAAACTACCTGGAAAAAAAAAAAGGACGCTCTAGCCAACCTTTTGTACTGTCTTCTCAAAGGCTTTTTCTGAGTTTACTATTTCTTGGCTGACTCTTCGGTCTAAATCTTAAAGCTGGGGGAGGGGAATGGGCGGGGGTGGGGGTGGGAGGGAGAAGGCTGGCAGTACTATATAAGTGCATCAGGAGGAATTTTAAAACGACATTATTGTCGCTGGCAATAGAAAGACTCAGGTCATTCTACTTTAAAAAACAAACATCAGCATCTGCTTTTCCTGGAAACTTCGTTTTCTGCTTAAACCTTGTGCATTTTGCCTCCTGTGAAAGTGAAAGAGAAAAACGCGGTGTGATAGATCCAGATGCAAAAGAAAGCCAACTCGGTGGATGGTATTAGCTGTGACGAGGCATTGTTCATTGCTGCCTCTCGGTTACGTTTAAAGCCTGAAATATCACGAGATCCATTCAATGATCCTTCTCTCATTCAAGGGACAAAAATGTAATTTGCTGTAGCTCTGATTTCTTGGATGGAAATGCTAGCCTTAGATTTCAAAGGCAAGAACTAGACATCGCGGTTTGTACACACATTGATTAAGTTGAAGAGCGGTGATTACATCTGTGCTGAGTGCAACAGTAGTCCAGGGCTGACTTTTCAAATCCCAACCTCCTGAGTTACAGACTCTCTTAAATAGACTTCCTTAATTTCCGGATGCACTTCTTGAAATTCCCAATTCTCTTCAAAATTCCTGGGAAATTACAAAGGAGATGAGGGTGGGGGTGGGGAACCGTGGCGGAGATTTCATCTTGTCAAGCAAACTACCTTTTTGTATGTCTGATTCCTCTGTTTTTATCTCTGTTTTTTCTTTTTTGAGCCATACCTGCCCGTGCTAGCCAGACCAGAGCAGAGGAAGCTGGAACTTTTGAATGTGAAGAAAGAAATTATTGTACAATTTTTTTGCAGGCTCAGAAATATCCGTTTATTCTTTTAATCATGCGGATGTGTCTATTTTTGGAGGAACAAGGAAACATATAAATGCCTGGGTTGCATTTATGTTGTAGTTGCAAACATAGAACAGTTAAGAAGATTTTGCCGAATTTTGCAACGCAGCCAACAAACCGCCTTGGGATCGTGGTAATGCAACTGGGAAGACCCTTGCTCTCATTTGGCAATATTTTGGATATTCTTGAAAACGACACCAAAATATGCCTTAATTTGACTAAGAAGAGGTTAAACCAAACTGCTATTCATCCAAAGTGATTTTGTTATAGCAGATGCTTGGCTTTCATGGAAAAACTGGGAGTTGTAGAAGATTCACCTAAACTACCAACCAAAGCATCATAGACCACTGAAATGGCCTGCATCGTACATCAGCACTTTCTTTTCATCCTTATTACGTAAAACCTCTGGAAGCACCTTGGGCGTTTGACATTTTCTTTTCTTTGCTGCAGAAGGAAGCAATCTGCTCCCAGGAATTCTGACCTGTCGTGAACAGGACCCTGGCAAAGGCTGTGCTGGGGACTCTAGAACGATCCCGCCTCCAATCCAGCCCGGTTAATTGTGAAAAGTGTACACATTTCTGGCTTATCTATGCTTTGTTATGGCTCTGACGTGAAACTACCTCCTCCCCAGCCCACCCCCCAGCAGAGAACCGAAATCCAGTTGAATTGTTACAGTGTGTCGGAGCTGGAGCCTTGAACTGCTTCCTTGGTCAAATAACTTTGTTTCTGGTTGTAAAAAGGCATTTCAGGAAAAAAGAAAAAAATAAAAGAAAAGAAAAAAAGGAAAATCCAGAGAAATTCCAAACGTAAGTCTGTACTGGGGTGGTTCACCGCGCGGGTTTAACTTCGCAGCTCCCAGCCGGTCTCCTTCCCCACTTCTATAAGGGAAATACCAGGCTATTCTTCACATTTTCGCTTAAGCTCCATTTTCAAAAGGAAAGGGGGTGGGGTGTATCTATTTTGGCTTGATAATGTTTTTTAAATGCTTTTCTTTGAAATTATAATAGCTGTATCGGTAAAATGCAAATAAAGAAAAAAATAGGCAATATTTCTTTAAAGGCGAATATATGGTGCGGGTTTTTTTTTGTTGTTTTTTTTTTTTTTTTTTTTTGAAGCGTACACGCACTGCTTCTGATGAAGTCTGTGAGTCAGGCTGTTTCTGAGCTCCGATAGTTTAATGGAAAGATTTATATACCGACTGTATTATTTACTTTGGGAGGGGAGGTGGCAGTATAAGGGTATGCTAATTAGTGGGAGATTTTGGGGGGAAGGGGTGGAATATCAATTTTTATTGCATCACCTGTCAGGAGTGTCCAATCAGCGCGGGCTTTAGGGGAATTAATTGATGAAGGTGTCTCCGGACGAGCTCACTTCACTCTGTCATTTTATTTGTAGCTAAAGCAGCGGCGGGAATAGCAGCTGCATTTCTTTCCTCTTTCTGCCTTCACATTCCATTATCATAGTGCTCCAATGGAGAAGGAAGGAATAGAGGGGCCCAGGTACTGATCTGCATCGGGGACTCAGACCACCACACTGGCAGATCAGAAACCGGATGGTTTTTTCCCTCTTTTTTAAAAAAACGAAAACCAAAAAAAAAGCAAGAATCAAGTCAGTGTAATTTCATGGGGTTCCCCTCCCCAAATAATTTCGCCTAGAGTTTGGCATTCCCTTCGCCGGGAATAACAGTCTTTGTTATTTTATTAGCAGGATGCCTTGAGACACACGCAGCATCTGGCGGAGGATTAACATACATACATGTGTATGTATGCGTCACGTATATATTTACTGCAAATGGTGGGGATCATTTAGTGCCCGAGATGGGAGACCTGAAGTCAGGTTTTGAAGAGGTGGATGGCGTGAGGCTCGGCTACCTCATCATTAAAGGAAAGCAAATGTTTGCCCTCTCCCAAGTCTTCACGGATCTGCTGAAAAACATCCCGAGGACGACCGTGCACAAGCGCATGGATCATCTGAAAGTGAAAAAGCACCACTGCGATCTGGAAGAGTTGCGGAAACTCAAGGCAATCAACAGCATCGCCTTCCACGCCGCCAAATGCACGCTCATCTCCCGGGAAGACGTGGAAGCGCTCTACACCTCCTGCAAGACCGAGCGCGTCCTCAAGACCAAGCGCAGGAGGGTCGGCCGGGCCCTGGCCACAAAGGCGCCGCCGCCAGAGCGCGCCGCCGCCGCCAGCCCCCGCCCGGGATTTTGGAAGGACAAGCACCAACTTTGGCGGGGCCTGAGCGGAGCCGCGCGGCCCCTGCCAATCAGCGCGCAGTCCCCGCGCCCGGGCGCCGCCGCCGCGCGCCCCGCCGCCCATCTACCTCAGATTTTTAGCAAATACCCGGGCTCGCACTACCCGGAAATCGTGCGCTCGCCTTGCAAACCCCCTCTAAACTATGAAACTGCCCCGCTCCAGGGAAACTACGTCGCTTTCCACTCGGACCCCGCTTATTTTCGGAGCCTGCTGTGCAGCAAGCACCCGGCCGCCGCCGCCGCCGCCGCCGCTGCCGCCGCCGCCGCCGCAGCCGCCGCAGCCGCCGCCTACTACCAAGCGTCGGCGGCCGGGCCCCAGCCCAAGGCGGCGGCGGGCGCCGGGGGCCCGGTGAGCCTGAGCTACCGCTGCAAGCGCAAGCGCGGGCCCGCCAAGGACTGCCTGCTCGCGCCCCACGCCGGCGCCCGCCGCCTGCTGCTGCTGCCCAGGTCCTACAAAGCCAAGGCGGCCGCGGCGGCGGCGGCAGCGGCGGCGGCGGCGGCAGCCGCCGGAGCCACTTGCCTGGAGAGGTTTCATCTGGTCAACAGCTTCTGCCCGCCTCCCCACCACCACCACCACCACCACCACCACCATCACCACCACCACCACCGGGCCCAGCAGCCGCCGCCGAGTCACCACCCCCCTCACCACCACCGGCCGCAGCCCCATCTGGGCAGCTTTCCCGAGAGTTGCAGCAGCGACTCCGAGTCCAGCTCCTACTCGGACCATGCCGCCAACGACTCGGATTTTGGTTCCAGTTTGTCCAGCTCCAGCAACTCTGTGTCCTCGGAGGAAGAGGAGGAGGAGGGAGAGGAGGAGGAGGAGGAAGAGGAGGAGGAAGAGGAGGAGGGGGGCAGCGGGGCCTCGGATTCCAGTGAAGTCAGCTCGGAGGAGGAGGACTCGTCCTCGGAGTCGGACTCCAGCTCCGGCTCCAGCCAAGTGTCAGTGCAGAGCATCCGTTTCAGGCGCACCAGCTTCTGCAAGCCTCCCAGCGTGCAGGCGCAGGCCAACTTCTTGTACCATCTGGCCTCCGCCGCCGCTGCAACCAAACCCGCTGCTTTCGAGGATGCCGGCAGACTTCCCGACCTCAAGAGCAGTGTCAAAGCGGAGTCGCCGGAGGAGTGGAATCTGCAGAGCTGGGCCCCCAAAGCGTCTCCGGTGTACTGCCCGGCCAGCCTGGGGAGTTGTTTCACTGAGATAAGGAACGATAGGGTATCGGAGATTACATTCCCACACTCTGAAATTTCCAGTACTGTAAAGAGAACTGACCTGACAATTAACTGCCTGGCAGAGGGGGCCTCTTCACCTAGCCCAAAGACAAACAATGCATTTCCACAACAAAGAATACTCCGAGAGGCTAGGAAATGCCTACAAGCAACTCCTACTGCACACTGTGCAGATAACAACACAATAGCTGCTAGGTTCTTAAATAATGATTCTTCAGGAGCGGCAGCAAATCTAGAAAAAGATTCCAAAATCCTTCATTGTCCTGAATTTGCTACGGATTTGCCCTCTTCGCAAACTGATCCTGAAGTGGATGCAGCAGCACCAGCAACTAAAGCTGAGAATCCCTGCACTGACACAGGCGACAAGACGTTGTCATTTCTGCACAATATTAAAATCAAAGTAGAAGACAGTAGTGCTAATGAAGAATATGAACCTGACCTTATTACAAATAAGCTAAAGTGCGAGTGCAATGATACAAAGGGTGAGTTTTACAGTGTGACTGAAAGTAAAGAGGACGCCTTGTTAACCACAGCCAAGGAAGGTTTTGCATGCCCTGGAAAAGAAGCTCCTTCCTTAAATCCACTGGCTCAGAGTCAGGGCCTTTCATGCACTTTAGGTTCTCCAAAACCTGAGGATGGGGAATATAAATTTGGTGCCAGGGTGAGAAAAAATTACCGGACACTAGTACTGGGAAAGCGACCTGTCCTTCAGACACCTCCAGTCAAACCAAATTTGAAATCAGCTAGAAGCCCTCGTCCTACAGGTAAAACTGAGACACATGAAGGAACACTGGATGATTTTACAGTTATAAACAGACGCAAAAAGGTAGCCAGCAATGTAGCATCAGCAGTGAAAAGGCCATTTAATTTCATGGCAAATTTTCCTTGTCCACCATCACTCGTTATTGGGAAAGATGGGGATTTGTGGCCGGCGTATTCCTTAAACACCACTAAGGATTTCCAACCTCCTCACAAGGCCCATCCTATATGGAAATGGCAGCTGGGCGGTTCTGCAATACCTCTTCCACCTAGTCACAAATTCAGGAAATTTAATTCATAAAAATGTTTTGGAAGATATTTTCTTGAACCATATTACCTTCCTTTTGTTGTAAACTGCACAGGATGGTTTGTACAAGTCCATTAATGTGTTACACCCCCTTTGGAGTCCTGGTTTATCGCATTTTGAAGACAGAAATCGGATTACTTTTTTTTCATTGCGGGTTTTTTTTTTTTTTTTTTTGGAGTAGGGTGGGGGCGGGGTGGGAGAAGGGTTGGTTTACATTCCACAGACTACTTCAGGCTAAAGACTCAAGTAAAACTCAGTTATTACGGTAGAGCTGGAACACTTTACTGTTTCAATGCTAATAATGCACCCGGTACCTCAATTCAACTGCTACAAATAAATGTCAAAAGGTTGAATAATAAATATTACAATGAGCCATTAAGTTTATGCACTAGATTTCAGACCTGAAAGTGTAACTGTTAATTCAGTGAAAGTTTGTTAGGTTACATAGTTACACGGTGAGGTAGCAAGAAGTTTCCGTGAGCCCAAAATGTTATTTTCTGGAGCTCTTGTTTGTGGGGTATCTTTTTCTTTTGACTCCCCTCGTTTCCTTTTCAATAGTAGTTGCACTTAACTTTTTTATTTTTATTTTTTGAGCAGAAAGATTGGGGTGTGAGTCCTGATTGAATGCTGGTAAAAGCTGCCTCATATATACTGAGTAAAATAAATATGGAATTGTATTTTTTTTTTTTTGTAAAGGGTGTGATTTTACTTTTAAAGCCACTCCTTGCAATTGGAAAAGTCCTTTTTGTGTTCTCACCCAAAGGTTTTGAAGAAGGTGACTCTTACTATTGTCCTGCTTATCTTGTGGTCTGAACATGACTCTTCAAACTCACAAAACAATTAAAATATCTCTCTTAATAGCAGGATATTTTATGGTTTAACTCTTCATAGTGACAAAGCAGTAAATACAACCAAGAAAAAGAAAATGAGGGGTCAGAGTTAAAATACCCTCAATGAAAAATAACAGTTATTTCAGGGCTTTTTGGTACCAGAACTCAGGCACTTGGATTTTATTACCTTATACTTTTTCTGCATCTCTCTAAACTTCTGTTTTCAGACCATCCTGTGTATAGAGCAGGAGAGTTTCTACTGCAAGTGACAATCAGAGGTGACTATCTATATTTGCACTTAAAATCAAAATAGTTCAACATGCAAATGCTAGGGTCTAGCCCTTGGTAAGGGCCATGCTGGTGTACTGTGTTGTGATGATGGAAGCAGTAAATCAAAATTATGGAAATTTGCACTGTTGAAAAGCATGCTTTAGCTTTATTTTCAATTAAAAACACTGTTAAAAATTCCTGGTTCCATACATTTCTACTTATTCCAGATTGAAGAACGGTTAACAGGATTGAATGGTTTTGTTGACATTTTCACTTGTAATGTTTTTGCTTGAAAGAACTGCATTTATTGGGTGTAGTGTTTTGTTGTAATACTATGTGATGAGGCCAGTCAGATTCTGTGCAAAACACTGGTGGATTTCTTCCTAAATAACAACAAAACTTTACAAACTTGTTACAAATCAAGTACAAGAAGTTTCAGATTTAAGAAAATGAAGCAGAGATCAGTTGTTATTTTAATGAACATTGAATCTAATAATTTTTGGTCCACCTCCTTTAGTCTGACAAATTATATATCTCAGGTCCTTGCTATCCTAAGTCTCAGAAGTTGCATCTATAGATCATAAATCACAAAGCAAAACAAAACACCAATGAAATGTTTACTGTGTGAATTTAAGTCACTATTTCTCATGGAAATTCAGTCTTTTTTTTTTTTAACCTTTTAATTCCTACTCCCTTTGAAATTTTCCTTTTGTCTATAAATGTTTCTGATAGATCTGGATGGTCTCAGCCCCTAATTGCTGAATATGCTCTGTGGTTTTCCTCTTATTGTAAAGGACAGAGGCTGAAAATACCTGCATCCAAATACATTTGGATGGAGTAAACAGATGCTTTGAACTGCCTTCCTTCCTTTCCTTCTTGAATGTTGCCAGATGTAGGTTCACTGGATCCTTTTTTATTGGAATGGTAGCTATGGTCAGAGCAAAAATTTTGGGGGTATTATCCTTGAATTCTTGTTTGTATATAATTCCAAAGACCAGTCCATGTTACAGTTAAAGTTTGTACAATTGGCTTCATAGTCTGAGTTCTTTCCTCTTTGGAAGACAATACAGAATTTAGGTGCAGTAAGTTGTCCTGAAAAATCAGTCTGTAAAAAGTGTGAGACACACACTGAAAGTCTGTAGTTTCTACTCTCTAATTACTGCTAAGTTAAGAAAGTACAAAGTACAGTGACTACTACCATTTACACTAGTACTTTTCTTGTTGGCTATGGACTCATTGTTCCTAAAATATAAATTGAGAATATATTTGAAGTCTACAGATCTTGGGTGGGTGGGGGGACCATAAGATGGAATAAGCACAATTTAAAACAAGTATACCCTATGGAATTTCTGACATAAAATAATGGCCTCCAGCTTTGACACTTGGTCTGCAGCCCTCAGAGAATCAATAGTTTCAGTTTATAGGAGCTGGAGAATGAGCAGCATGGAGGCCGAGGCATTCCAGAGTGATACTATCAAAAGGAAAGAAATTAAATAGTCAACACAAATTTCACCCCACAGTACTACTACAAGCCAACCACAGCAAAACCTGAGTTGGGGCTTCTGTCAGGAAAGTGTACCAAATCGTATGCAGTAACTTGCAAATACAAGGTATTCTTTCTATTTCTGGTAGCCCCTTAGTGGTTTTCCCATTCTGCTGTGGGAATTATTCTCAGTACAGCTTATTTTATTTTGGTTGTTTTATGATTAATGACAAGATCTAGATTCTTAAAGCTGCTATAAATGTCCCGTTTGTTCAAAAAATTAAGCCTTATTGAGAGAAAAACAAAAGTTACCTCCATTGATAGATTGCATTTTTACATTTAAATGTTTTCAGGGAATAGAATTTAAAAAAAAAAAAAAAAAAAGCACTGTATGGCTCCAGGGTCAGTGATTGCTGTATTTAAAGCTCATCATTCATAGACATGAGAAAAATACAAGAAAAGGCTCTTTCTCTAACTTTTTGGGAAAACAAACTTATTTCTGGTCTCCTATAAAAGTTATTTCCTGATAAGACAGTGAAATGAAGATTTAATTATTTTTTTAAGAGATGTGTGTACTCTGTCTTCCACAGTCAGGTTATCTGCCTTTATAGAAAATGCAGCTTGCTCTTTCTGAACTATTTACTTTTTAAAGTGGGTGTTCTTTTCTACTGGCTTATTTGATTACAGTGGAGTAATCTCAATAATGGTTGTTTATTTGAAAATCAACAACAAGGAGCCACCACTAAACAGCAATAACACAAACTAGATGGGCTGGGGTGTGGATTTTTATCTTATCCGTGTCTGGGTGACTTTCAATGGACTAGAAATTCCTCAAAGTTCTAATCATCAAGAACTGGGAGTTTCTGCTGATATGAGAATGATAGTTTTGTTTGCATGCAGGAAGAGAGGTAGAAACTAATTCCTCAAAAGCATTCTTTCTTTCAAAGAAAACGAAAACAAAAATCCTTCACGGTAAAAAAAAATAATAATTTTTTAAAAATAAAGCATTAGCATCTACAAAAGAAAGAAAATGTGGTGAGTTTTGCTTCACCTTGAAAATAACTTCCTGCTGAGAAGGATGTGAAAAGAGAGAGTTAGTAGAGCCAAATTGGGGCTGGGTGGGGGGCAGGCTCCCCATCAACTAACCTCAGGAAATTGGCAAGGAGGAACAGGGCATCCACCTTGGAGAGTCTATCCGGTCACCCCAGTCATTCCTAGGATTTCCCCCTTCCCTAGAAGGAAGACTATTTTTAATGCTAGCTTTGGTTTTGGTTTGCTCCCTAGGCCAAAGGGCATTTTGCAAACCAGTCTGGGGGGTGGGGACATAGGGCAGATCTTTAGGGCAGATCTAGGAGGTGGGGGAGGGCTGCATTTTACCTGTTTGGCAGGCCCTCTTTTGCTTAAAAAAAAAAAAAAAAAAAAAAAAGGAAGGGGGGCCCAGCTATCATTCTTTGCCCATGCCCTAGGCCCCCGCTCCTCTCTCGCTCCTTTTCAAACTGTGGCGGCCTCACAAGCTCCTACTTTAAAAGGCCTGAGATGTTTTGCATGAAGCCCTCACAATAGGCGTTGAGGGAATTGACAGTTTCAAAAACAAGGCGTTCAGTCCTTTCCAGCTGCCGGGCCCGCTCTCTCGCACCAACTCCTCGCTCCTCTCTGCTGGTGGCGTCCTCCAGAGCGCGCGGCCAGCCCCCGCCCCGCCAGCCCGCGCTCCGGCCGGCCCCACCCCGCCCCCGGGCTGTGTTTGTAAACAGGGGTCAGTGGCCGGGGGCTGTTGGCGCGGGCTTCGGGCCTGGCGGGCTGGGAGGGACGGCCGGGCCTGGCGGAACGGGCGCAGGACTGCGGGCGAAGGGCGGGCCTGGGGGCCGAGGAGTTTCGGGGTCCCCTTCCCCCTCGCTTGCCCCCGGCCACCGGGCTCTGGGGACCGCGCCGGCCCGGGGCGGCCCCGGGCTCTCTGGCCAGGTCCACCACCAGCACCAGAAAGATGTCTAAGTGCCGCCATTTTGCATGGTGGCAAACAAATTTCTTTGTGACTTTTGTTTTCCCGCTCAGATCTTGCTCTGCTCTGAATGGGTGACGATCTCGCTCCCCCGGGCGGAGGGACCCCGCACCCCGGCTCCTCTGGCGCGGCCTCCCGGCCCGGCGGCCTGGCCTGCGGGGAGCAGGGGGCCGCAGGGCGCGCGGCCCGCCTCGGCCCCAACTCGGGGGCGGCCCTCGGGGACTGGAACGCCTCCCCGCACTGGGCGCTCCTTTTGTGCGTGCCGAAGTCCTCGCCCACCCTGGCACACGCCGCCTCGCCGTTTCTCACCTTCTCGCCCAGGCCTCACCTCTCCTCCCCGGGCGAATGGGGCCCAGCTCTTTGCACTGGGCGCAGGGCCGGCCAAGGCCTTCAAAACGCGCGTGCGGGACGCGAATGGCGACGGGATGGGGCTTCGCAACTGGGCCAGTGAGGCCGCGATCGCCTCCCGGGAAGGGGCCCAAGACCAGAGGCCCGGGCTGTGGGGAGGGCGCGGGGCACAGGCAGGGCTGGGGGGACTCCCAAAGTGGCAGGACGTGATGGCGCACGGCGTGCTTGCTTTGGCGCCGTGATCCCCGTCCCTTGGAACCTCTCAGTGCAGCTGCAAGTGGAATGATGGCCTGGAAACGGGAAACGTGAGACAGTGACCTGGAAAGCCACCCTCGGTTGCGAGGTTGGAGTGCAGCAAGGCAAACAAAGCTGCTACTGGGGACGAGGGGAAACAGAGGTGCGCCGCAGCCAGGTCACAGGGAAGTGCAACAAGCTTGTTTTCCTGGGTGTTTAAAATGCAGCCCCAGTTGTAAAGTGTGTGAAATTACGCACTGGTCTCTTAAAGAGTGCCTAATTTATAGTAAATAGCAAGGTCTTTGTAAATGGCTTTATTATGTTGTTTCTTGTTAATTGTTGAGAAAATCCCCATTGTTGAGTGTGAAAGGCTTTATGAGCTAACCTGGTCCTCGGCGCAATCAGAGGGCAGTAAATGGCCGCTCGGCCTGTGGGCCCCGCGCGGAAGCGACGCCGGCCGGGATGCCGCGAGGACCCTCTGGCGAGGCCGTCCGGCCTGGGAGGAAAGTAGCCAGGCCTTCCAGGGTTGAGTTAATGAGAAGGCGTGTTTTGAACTCGCGGGCCCCCAAGAGCAGCTGGTTGAGTGCGCGGGGGGAACCGGGCGCGCCGGGGCGACCCGGGCGGAGAGGGCCGCGGGAAGGCGGAGCGGGCCTGGGCTCCCCTCTCCGGTCACGGGCCTCGGGGTCGCGCCTCGACCGCAGGCCCCGGGCGCCGGCTCGAGCCGCGCTGCGGTGGGGTTGGATCTGGGCTTTGTCTCCGGGGGCTGGGAGCGCGGGCTCAGGCGGGTCCGGCCGGGCCTGCGGAACCCCCGAAAGTGCCTGGCGGGCCGGGAGACTGGAGGGGCTGCAGGCGGAGCAGGCTTCGGGAGAGCTCCAGGCCCCTGCCTGGGCCTCTTGCCTTTTGTTTAAAGCGATCCTTCTCTCCCCCTCTCTCCTTCTCTCCCTCTCTCCCTCCTTTCTCCTCTCCTCTCTCTCTCCCCCACCCCCCTCTCTTTCCCTCTTTCTCTCCCTCTCTCATGCACACACACACACACACACACACACACACACTATGTCGCTCTTCATTAGAAACCTGAAATGGACTCAGAAGACAGGAGAAATAAGAGGAAGGGTTTTTGGTTTTGTTTGTTTAACAAGGAAAAGAATTTCTTCTTTAGTCTAAGATAAGATAGTCCTATCTCTTTTTCCCATCTCCTCCACTTGCCTTTCCAGCCAGTTGAGACCCGGGAAGAGTATGGGCAAAGCCAGGCAGCGCTGGGTTCCCTGGATTAACTTGGAGGAGAGGACCCGATCGGGGCCCGCAGGCCGGGCGAGGGCGGGCGGAGAGCGCCTCCCTGGCTCGGCCCCGCGGCCTTTCCCGGGTCTTAGGACCCGGTGGGTCTGGGGAAAAGCAGCAGCCGCCTCTGAGCTCTGGGCAGAGCAGCTAGGGGGGAAGATTCCTTGTTGAGCCTTCACTGGCGGAAGAAAACCTGGGTTAGGTGGGCGGTATGTGAGGGTTTGGACATTAGCTAATGCAAATCACATGGAAATGTTAATTCCAGTCGGAAAAACCTATATTCAGCTATCTTCCTTCCCTTCCAAGATGGCCCTCTGCGCACTCTCGCTCTTACCAAATTAGCTATTACGTGAAATTCCCCAGGGTTTAAAGCACTTGTTTCGCGGATTCGCGTACAACCCATATTAACTATGCACTTTCTGCTATTCCTCTTGTGAGTGTCCCTGCCTCTTCCTTCTTTGCGGAGAGTATGATGCATTTTATTTTAGCCCAATCGATGCGTGCAAATACTGGGATAACACAACCCACACTTTCTGCGATGGAGGCTGTTTTCAAAATTGAGTTTAGGGATCAATACTAAGTCGAAATGCTCCAAATTGCATGAATTCACCAAATTCAAGCCTTAGGCTCCCAAGCCGCTTTGCTGACTGATGAACGCACTCTCAGATAGCTGTGCTTCTACTGTTCCTGCCTCTCAAAACAGGATGTTTTCATCCTGTGTATTTGGCTTTCCCTAAAGATCACTCTGATTTGCTTCGAAAAACACGACCCCAAAACGTGTGGTGTTAAACCCTTATCAATGGCTTCCGTGTGGGTCTCCTCTCACGTTTGCATTACTGACTTTATTTCTACTTTATTTTTCTCGGACCTAACAGCAGCACCTCGTAGTGCCACACTGGGTGCTCTGAAAACCTTTGCCCAACTGAATAAATGCTTTACTGGTCAGGAGGCAGCCCTCTCCCGTGCCACTACTTGGCTCCCACGACTTCTCCGCCCAGAGCTGAGCTGCTTGGGTTGCAGCACAGCGAGCTCTCTATTCTTTTGCCGCTGGCCCTGGCTGCAGGGCGACTGGTGCCTAACGGGGGGGAAGGGCAGTGGTTGTCCCCTTGTTGCAAGGGACGTTTAAGGCCAAAGAGGTGTATGAGTGTGTGGTGGTGGGGGGGGGGCGTTCTGAAAGAGAATTAGGAGAGCCTGCTGCCTGCAGATGTGTGTGTAATCCGAAAAGAATATAGGGGAAACAACCCAAGTACCTAGGATGCTAGGGTATCCCCAATTCCTTAGCTCCTGCTGCCTGGATCTTCCTGCAGGGTAGATAACTGGAACAAGACAGAAAAAGGTGGAGAGAGAGTAGCATCCAGCCTAGATGGTAACTGGAGCCAGTAAAATCCAGTTATTCATCTGATCAGTGTCATCAGTATGTTTGTGTTTGACTCTGGATGGAAAAGGCTTAGCAGTGAGTAGACTGAGACCCTGAACTATGGCCAGTCTTGCAGAGAGCGACTGCTTACAGGTCTGCAAAGGCCCTCTCCAGTCCAGATGCACGGAAGGAAGAGAGGGAAGCAGAAGGGGAAGCATCTGAGAGGCTGCTTGTCCTCCTCTCCAAGCCACCAAAAAACAAAACAAAACAAAAATATGCAAACAAATAAACAAACTCAGAATTTTCCTGGAGACCGGGCTATTGGAAAAGCACATGTAGGGCACCAGGAGGTTGAAATATAATTTCCGTTGTTAGTGCTTGCACTTTTTAAGATCAGCTTAACTTAGCTCCAGGAAAAACACAATACTTGTGATAAGTGATGAGCAGCAGAAAGGAAACCCAGTGCACTATGCTAAGGCAGCAGCCCTCCCCCTCTCCTGTGAAAGTTATATGTGACACATATATATGAGAGATCTTAAGGCTACAACTTGGTCAATAGGCAGGGGTTTCAGTCTCTGAAAGGGCCTAGATTCTTGGATCACTAAGGAATAAAGGTACATTTTATAGTCACTCTCTCATCTCTCTCTCTCTCTGTTTCTCTTTTTCCCTCCCTTCAAATGAATACTCTGATTGTCAGTGGTGCAAATTTCTGAGATTAGTTTTCTTCCTCTGCATTGGGTCCAAATATGCAGACCAGTGGATGGTTAAGCTTTCAGATGCTTAGTTATTATATGCATTCAGAATAAAACCAGCATGATATATAGTGGGAATTGCCATGAACAGGTTTATTTACCTTTCTTCCCTTTTCCCTATCTTCTTTTTTTCTCTTCTGCACTCTCTCAGCCTTTCCAGTTCTTCCCTTCTCCCTACCCAACCCTTGCACCCAGGTGAAGGCTACATGGGGAAATACCAATATTCTGTAATATTTTCTCCAGTGGTGGAGAGAGGGTAAGATCCGGACTTAAACCAATGCTGAGAGAGGCAGTCTGGGAGCCGCAACTCAGTGCTCTTGAGCTTCCTTGCTGGGTGAGGGGCCAGGGCTTTCCAGCCTCTTGTTCTGCATGTGCTGAGCTATTCTGGTTAGGCTATAAAAAACAGCATGTATCTCAAGACCAGGAGAGCTCCACTCCATAAACACATGGCTATGGTTCTAACATGGAGTACATTGCCAGATGCAAATGTAAAGAGATGCTTTTAATTTTGTTCCAAGTGTTATACATCATATGGCAAATTGGTCTTCAGAAAGCTGATTTTTATTTTTTCTGTTAATAATAAAGACTTTTTAAACCTTAAACATATATGATTGAGAATTAAAAGGGTATACATTATACGTCACTACTACCAGAATGTTTCTTAACTGATTTTAAAAACAGAGGTGATACTTTTCCCCCCCCAAATAAGGAACATTTTTAAGTGGAAGATCTTGGTTAACACTTGAATTGTTCAATTGTTTTGCCACTCATATGACTTTCAGAAAATAATAAAAAATATTTTAATCCTTGTGTTTTTATCCTTTTTCATTTTTATGTACTATAAATTTAAAAGTAAATTAGGGAAATTAGTTATACACTTCTGCCATCTTCTTTAGAGAAACTACATCTGAAACATCTGCTTTCCTTAACATGTCAACATTTCATAGTATCTTATACAATTCAATCTATGTTTGTAATTTAAGATTACTATTAAATAGGAGGAAAACAACTTATTTTGTAGAACTTAAATGGAAGAGAAATATAACTTATTTTGTAGACTTAGAGAGGTTAACTGGGTTTCAAAAATCTTGTCCTTTCTGTCAATCTCTAGCTGTTTATCTGAATAGGATCTGATCCTACCACACATGACGGCTACATATAATATCCTGACACAACAGAAGGATTTCTAGATGAATTGGAAGCATCCTGATGGTGAATTTCCTATCTCTTCTTGTTTCGAACCAATACTTAGAATATACTCCAAGATTGATTTTACATGGGATCTCCTTCAAGAAAAAAAAGTGCCAAAAATTGTTATCGAGAGAAAGAAAAGCAGGAAATCTTTTGTAAATACTGTTGGGATCATTGATCCCAGTCACCTGCTATAATGTGAATGGGATCATTATGGCTGTTCCATTGACAAGGTTTCTTCATTCAGGATCGTGGCCAAAGGAATAACACGTCAATGTGTAAAATTCTAGCCAAAGATAAGCCATTACAATGGAAATCGCGATGTGCAAAGTCTCATTGAAGCCAATGAAATCGAGTGTAATATCCATACAGCATTCTCATCTGCTTGCTCCAGGATTTAGTATGCGGCTCTGCATTGAAATGAGATTATGCATATAAAATGCCGATATAGAATACACTGCCCAATAAAACATTAGAAAAGCAACTTACAGCCCATATACATGGGCTTTACTTAAATTTGAACTTCATGTGCAAGATAAACCACAGCGCCATCAGAACACTCAATCTACAAAATGTCCTCACTCTGGTTTTTCATGCTTCTTTCTGCATGATTCTCCCAACCCCCCTCCTATCCAAACACAATTCTTTTAAGGGCACTCTTCAAATCATCTAACAATTCCCAAAGGGTATTCCAGGAGTCTCTTAAAGTGTCTTTCTAAATTAAAAGGCTCCAAACAATTTAAGTGCGTTTTTGAACCAAAAATATCAGAAAGTATTCGGACTTGCAAACCTATGGATGTGTAACAAGAAGAAAGGGACCAAGGAGAAAATGCCCCCACAGTGGATTACAAGGTTATGGGACAGGTCACTAGAAAAGGGAAATAAAACTGAATGTTAGGTTGGGCTTGTAAATTATGTACCTTTCAGGGAAAGAGGTTTAAGGTCTCTTCACTGAAGGGTTTTTTTTTCCCATCCATTTTGCTATTAATTCTTAACTCTTGGTAGGCAGTTCTTTAATGAGGTTGTTTGTGGCTGGTTAATTTTCTCCAATCTACTGAGCTCCTCATTTTCGCTTTTAAGTGCACTGCTGCCTACAGCTTTCAGTATTTTCCATACTAGAAGAAAACAGAATAAACGGTAAAGTTGCCCGGCTGGGCTGAGAATTAAAGGCGTTATGTGGACAGATAAACAGAGGGCCCAGACAGATGGGAGCGGGAGTGTAGAAGCCAGGCTGAGTTGAGGGCATGAGGGAGAGAATTTGGTCTTAGGAGAGCAATGACCCTAGGAGTGTAATATATTAAATATTGCAGCGATCGATTTCAATACCCCAAGTGGACACGGGAATAAAAATTCACCAACAAGCTGAAGTGATTAGGAATGCTTTGTTGCGAGGGGAAAAAAATGTGATTTTCTTCAGATCCTTTTTGTTCAGGTTAGAAGAGGCCTGGACAATCCAAGTGTAAGCCTGGGACTCCCAGTTTGGGATATAGCCCTAAAGGTTAGTCATATCTCAATGGTGCTTCTGCTTAGTGAAAAGATGAGCCTTTGTACCAAGGGGGATTAAATATCAACCACAATTATGGGCTGGTCACTGCAGGAGCTTTCCTCCCAAATCGGAGAAGAGTACATTTTGGAGAGGCTGCCCCTTTCCTATGTATTAGTCTTTGTTTCAGCTCCGGGACAAAGAAGTTGCTTTTGCACAATTCTTCTTTCATTAAAATCCAGGGGAAAATGCACAATATGGTTTACAGAAGGTTGATTCACAATAGCGGGACATAAAAAAAGCCTTTGGTGCCATGCAGGGGAGACATATTTTTGAAATGTCATTCTGGGGACAGAAGTATGAAACTGTCATCCACACCGGCACAAATACCCACTACCACATATGATTTCGTTAGTGATTTCAGAATCGGGTGGGATTTCTCTGTTCTGTTTTTCTACCACCTCCAGCTCTTAGACATCCATGCTAGGAACTGTGTTCTCTCAGTCCAGGAATCTGTTTGGGGATTTGGGGTAGTCGCTGTGGAGGCTTCTTGGATCGGGGGGGATTGTTTTCAGTCACAGCCTAATGGGCAAAGCCTGGGCTCTTCACGCTGGGGACACTGAGTCTGCTGCTAGGGACACACTACTGGATGGCTGCTTGCAGCAGCAGCAGCAGCAGCTGGTGCAGCTGCCTCTGCCTTCAGCGTGGCTGCTACAAATCTGGGAACGAAATGCAGCATCATACAAAGGATTTCTTTAATGAGGATGAGTTCCTCAGAGTGACTGTGGCCTGTGGCTGCTGCTCAGGGCCCCCTTTCCCTCTATGAGATATTTGCTTACCCATTGTATCCTCCCTTACACGCTAGCCTGGGGTTGGAGAACGCCCCCTACACCCCCCACGACTGTCTCTGATAACCCAGAGGCTGATTTCTATTTTACCCAGGTGGGTGAGTGAGGATGGACTCAGAAGGTCTGAGGGAGGCTACGATTGTAGAGTTGGGCAAAAGGAAGCACGCACATATCTCTTTGTGTCTCTATCTCTTTAAATATATATCTCCTCTCCTCTCTACTGTCGTCTTCTAGGTCTTGCAGTCTTGTCACAATGACGACTGGCTCTCACTTGGAGTATGGTCCTGAGGATTAGCCATACTTCTCCGTGAGGATCTCCTTACTAGCGAATGGTCCAGGCAGGAGAAGGAACTCTGAGCCTCCCCATTTCTTTTGAATCTAATTTGGGCTGACCATGGCTGGGTTAAGGCTGAGATTGGTTTTGCAACAGAGCACTTAGATTCCTGCAGCTCGAATCTCCCAGGCTTTCTGTGGAATGATGACTGACTACAGGGAAGCTATTATGCCCTATGAACGGTTTATCTCCCTAAAGTTACATAGCTCCTTCCTCTCTTCAGGTTGGGGAGAGAGGTAGGTTGGGTCCAGTGAAGTGCAGGAGTAAAATATTACTCAAAAAAGTTACTTTGAGAAGCTAGTTATTGAAACTGGTTCTCTCTTCTTGGGTGTGGGAAAGATGGAGTTAGGGGCAATTTGGGTAAGAAAGGAATTGTTCCATCTTGCTCTGATCACCCTTGACTGTCTTTTATTCTGTATCTCCTTGCTCTCTTCTTCCTCCTCCTCCTCCTCCTCCTCTTCTCCTCTTTTTCTTCCTCCTCCTCCTCTTGATTTTTAAATCATGTCAGAAGAACAAGCAGGTTGAAAGCACCACTGGACTTACGCCGGGAGGGCCTGCTGAAGCTGGAACAAGGCCTGGCTGTGTCTGGGCAGGTGGTACAGACTGCAGAGATTCCTGCCCTTGTGTGACTGAGGGGTAATTTGGAGAGAAGGAATCTCCTGGGAGGAAGGCATGTGGGTGGGGCCTCTCTGTCCCAGGTCACTGAGGGACAGTTTCTGCCACCAGGGCCTAAGCTCTGGGATCCTGAAGGCCTGCCCTGGTGTAGGGTACCTGTTGCTGGAAGCTGTGTGGGGAGCCTTTGGGCCTCCAGCCTATTGTAAGTCTTAGGGTTAGGTCGGTCTCCCCCTGGGGCTGCTGGATTCACCTGTCATTACGCTCACTGCCCAGGGACCCTGACAAAGCTCTACAATGTTGGGTCTGAGCAAGGGCGCTTAAGGTTCACTAATCTGTGTGTAGAACTTTGCAAAACTGCAAATAAGCGAGAAAATTTGTCTATTCTTGTGGAGGGAGATACAAGTTTGCACTTAACATGGAAGCATGAGAAGGGGGGGGTACTCTTTTGGCCAAAAGCCTCACTGTAATCTCCAGAACAATTTCATTTCCTCTGCGGCACCCTGGCTACCCTAGCCCAGGCCTCAGAAAGGTCAGGGAGGAGGAGATGGAGCTTAAAAGCTGGGGGGAGTGGAAGCAGAGGGATGGCTAGGCCCTTGGCCAGGTCGCAGGTAAGGGCCGTGCTGGGTGATGCGGAGGCGACAGGAGGAAGGCCACAGACGGGGGAGGGGCAGAGCCACCTCCTTTGGAAGGGTTTGGCGTTCTCCAGAGGGGTTTTTCTCAGGAATTTGCAGGGTCCGCCTCCGGGGCAGCTTACTGGGGCTCTCCTCCGCCCCTGCTTGCAGAACAGGTCGCAGGGAGCTCGGATTTCCGCCGAGGCCCCGCGCCGCCAGCCGGGCTGCCAGGCCTTTCCCGCTTGCTGAGAAAGGGAAAAGCGCGCGCCCTGGGCGGTGCGGGCTGGGAGCACGTTTGCGCCAAGGGAGTCCGGTTCTCCCCGGGAAGCCAAACTGCCCCCTGGAAGCTGCGTAAACCTCACCGGGCCGCGCGGGCCGGAGAGCGTGTTCCCAGGAAGCGGCTTCTGCCATCGGCAGCCGAGATCCCGGTGGTGGCGCGGCTGCTGGGAACCCCGCGGGTCGCAGAGAGAAGCAGGCCGCGGGAAGCTTTGCTTCTCCCCTCCAAAGGGGAACCTGGGACTTTTGGACCCTTTACTTTAAAATGATTGATCATGCCCCACCAGAGAGCGGCTCCACCCCCTGTCCCCACCTCCGCCGCCTTCCCTCGTCACTTCGGCTCCAAGCGTGCGCCGAGGCGCGCGGGGTCGTGCGTTTGGAGCTGTGAGCCGCAAACCGGAGCATCCGGAGCCTGAGCGGCTGTCGCGATTTTGGAAGCATCCCGATGGGAGAACCCAGAACCGAGGGTTGGGTCGTGCCTCCTTGCCCACAGCCCTCTAGGTGAAAGACGCCAGCAACGTATTTCCCCATGAAATCCGTCCCTGCGCGCCCGCCTCCCTCCAAGGAAGTCCTCGCAGGAGCCGGGCTCCGCACTGGGAGGCTACAGGGGACGGAGGATGAAGGCTCAAAGCCTCCATGAGTGAAGTTGATTATTAATTTGGGCTGTTCGGAGCGAGTAACACGCTTGACGCCTTCGGCTTTGGGAATTGTCTGGGAGCTGGGACCGAGGCAAGGCTGACCCAGGGTCGTGACTGGGAAACTCGAGTTGCAGAGGCTCCCGGACGCATCTGAGCCGGCTGGGTAGAGCTCCCGGGGCAAAGGTTGGCTCTTCCTAGCTCCCAAATAAATTCTTAGTTAACTAGTGTAGACTAAACACATCAGTATTATTAAATGGTTAAAATAGATGGGGTTCAAAGTGGGGGCATGTCAACTGGACCCAGACCCGGTCATACTTCTCCGGTGACAATCAGGTTGCTTCCAAGACGAAAATAGAAATGTAACATTCAAGTGGACGAATTAATTTTTGACGGATTTACGGTATGATTTTCTTTCAAGCGGTATTCATTGGTTCTTTCGGTCCATAGTGCGGTCCAAAGACAGAAATATAAACAAGCACTTTCTTGCTTTGCGGAAACCCCTGAACAGTATCTCCCAAAGAAAGATCAAGACACTTTGTGAATTTTCCCCAGATAATGCCTCATATTCCGAATGACTGATCAGAGAACTCTGGTATTGTTAAATAAAATGAGAGGAAGGCGAGTGACGTGGGAGTCGAACAATGGCATTTCTGAATCAGTTTGCTTGATTGACATTTGGGAGCTTCATGACCCCAGGGAATAGGACTCATTACGGTGAATACACCAAAACATCAACCAAGATTAGAACTCTAGATCCTGTTTTAATCCCATTTCAGTCTAAATTATAGTGGGAAAATATAAAATCCAAGAGGAGAGAATTACTCCATTATATATTGACCTAAAGTTTTAATTGTACTAAGGGGGAAATAAAAGTGGAAAGCCAATATACTTTTCAACACTTTAGCAATAGCACTGACAAGTAAAATGCATGGGTTTGGTAGGGTAAGTGCTAAGAATATTTGTGTGGTATAAAACATTTCATACTGATTTGGGGAGACACCTTACTGGAGAAATAAGTAGGGAGCTTTTTTTTTTTTTATTTGTATGTATGAGGGAAATATCATAACCCCCCTCCACTGGTTAAAAAGTGAGGATCCCTTTGATGCCAAAAAATAATTCATGCTAAGAAATAATCAGATACCTTAAAGCTAGCGTCTCAATTTTCATTAGTATTTGGAAGACTTCCCTATTACTTGGGAGGGGAATTTGCTTTTTAATGTCAAAAGTTGTGTTAGCATGTAAATTTAACCCAGGAAATTGTGAGAGCTGATCTTCAATTCATGTTGGAAACAGGGAATGTGTTTGAGCAAAGTCTATTTTTAACAACAGAAAAGTGTGAGATAAAGTGGGGCTGTTGGGTTGGGAATATGATCTATGGCAACTTCACTACACACAAATTTTTGATTCTTCAGTGGAACTCATCTTCAAATTTTAGACACTTGAAAAACTGGGAGTCCTAAGTATTATATATTAAACGGAACCAATAGATCACAGACAAAGGTGTGGTAAAAGATAGTATAGTTATAGTTATATTCTCATATTTTTAGTAGGCAAATTACACCAAAGGAAATGTAACAGGAAGATGTGGAAATACAGCAAATGTTACAAATAATGGAAAAGAAAGTTGCTGCACAATATAGCTTCCCAATCTTACATTTTGAGGGGTAGATTTTAATGAGAAGCCTCTGTGTTGCATGGAGAACTTGGAGTCATAAGAATTATTTATGCAGGAAGAAGGAACAAAAATTAATTATTAGGAGCTCAGTAATCACCAAATAAACTCTGAGCTTTGAGGTTAAAAATAGACGACTATCTTCATGTTCAATTACACAGTATCAATTACTAATACAACTGATGTTTCAGTGTCTCAGCGCGACCAGATACCATCTTCTATGGAGATATCTTGGTATTAATTAATGACTGCTTTATTCTAATTATTCACAAGGAAAAATAGGGGCCGTGTCACATTAAAATTAAGATTATCTTAGTTTATCTGGGCTCTTAAACAAAGATCATTCAAAGTAATTATATTTTGAATTAACAGAGCTAGGCAATTTATCTCGTTATTTTTTGTTCAAAGACAGGAAAATAAAGATCAGAAATAAGCAAAGTTTCATTTTGAAGATGGTGAGAACCAAACAAACATGTCTTGACTTTTGCAATATTTCCCTTGCTAAAGGGGGAATGAGGGAACTGTAAAAGACGTGACTTTGCAAAGTCAAGTCCTTTTTAAAAGACTCGGATCGAAATTCTTGCTATGCAACAAGGATTCAAGTTTGATTAATTTTCTGCAAGCGACGTGACAGCGGTGTTTTAAAAGATTAATTAAAATTGAAGTGATACGGAGCAGGAATTCAACCTGCAGAGGCGTCCCTGGCGCCTTGGGGGGCTTTGCAAGCGAGTCCCAAGCCCGAACTAGGGCTTTCCCGAGCCTGGGACGCAACTCCGGTCTCCTGGAGAGGAACGCGGAATTTGGCAGGGCGCCCGCCCGGCCGCCTGGCATCCCGAGCTGGCCGCCAGCTCTCGGGGGTGGGGACGGGGTGTGTCCTGGGGAACCCGCTGCCGGGAGAACTGCTAGCGTAGCTCTCGCCGAGCCAGTGAGGACCAGGGTCACGCCAAGAGGCCGCAGGGGGCTCCCGCCAGCCTGGAGCTGACAGTCCCCGGCCGCGTCCGCTTCTCCCGGGGGGGTGGGGGAGGCGCCTGCTTTGTGACTGGGCTCGTGTGGAGCCCCCTCCACGACGCAAGCTTGCAGGGGTGCGGGGTGTGTGGGGGGCACTCTGCGGGGGCGCGTCCACAGAGCTGAGGACGCGGAGGGCTCGGCCGGGGGACCAGAGCTTGGACCTGCGTGGCGACCTCCAGCTCCGGACTCCGGGCGGCCCTTCGCGGTGCCACCGCCTGGGCCACGTCTCCCATCTCCCTGCTCAGTTTCCCGCTCCGGTTTCCCCCCTCCCCCCGCATCTTCGTCCCCTCGCTTCACTCCGCGACGCCTTCACCCGAGTAAGAAATTAAGCTGAACACCATTGTAACTGTACTCAAGAAGACACAATCGCGGGAGCCATCGGGGTCACGCGCGGCAGAGAGGCGACGCGGGTGGCGCCGCAGAGGGTACGGTGGGGGAAGAAGGGGGTGTTCGTTTGCAATTAGCCTCCCTAGGGCGCGAACTCCGGTGCCCTCTTCTCTCCAACTGGAGGTCTCGGGTCCCGACGGCGAGAGGCCGCGCCTCGCCCCGCTGGCCGGGCCGTGCGCCCGAGGGCCCCGGGGGACGCGGGCCCAGAGGCCTCCCCGCTGGGGCGGCCCTTAGCGACTCGCGGCGGCGCCGGGAAAGCCCTTCCTCTGCAGCCGGTCCCAGGGGTCCGGGTCTGAAAGGGTCCCTGGGGCTACTCCGTGCTGGGAAGGCGACGCGGCTTCTCCTCCCGCTCATGCCTGCCTCTCCCGCCCTCTTCCCGGAGGCCTCGGAGATGGCCGAGAAGAGGAAGGAGGCGGCGTGCAGACTGTGCGGCTCGGGAGCCGGAGCCCGGGAGACCGACTGAGAAAGGAAGCTCGAGGACGCTGCGGAGGGGCCGTGGGGCGAGGGGACGCCGTGGGGAGGGCCGGGTGGGGGCGAGACGAGAGTTCCTTCCCCTCCGAGTGGCGCGGGGGACCTCTTTCCCGGGGAACCCCCACCCAGTAGCTCCCAACCTCGAGAACAAAGGGTCTGGGAAGCACGGCCGGGGTCGGGGAGCGGACGTGGAGGGAGGCAGGAAGGCAGGCGGTGGGGGTAGGGAGGGCGCCTCCCCACATTTCCTCTCGCGGCCGAGTGATGGAAAGCTCCCTCCAGCGAACGCCTCACTGAGGCCGCTTCCAAATCCGGGAGGGCTCGGGTTCCTTACCTAACGGCTGCACTCCGCTCCCTTCCTCCCCCAGCGTCCCCACCCCCTCCGGGGACCCAGCCCGGGGAGCTGGAAGGCCCGCGGCGCGCGGCGGCGCGGGCGGAACCGCGGGGCAGCAGCGCCCCCTGCAGGTGCCGGGCGCCTCCGCAGACCCGACTCTTAAGGTGGAACCCGCCGGGTCCCCCAACCCGCGCGCGGCCCGCGGTTTCCCTGCGGAGTCCGGGTCCGCGGCCCGCAGCCCTCGCTCCACCCGCTGCGAGTCTCCCTCCCGAAGCGGCCCCGCTGCCCCGAGCGGCCGGAGTCCGCTGATCCCTGCGGCTATTTCCTGGATCCCTCGGCCCCACTACCTGCAGGACGTCGTCCGCGGACGCCCCGCTAGCGACTTCGACAGTCGAGACTGATAATTCCCTGCGGGTATAAGACGATGCGTAAGTCCCGCATCCGGGCGGAAAGACCAGACGGCGTTTCTTTAACCCTACAACTTTTATTTTGGTTTATAAAACCCAGAAGGCCAGCAGGCAAGGGTTGCTGAGGGTTGATAGTCCTTTCATGTGTCTTTTCGCATCCAAGGAACGGCTCGCGATGAGACTGGCGGGCCCGGGAGTCTCACTCAGCGCTCACGCCCCGCAAAGCCGCGGGCAGATGCGGCGCTGAAGGCCGGGGAGGGGCGGACCCGCAGGGGGACCTCGCAGCGCGCACCTCGGGCGCCCGGGCTTCAAGCCACTCTCGCCCGGATGCTTTGTTTATTTAGTGAAAAAACAGGAACATGGAGAAGATCCAAGAGCAGTTTTTATTTTCTTTCTAACATTTTTCTTAAGTAAATGGTGTGTGCATGTGAAGGCACTGTCTCTTGGAACTAAGTGTCCTCAGCGAACTCCAGCTTCATGGGGAAAACCTGCGATCACTGAGCAGGAAACGGACAAGCCAGCTCAGGCTCCGGTGCCATCCGCAGTAAACCCCCTTCCTTTGCTCCTTTCTTCTCCGCGTCCAGGAGAGCGGGGACCCCGGGCTGCCCCAGAGCTCCCGCACACGCAGGACCCAGGGGCGCGGGCGCGGGGAAGGCAGGCGCGCTGCGGGCCGGGGCGGGGCGCGCGGTTTCCCGGCACCGTGGGAACCTCCATCCCCCCGGGCGCGCGACCTTGGCTCCACCCTGCCAGGCCCGGGCTGAGTGGTCCACGGGGTGGGCCCCGCCCCGGGGAACCCGAGTCCGCCGATCCGGCCGCAGCGAGGGAAGCTCGCTTGGGCAGGTGCCTCGGGGTCGTACCCGCCCCAGGGGTTGCAAACCGCAAGCGAAAGTCGAGAGGGGCAGGAGCTTTTCCACTAATCCGTTTTACACTGTGAAAACCGCAGGCCTGTCGCCTAGGCGGCCACTTTTAAATTGGCAAGCAAACAGACGAAAAACCAAAACAAACGCGCGAGCTGACTTTCTTTCCCTAGGTTCCTCCTTCTCGATGAAAAGCCCGCTTTCTGGTGCAAGGAGAAACCAATCCGCGCTCACGACTGCTCACTGGGGAGGGAGGGGGCTTCTGGGGCGCGCAGGAGGCGCCGCGAAACCCGGGGCAGCAGGGGCAGCCTGGACGGTGCCCTTCTCATCACGCTCTTGCCCCGGTTTCTCCGTGCGTCGCTCTGCACTGGCGTCCCGCCTCTCCACGGGTCACGCCGAGGCCGTGTGCGCCGTGCAAGCCCCTTCCCAATCTTTCTCGCTCGGGCTGAAGGGCGGGTGTGGGCGCTTGGGTGTTGGGGCGCGCCGAGTTGTTGACAGAGCCAGGTTCTCCCAGAACACGGGGCGGGAAGGTTAAGAGTTGGGTCGCTAGTTTGGGAGGTCGAGGGACTTCCAGGCCGACCGGAAGAACCACTTGCAGATGCATTGCTAAGCTCACAGTTTTCCCCAGGGAAAAGCAGAACTTGCAGGCCAACTCCCAACTTAACCGCGCGTCCTGCTAGGGGTGCTCAGGCCCTTGGGGGAACCGGAGAGAAGTGGGGGCGGGGAACGCTCGAGTCAGGTGGGCTGAGTACCGGGATAGTGGGTGTCTCCTTCCTGTGGTGATATATTAAGGCTCTTAAGTGTAAAATCATTTTTAGTCAAATTTGTGGCCTTGGAGGTAGAAGGGAGGAAGGCAGGCAAAAGAAAGAAGGGGAAAAACATTTATTTCAAAAAGAAAACCTAGAAAACAATTGGGTGATCAAACTGTGCAGAGGAAAGGAGGGAAAGAAAGATGGAAAAGGCTTTTCTTCTTTGTTCGTTGAAAGCCCGAGCACTTTCTTTCAAAATCAAAACGTAGAGAGGCAGTCAGTCTTAGAGTGTGTTTATGCAATTGAGAGAGTCTGCTAATTTCTCACGTCTAAAGCATTTGCTGGGTTGAGCAGAGTTTTTAGGTTCTTTCTCACCCAGCCCCTGTTTGAAGCTCAACTCATTTTGATTTAAAGAGATTTGAGATATAAATTTCACAAGAGAACATGTGTGTATACATCTGGACGTGTATATGCCCATGCAACAGGGTTTGTATTCTCTCTGGTCTATTTCTAAGACAAGAGAGTCTACAGTAAATTACACATGATGACTAATTTTTTTCTAGTACTGTCACCAGAGAGAAGAGACTTGAGTTCTCTCTGTCCACTTCTCAATAATAAATCTCCTAAGACAGATAACTTTCTTTGTGCGGTCGTGCCCCAGCACCTCTTCTGTCTGAGTTTCTTTCCTTCCCACGTGTGACCACACACAGCATAAACATCACGCACGGATTTTTTTCGTAATCAGCCTATAATGCATGATCTGTAAATCTAGGCCCATGTTTTAGGTTTTCGTTGAAGTTGGGAACACTGTTGAGGATCTACTTTTGTTCTTCACTGTCTGTTGCACTTTATCAAGGATCTTCGATAGACCAATAAAATGATCATCTTTGCTCTGAATTTACTTCTTTGTGATTAAATGGAAAATAATGTTAATGAACTATGTAAACAGTATTTTTTAAATATAAAAACTTCAACAAAATAATGAAAAATGAGCCACTGTTGTTCCAAATGTTCGGGATGGTGGCTTCCCCCTTGCAATCATATTTTGGCAAAACTATTTCACATTAATTGAAAAATGATGAAACAGTGCAAACACTCCACAGAGAGAGGCTTATTCACTTAGCTGTACTACCGACAACTTAAACTATCTGGTTCAAATTACTTAAGTAATGCCTGCTGAAGGAGGAGTTGGAAAATTAGGAGCTGTGGAATTATTTGTGTGTTTTTGACCTTTTCATGAAGCTTTACTTAAATCTGATTTTTTTTGAGAAAAGCGAAAACTAAAACAATACAAGAACCGCTTAAACGGTCTTATAAAATAATGTGTGATTGCTATAAAAAATGTATTCCCCAAAGATATTTTAGTGAAACTAGGTGAATACAAATACAACTATTAAGTTTTTCTTTCCAGTAATTTTTCTCTCTCAAATGTAAGACATCTAGGACTTCCAAACACGCACTCTTATTTGTTCTGATAATAGGAAAACCAATGTTGGTTTTCTAAGAATGTCATCGTTATCAAAGGGCAATGCCAAAATCATTAGATAAGCATCATCTTTCCTAGCACATCACTGTCTACATGAAATTCCATCTTAGAAAATATGTGAGAATATTATATTTGTTTCAGAAGCTTGAAAAATACGATAGAATTTGAAGTATTGAAAATATGATTCCTGGTTGACAATATCCTAGAAGTTGCAGAGGTATCTCTTTTTGAGATGACTTTAATAATGACTGACTTTAATAATGTTCGAAAGCAAGGAAGGATTCCAATAGCAGGCAAGATGTGATGAATGGACACGAGGAACAATGAAGCTATTGACGAAACATGTAACTTTTAGAATTCTATCTAAATTATTATTATTTTTTCCAGTGTAGAGGAGGACAGTCAAGTGCATCAATGTTCATCAGATGCAGGGTAATAAAAATGTGAGTGACAGTTAATGGCCCGTGACTGTAATATGATTGTTAGTGTAGGTGAGTTAATGCACCGAAGCATTTGTTCCTGTTTAAAGAAGGTCAGCGGTCCACAGTTGTGATAGGTGAAGTTTCTAGAAAATTGAGGCCCCGAACAAGAGGGAAACAAGGCTAAAAAAGAGAATAAAGCGAAGTCAGTAATTAAAAAACTTTTGTTTTCTGTTTTAGATTTGACTTTAGCCAATTGTTTATGCTAGTTATTTAGATGAAACAAATAGAATATCATTTAATAAGCAGAGGCACTGATACAATTTCCTCTAAAAGGGTCTGATTCCCGGCATCCGAAGGCAACTGGAATTCAAGTTAGTATTAGAACTTGAATTTGTTCTGCCAGAGTGAAAATTGGTTCCATTAGGCATCAGGCACAGAACTCTTACAGACCTGGCTACAGCTGTAGATATGATACGTCCAACTAGCTGAAATAATAAAGTCTTAAGTAGTGCCGGACGTGCTTTGGAAAACCATCCAGGGGGTTTGAATTTTTTTTTTTTTTTTTTTAATGAAAGTTTCCTAATTTTACAGTTCTCGTAAATCT
>NW_012134192.1:2109232-2114465 GCF_000956105.1 Propithecus coquereli | reverse complement strand
AAAAAATTGAGAAATATTCCTCAGAATAAATTTAGGTATTTTTTATTTCTTATGAAATATCTGTTGGCTCCAAAAATCACTTGAGTAACAACAACAACAACAAAAAAGCCCCATTAAATGTTAATGCCCACCCGGCCACTTGAAAGTAGTTCTGTAGACTTTACCAGAAGCTGCATGTCACAGTCCAGCTCTTACCAGTTTTTTCCCCCTGCTCGATTCAAAGGAGATTGCTTTGCCCTGTGGGAGTCTTGCTCTTCCCAACAAGCGTGGAAAAAAAATGCAATAGGCAGTTCCAGGAGTGTTGCCTTTGACAGCATGTCTCAGGGGACTTAATATTCTAGGTGGCAAGTGGCCAAAATAAGTAGGAAACTTAAGTAATTGCCAAGCTACGATGCCGAAGAACGTACTGCCCTAGCTAACTGGAAAGAGGAAAGAAATTTTCTGTTAAGAAGAACTAGAAATTGAATAGCTAGTGGTGAGGGAAGAATGATTCCTTGTGTGTGTATGTGTAGGGGAAAGAATAAACATTTGTAGATTTTTATAACAGTCTTGTAATTTGTGAATAGCCTTGTTTATTTGAATATTGCTTCCCTTCATGCTTTAGAAATCAAAATTCTTTTTTTTTTTTTACAAACACATTTTATTTATTAGAGACAGGATCTTGCTTTGTTGCCCAGGCTGGAGTGCAGTGGAATGATCATAGGTCTCTGCAACTTCGACCTCCAAGGGTTAAGCGATCCTCCTACCTCAGCCTCCCGAGTACCGGGGACTACAGGCACACACCACCATGCCCAGCTAATTTTTCTATTTTTAGTAGAGACGGGTCTCGTTCTTGCTCAGGCTGGTCTCAAACTCCTGGCCTCAACTGATCCTCCAGGCTCAGCCTCCCAAAGTGCTGGGATTACAGGTGTGAACCACCGTACCTGGTCCTAAAGATTTTCTATCTTCCAAGTTACCCCAGATGACAGTTTTACCAATCGTTTCTCTGCTGGATAACACACATCACCATTTCCAGTTTGGTAGCCCCTTTTCACCACTTTTCCAACCTCTACTAATCCTTTGTTAACTACTTTTCCAGCCTTTGCTAACAATTTCCGTGCTTCTTTTTTCAGCCTCTACCCATTACCCAATCTCCAAACCAAAGCCATGTACTTTAGGTTTTGTTCTGGCTTCGCTCCCGGTATACCAATAATTGTACCAGTCAGGAGAGCAGAGCCATCAAGAGCATGGTAGAGAGAGGGATTTATTATAGGAATTAGAGACACCACACAAATGTGAGAGAAATGAGGGAAGTGCAGGTCCGGGAGGGGAGTAGAAGGATCCAAAGAAGAGTCATCATCCAGTCGGCCTGAAACGGTGGCTGGAGCTGCAGAGAAATCAGAGAGATGGGAGCCCCATTCAGGCCCTACAGTGCCGCCCGGCAGGAGAACTTCCCGACAGGTCTCTGGGAACCTGTTGTCTCTGTGGGTCTGCGTCCACACACTGGGGATTTGCCTGGGGCTGCTGTTGGTCTTGGGGCCAAAGGTTGGGAATGTAAGCTGAGTGCAGCATGCAAGAGACGAGGAGCAGCTGCATGGCTGGGGCCTGCCAAATGCCCCTGAGTCCCCACCTTCTCTGACCGTGGATCTCCTGTCGGAAATGGCGGCTGCTTCACTTCTGCCTTCCACGTTTCATTCAAGTTCCTCTTTTGGCCAATTGTAACTTGGAACAGACAAGGAAAGGGATTCTGGGAATTGTAGTTTATTGATCAAGTGGACGGTAGCACAGTCCAGCACACACCCCATGCATTTTTCCACGCCTCCCGGAGAAATGGTACCACTTTTGTTTGAGGTCCCTTGAGAGAGGCATAGAAGTGCCAAAATCCAGGCATTTATGTGCATGTGGGAAGTGGGAGGGAGAGGAGGGAAGGATGGTGCTGTTATGGTTTTGAATGATTGGGCCAACTCTATTTTCTGATGGAAAATATAATTCAGCCTGACTACTCTTGGTGTCCCAGAATTATTTGCTCTTGTGGTTTCCAACATCTGATTTCACACTAACTTTTAGGCCCCTTGTCATCTGTGTCATATTCCTGCCATTCTGTTAAATTTGATCTTATCGAGGATGCTAATGACTTTTTGGATGCTAAATCCGATGGACATGATGTGGTTTTTATCTTATTTGATTTCTTTGTGGGGGGTGAGCTGACCATTTCCTCCTTTCTACTCTTTCTTTCCGAGGTTTCTGGGATGGTTTCTTCTTTCAGGATTTCTTTTGTTCTGTCCATCCTGTAAATATTTGTGTTAGAATTGTATGCAGGGCTCTTTTCTATTCAGTGGTGTGCGAGAGCTGGCTCGCAGCAGCTCGCAAGAACTAATTGGGTGCAATGACTTCACAACTCTGTGCTCACTGATGACAAGTTGGTAGCTTGAAATTGACCATGGTGGGAGTATTTACACCACAGACATCAGCAGATGCTACAGATCTGGCCACCTTTTGCTGGAGAGCTGATCCTTAAACACTTAACAGCACATCGCTGCTTCTGTTCTTGCCCCTCATGCTGTCCCTGGGTAATCTGCAGTTGCATTCTCAAGCACTGTCCCTATATTGACGACTAACACATCTTTCATCTCCAGTTAAGATCTGTCTTTACGCCCAGTGTTTTCAGTACCTTCTGGCTTCACTTGGCTGTTCCACAAGTGTATCATATTTCCCCTTAAAACTACTCTTTTTAAAATAATTTTTTTTTTAAGACAGAGTCTCACTCTGTTGCCCAGGCTAGAGTGCTGTGGCATCAGCCTAACTCACAGCAACCTCAAACTCCTGGACTCAAGCGATCCTCCTGCCTCATCCTCCCGAGTAGCTGGGACTACAGGCATGCGCCACCGTGCCCAGCTAATTTTTTTCTACATATTTTTAGTTGTCCAGCTAATTTCTTTCTATTTTTTTTTTTAGTAGAGACAGGGGTCTTGCACTTGCTCAGGCTGGGCTCGAACTCCTGACCTTGAGCGATCCTCCCACCTCGGCCTCCCAGAGGGCTAGGATTACAGGCGTGAGCCACCGCGCCCGGCCTGCTCCAGGCTTTTAATGTGCAGTGCTCTCTCTTCAAAATGCTCTGACGTCTCACCCTCCCCTTCTCCATTCACTCCCTCATCCTTTAACTTAAAAATTGCTTCTTCTGTGTAGCAGAGAAAATGCTTTGTGTGTTCATTAAACCATTCATTTTCTTCCTGGGACCCAGAACAGCTACATTACCCTCTTGCATCTACATGGGGCCAGGTGGCTAGTTCTGGCAATAGAATGTAAATGAAAGCTGTGCGTGTGACTTCCAGGCCCAAGTTAAGAATCTCATGTGACTTTCCCACCATCCCCTTCCCTGGCCCTGCCTGACTCACCCGCCCCCCATATGCCAGTTGGATGATGATAAGGTAGTTTTAAAATTTTTTTTAATTCCTCCCTTGCTCCCCTTTTTTTTTCCTCCTAGGGTCGCTTTGAAGCTGTAAGCTGGTATTCGGAAGGTAGAAGCGGCCTGGTTCCCTGAGACATCTTTGGAGAAGGGCGCCAGGAAATCTGCTGGAGCCGAACAAAAATATAAATATTTATTGTGTGAAATCATTGATATTTAGGGTTATTTTACCAGCTAGTAATAAATATCCTGATTAATGTAGTTTGGGAATCTGTTCCTATATCCCCTTTAGACTTGATTGGATACCTCTCCATCTGTTCCCATAGCCCCCTGTACTTATTCCCAATATAGAATTTATCTCCATATAACATAAATGCCTATTTTTTTTGTTTCTTTCTGGCAGCTGTAAGTTCTTTGAGGCCAGGGACTGTATCTTGTTCACTGTTGCCTAAAATAGCATCCCACACCACTGGGTCTGGTTTGCCATCTTGCTACACAGACATTCTTTGATCCTTTCTTCTTCTTCTTCTGGTTTTTTTTTTTTTTAGAGACAGGATCTGGTTCTGTCACCCAGGCTAGACTGCAGTGGCATAATCATAGCTCACTGTGACCTTGAATGCCTCGGCTCAAGAGATCCTCCTGCCTCTCGCCTGGCTAATATTTTTATTTTTATTTTTTGTAGAGATGGGGGTCTCGCTGTGTTGCCCAGGCTGGTCTCGAACTTCTGGCCTCAAGCCATCCTCCCACCTTGGCCTCTCAAAGTGCTGAGATTACAGCCGTGAGCCATGGTGCCCAGCCATAATCCTTTCTATTAATTAATTAAGGCCTCACATTTGCGTGAAGTCCAGAATCTCTCTTTTCAAGCTGTCCATCTCCCCTTGGTTTTCCCAGAATAACAAGGGCATTTTCAATCCAAAGGGATAAGTTCTGCTTGCAAACACCAGGCAGCGAAAAAGCTAGAGAATTGAATCGGTTCCCCAGTGGGCTCCGGGTTAGGGCTGCTGCTGCTTATGTCATTGCCCTGTGGCTGTCACTGCTGAAGAGAGAGTTAGCTCAGGCCCGCGATGACGTTCCTGCCAGTCCAGATCTCTGCAGACGCCCACGCGTGGGCTCCCAAAGAACAGCTCTTGTAGTTCACATTCGTGTTCAGTCATTGTTCTCGAGACTGAACCTCTGGGGCGAAGTGGCTGGATCCAGAGAAGTTTGCCATCCTCAATTTCACACTCTGTTGGAGCTATTCCTCCTCATTGGCCTTCTAGGCCCTGGGTCGCCTGTGCAGAATTCTTCTCTGTCTCATGGTGAGTCCCCCCCTTTGAAGCCTTTTGATGTCCTTTGTTCCCAACAGTTCTTAAGCCTTCAGAGTGGTTGCAAGGACATTGAATCTCAAAGAGAAGGGGCCAGGGTTTCATTGCTTTCTTCCCGGGATGCTTCTTGGTCCCCAGGCAGATTCGCTCCCAGTGACCAAGCTTTGAGGGACAGACTTTGTAAGGTCACAGAAGGTTCTCTTACCCTTTCTCCCGGAGCAGTAGGTGCCTGTTCATCATATATTTACATAACTAAGAAAGGGCACTCATTGATTTTCCTGAACAAAACAACAGATACATTCTACATTTTTTTTTTTTTTTTGAGACAGAGTCTTGCTCTGTCGCCCAGTGCAGTGGTGTCATCATAGCTCACTGCAGCCTCAAACTCCTGGGCTCAAGCGATCCTCCTACCTCAACCTCCCAAGTAACTAGGATTACAGGCCTGTGCCCCCATACCCAGCTAATTTTTCCATTTTTTGTTTTGTTGTGTTTCCTTTTTTGGAGACAGGGTCTCACTCTGTCACCTGGGCTAGAGTACAGTGGC
>NW_012134192.1:2104425-2108782 GCF_000956105.1 Propithecus coquereli | reverse complement strand
AAAGGGATTTAGTGAGAAGAATGGTATTGTTTTATATTTTTCAAATTTCTTTAGTATCTGGCTTAATAGAGGACACTAGATTCTCATACTGGCTTCTGTTTTTAATCTGCTACAATACGTTATTTAAGTTGAAGTAGGCTGGGTATGGTGGCTCATGCCTGTAATCCTAGCAGTTTGGGAGGCCAAGGTGGGAGGATGGCTTGAGGCCAGGAGTTTGAGACCAGCCTGGGCAACATAGCAAGACCCTGTCTATACAAAACAATTAGCTGCGTGTTGTGGTGTACACCTGAAGTCCCAGGATTTGAGACTGCAGTGAGCAGTGAGCTATGATTAGGCCACTGCAGTCCAGCCTGAGTGACAGAGCAAGACCCTCTCTCTATATATATAAAAAAAAGACATACTTAAGTGATTTTGGGAGATTAGATGATTGGATAGTAGGGTTATCTGGCAGTGTTGAGTCCCTGCTTGGGATATGTGGTCATCAATTTGATGTGACAACAATCAGCATGGTTGTGTGACTTTCTGTGATCATGGAAGGTGCTCATGTACAGTCATGGGATATGTACGTAGGTGTCTCACCGGGGTTGGGGTTTTTGAGGTAAATGCAAAGAAGCAAGAGAAGAGCAAAGGGCTTAAGAGTGTTTGCTGGGGAGTAGTGTTAGATCGTAGAATCTAAGAAGGATAAGGAAGAAAGTGAGCATTGAGTAGAGTAATGGAGAGTGAAAAACAGGTCAGGCCAATGGATTAATGATCCCATGGGGTCAAAATAGCCAGAGTAGGGGAACTAGAGTTAGTAAGCTTGGAAGGTAAGAATAAGAGGGAAGCCTCAGAGGATGAGATGCTTTGAAAACAAGATTTTAGAGACAGAAAAGCTGCCCAGGATGACTTGTGAGAGGGATTCAGAATTCAGCAGAAGCAGGACATTGGAACAAGAAAATGATGGGAAAGACATTTTTCTCTAGAATTAACAGAGATCTTGGAGGGGGATTCCAGGTGTCCTACCATATATGAGATGGTATTTGAGTCATCTAAATTCAAATGTCATGATATCAGCCAGGCGAGGTGGCCCACACCTGTAATCCCAGAACTTTGGGAGGCTGAGGTGGGAGGATCCTTTGAGGCCAGGAGTTTGAGACCAGCCTGTGCAACATAGCAAGACCCCATCTCTCCAAAAAATACAAAAATCAGCTGGGAGTATTGGTGTGTACCTGTAGTCCCAGCTACTTGGGAGCCTGAGGCAGGAGGATCGCTTGAGCCCAGGAGTTTGAGGTTTCAGTGAGCTCTGATGGCCCCACTACACTCTAGCCAAGGTGACAGAGCATGGCTCTGTCTCCAAAATAAAAAATAAAAAGACCTAATTAATACATTTACTATTCCTACCAGCCTACATGTATACATAAACTAGGAGTAAAATTTAAAGAAAGAAACTGAAAGACTATTTTAGTACCCAATTAAAGTTCAAACTATTCTCACACATTTTTAAATTAGTCTTTCACTTTTCACCAAAATATTTACGTTGGCTTTGAGTAGTGTCTGCCTTCTAAAGTGCACAAGGCTTTGTAAGTTTGGTTCAGTATTGTTATAGTATCCTCACAAATGAGATGGTTCTGAAATATGGTATATTTGTTTATTCTAAGTGATAAACTTCTTGGACAATATGCAGATTTCCACTGGCTGTAGGGAAATACTCAATATGTTATTGAATATTTTGATATTTTTTATGTTTCAGTGGCAAAATTGGAATGATATCCCTGAATTATTTTTCAATGAAATTCAAGGGGGAACAGTTTTAAATGGTTAAAATGGAAAATGTTATGTATATTTTACCAAAATTAAAAAAAAAATCCAAGGGCGAAAATACCAGAAAAATATGAGAAAAACGTTTACATACATTGAAAGGGTTTTGATATTCCCTTGAATAAATAATGCAATTGCATGAAGCTCTTTGATTAGAGGTGTGAGCCACTGCACCCGGCCTGTCATGATGTTTTGAGTTTATGTTTTCTCTCTTACCTGGTAGAACTCAAATTTCAGAAAACCATTTTCTTAATCAACCTCATTTGTCATGAGAAACCACATTCTTAAGAGTGACAGCAGCTTTGGCAAAAAACGGCCGATGAGCACATCTGAGGACGCATTCCAACACAAAAATCTTGCTCTCTTTCCGAAGTGCTAGCACGCTGCTCAGCTTTATGTGGGACAGATTTCTTCCCATTTCATAGCTGGAGGATGTTAGAGTAAATCAGTTCAGCTGTTTTTCTATAAAATGATTAAAAAAAAAATCCTGGTGACCTTTTTCTGCCCTCAAATAACTTTAAGAATAGTTGGACATAAAACCTTCAAACTCTACATATTCATAGCTCTCTGAGGAATATAATCATTGTTAGTTTGAGAAAAAGCTTAGTATTTTTTTGAGTTGGAAAGCTCTACTATTACATGTTTGCACATGCTTGGTATGTAACTCTTCATCTGCTGATGAAAACTGATAGGAGACCTTTAGAGCATATGTGTGGATGCTGTTTTTTTACTTTATTTACCACGTCATAGAACTTACAAAAGTATATGGAATTTATGCGGTAACCTTTATATTGAAGTTAAAACTTTACATCTGTTAGGCAATGTAAAAAGAGATCCTACTATGCCATTGCAGAAGTTACATAGAAAATATCACAGTGGCGACCCCAAAGAAATGATCTCAGCCCTGCTCAGGTCCCATCAAAGGAGACTGAGTGTTCTGGCACTCCATGGGAAAGAGTATTTTGGGAGGCTTCATAAGAGATTTTTACACGCATTCTGCACGGAGCCCTAACCAAAGACTGTTGATTGCTAGTGTGGCTGGGAGATCTGGGGTTTAAAAATAACTTTCATCCGAGTTCCATTTAGAACTTTGAAGATAGCTAATTCCTCAATGCCTCATACATAACCCCTGAATGTTTGGCTACCACCCAAAAACGCGAGACCTTTGTATCATCTTCTCCTATGGTTTAAGCTCTGTATTGTCCAAAATTTATCTTCCATCCTAGGGTGGAAAGAGTTCTCTGCTGTGATTAGCCCCAGGGTACTGCACTATCCCCTGCTGGTTTCCTCGAGGGGTGTCTACACCTGTTAGGGGGTGAATTGTGGCTCCCTCCCCCAATGCATATGTTGAAGTCCTAACCTCGAGTACTTGAATGTGACCTTATTTGGAGAAAGGATCTTTACAGAGGTAATGAAGTTAAAATGAGGTCATCAGAGTGGGCTCTAATCCAATGAGACTGGTATCTTTATAAAAAGGGGAAATTTAGACACAGAAACAGATATACATAGAGGGAAGACGAAGTGAAAACACAGGGCGAAGATGGCCGTCTACAGGCCAAGGGGAGAGGCCTGGACCAGACCCTTCCCTTGCAGCCCCAGAAGGGACCAACTCTGCTGACGCTTTTGGACAATTTTGGACTTCTAGCCTCCAGAACTATGAGAAAAAAAATATTGCCGTTGTTTAAGCCACCCACTCTGTGTGCTTTGTTAGGACAACCCTAATAAACTAATACAACACTTTTATAAATTATCCCTTCATTTAACAGTTTGGGTGTGGCTGTTATCCTGTTGGAACTGCACTGATCTAGAGCTATGAACCATCAATCTGTACCTTATTTGCTTCAGCCTTTTTTGTCTGTTAAAAAATTGACGTGGCCATCGAGTGTAGAATAATAGACATTGGAGACTCTGATGGGTAAGAGGGTGGGAGGGGCGTGAGGGATGAGAAATTATTTAATGGGTACAATGTGCTCTACGAAGGTGATGGATACGCTAAAAGCCCAGACTTCACCACTATGTAATATGCCCATGTAACAAAACTGTACTTGTACCCCTTAAATTCATACAAATAAAAAAAAATGAAATTGAACACTGTAGATTCATGAGTCTCTTTCATGTCAATAGATATGCTTGTGAACACATTCTGGACATATTTAGTGAGTTTGATTTGAAGTGCCCCTCTAAGGCCAGCCCATACCTGGACCATTTCCACCTGCACGGAGGAAGGACTCCTTGGGAACCATCTGTCCCTCTGGGATGCTGTGATTCATTGGTCACTTTGACCAAAGTCATCCATGGAATAACTTGATAACAGTGCTATTCTTGTGCACAGAAACATTTTAATCCTCTCCCAAATTAAACCAGTAATCAGTTGTTGCCTTTCTGACAACCAACACATCTGTTCTACGGAAATCTGTTTTAGTGTCTTGAACTCCTGGCCTCAAGTGATCCTCCCTCCTCAGCCTCCCAAAGTGCTAAGACTATGGGCCTGAAATCTCTTTTATTGTAAAGGGGCAATATGTTTGTCTTAGCATTATATCTCAGGCCTTTTATTTTCAAA
>NW_012134192.1:2101578-2103633 GCF_000956105.1 Propithecus coquereli | reverse complement strand
GTATTTATGCTGCTTTTCAGAAGCCATTTTTATCTGTTGGGGGGAAAAAAAAATCCCACTGCAGGATTTTCAACCTTTTAGGCTAACATCTGACTCTATTAGCTCCTAAAGAGAAGAACCATAAATAATCTTCCTATTCTATGTTCTATGCTTTTAGCTAAAGCATTAATCATAGAGGCTTTTTTTTTCCTTTGCCTCATGAGAAAAACCAGTCTTATAGTTTAAAAATTTTGGTTTACAAAATATGGTTTTTAGGGGAGGCAGCGGCGGAGGGTGGAGATAGGGGAGGGGGAGACTTTGCTGGGCTTTTTGAAGAAAAAACCTTGGGAACAAATGGGCTTTTGCTTTCCAGGGCCAAATCATATCTCGGAGACCTCGCTGGTCGTAAATTTGGGGGGAGGGGAGTTATATTAACTCTTTCAGGTCATAAGGGTGCCATTTGTTCCTTGCAGTAACAATGCTTTTGGGCCATCCTGTGCCCTGAGCAGTTGATGTTCCTTTTGAAGAGCTTAATTTTAAAAACCTACTTGTAGGGGTGACTTTGGAACACAATTAAGGCTGATTAACTGTGTTTCTTTTTATATGGGCTCTCTCTGAAATTTACATGCACACAGTTTAATTATTACTATTATTTGCCTTGTCATTGAAGTGAAAGGTGTTCCTGGATGCATTTCATTCAGTAAATAGGCATTTTTTTCCTTATAAAGTGATCATAGGAGAGCAGTTTTTAACACAATTCTTGATTTTTCTCTCTCTGTTTTTTTTTTTTTTCCCAAAGACACATCATCTTTAGGAGCTAGTGGGGCTTAATGGTGCTAGTTCTGGTTCAACCATTAATTCCTTAAGTCATTTGCTTCTTGAACTAGGTTTATGCTAGGTCAGTAACTCACTTCTGAGCCTTCAAAATGGCTTGTTTAATTTTATTTTACCTACGGACAAAATTTTCCTTTTAATTTTGCGAATGCTTCAGTACTATTTCTGATTTGACTTGGCTTAGCTCAGACTTGGAAGGAATAATTTCAATTGACTTGGATTAATAGTAGGTAATAATTTAATAAGTGGGAGTGTTATTCATCCTTAAATATATATCTGGTCTTGAAATCTCTAATTTCTATAATAGGCTGTAAATGGGCATAAAACGACTAAGCCACCACCTAAAAATTTTTCCTATACTTCTCAAAATTGCTTTAAAAAAAAAATCAAACAATGCATCAGATTTTCCTTCTTTTTCATGAATCTTGAGGAACTTTATCACACTGTTTTAACTTTAGAGTTTCTTTTATCTCATTCTGTTCACCATTAAGCTGCTATTTTCAACTTGGTGTAGTGGCTCATGCCTGTAATCCCAACACTTTGGGAGCTTATCTCTGAAAAAACAAAAAACAAACCCCCTCAACCCATTCTCTCATCATTTAAATATTATTGTCCCCAAGAAACTTGATTGATAAGGAAAGCTAAAACATTATTTTCATTAAGGAATAGTGTATTTTTACTTTCTGATAATGTGAACTGTAGACTTCCAAATTTCTCCCTTTGCCTTGGCTTCTTGGGTGCTTAGATCAAAATGCTGTTCTCAGTTCCTAGAAACATATTTTCTTTTTTGTTTTCCCTTGAACCTGATTTCTTTTCTTCTATGTTTTTTTTTGCCCCCCCTTTTATGTTTTAAAACTTTATTATAGATAACTTTGTGATTCAAACCATTTTAAGAATGTGGTAGGTTCCAGATAAAAATCTTTTCGTTGAACAATGATGCGGTTTTCCTAAATTAGTAGATCAACAAGCATTTACCGAACACATGCTATATTGTAAAAATGTAGACATGGTAGGTAGTTCCCTGGCATCTTGACGTTACAGGGAAGGGGATGGGAAATCCTGAAAAGTCCAAAGTTAATGCTGCCTGTCAGATTAATGAAACAAGGACTTGAAATGAAAATTAAATTGAGGTTTAGAAAATAAAGTTATATTTCTTTTTTTTTTTTTCCTGAGACAGAATCTCACTGTGTTGCTCGGACTAGAGTGAGTGCCCTGGCGTCAGCCTAGCTCACAGCAACCTCA
>NW_012134192.1:2092150-2100934 GCF_000956105.1 Propithecus coquereli | reverse complement strand
AAGGAGGTTATAAATGTCAGATTGTCCCATCCTCTCATTTTGTATTGATTCCCATTAAAACATAGGCTCCACAAGGGCAGGAACCTTTGTTTTGTTCACTGGTGTGTTCTAAGTGTTTGGAGCCATGCTGGACACGTAGTGCATACCCAGTAAATCAAATCGGTTCAATCAAATTGAACCTCTTTTTGTTTAACATTTTCAATTCTTTATGCTCTCTCTTCAAACATTTTAAACTTGGGTACTTTAAACTCTCATTTAAGTGTTTTGCTAAAACCTGTGCCTGGGTATAAATGAGCACCTTTGTCCTATCTGCTGACTTTTCCTCATGGTGGTTTCTTTCCTGGTGTGGTTTCTAATTTTTTACTGTAAACTCATCTTCAGGAGGGGTTGTTTTCTATGAAAGTCTCTTGTAGGCCAGATTGTTGGAGCATTCCAACAAATTGGTTTTACTTTTCCCTTTGACTGAAGACCTGTGGGTTCTATAGTCTCAGACCAGATTATATGTTAATTTTTTTAGCCTTGAGGTCCCTGTGTCAAGCCAACAGCGTGAATTCCAATCTCACTTCTACACGGGGGCAAAAGCCTGGGTTTCAGATTTCTCTTCACTGACTGTTTTTCCATTCATGGGAACAAGTTTCCTTGACCGGTAGGCCAAGTTTCTCTAGGGTCTATTTCACAAGGGCCAGCCCTTTGTGAGTCCTGGCATGACACAGAGTCTTACACTCCCTTCCTCAGATAGGTGTTAATGTCACAAACCTCAACTGTTAAGGCAAATATTCAACCCATTCCCCGGTCAGCCCTTTGGCTTCAGCTGGGAATTACCGTTCTAAATTCTACAACATTCCTAGGAATTTCACTTCTCGATTTCTAGCTCATTTCTGTCTTAACATTAAAAAAATGATATGTTATACTGCATTCCTGGGAGCTTACAGTGGAAGGATTTTTTTTACATCAGCTCCGTCTGCCAAATTGACTGGAAAAGCAAGTTTATTAATGAGGAAAATAAGACCTAAAAAGATAGAAATGCCTCGGTGGTGAGAACCGTAGTGTTAGGAAGCTAAGAAATACATCATGCCATGAATTCTCAGATTCTGCTTTCTCCAAAAATTGGAACACCTCCATTTTTGCCTTGTCCTTGGACAGGAAAAAAAAAAAAAGAAAAAATATATATATATAGCTTCCTTTTATTGGTTTCACTTTCAAAATGTCATATGCCATACTTTAATCTAATGTTTGATTTGAATTGAAGGGTAGAAGTGACACTTTGGGAAACTATTTATTGATACTGTTTAATTGGGAATCTGGATGAATTAGAGGAGAATTTGGAATAGGTACCTTGATAAGGAATTTGAGTGGTTAATAAAACCTCATGATAGAAAGAATGAATGCAGCCACATCCATGCATTCTGACCCAGAGGTCTGAGAGGAAAGCCTGGAAGATCAGACCGGGGTTCTGTAGATGATCACACATCTGGTTAAGTGGTACAGACCAAACAAAATTTAAGTTCTGTTGATACGGAGATGGGAAGTCCCAGCTGAATGGTGGAGGCAGGAAATCCCTACCCACAAGGCAGACAAGGACTGACAATACCAAGACGCCTGACCTCAGAAACTTGACTCAGGTTATAATCATTAAAAATACCATCAGAGCCGGGGGAGGTGGCTCACGCCTGTAATCCCAGCACTCTGGGAGGCCAAGGCGGGAGGATTGCTTGAGGTCAGGAGTTTGAGACCAGCCTGAGCAACATAGTGAGACCCCGTCTCTACAAAAAATAGAAAAATTAGCCAGGTGTGGTGGTTCGTGCCTGTAGTCCAGCTCCTGGGGAGGCTGAGGCAGGAGGATCACTTGAGCCCAGGAGCTTGAGGTTGCAGTGAGCTATGGTGATGCCACTGCACTCTAGTCCGGGTGACAGAGCGAGGCTCTGTCTAAAAAAAAAACCAAAACCAAACAAACAAAAAATACTGTTAGATCCTTAGATCTGGTCAAAGATCCTGGGCTCCAGTTGCAGAACTATCTGGTCTCAAATGGTGACCCTGCTCTGCTCTAGGGGTGAGTGGAGGTGTGATCTGAGAGCACGGTCAATCTCAACGTGAAAAGAATCCGGGGAGCTCCCTATTGAATATCCTCCCCAAGTGCTTTGGGAAGAGCAGAAAAGAACCGATTCTTGGAGCTGTGAGGGGGCTCATTTGAAACAGCTCTTTTTGCTGGAATGAGCATGTAATTTGGAATCTATCAGGGCTTCATCCTGACCCTAGAATTTCCACCTGTGCTTCTGCGTGTTTGGGCTAATTGTTCGACCTTCTTGAACGGCAAATGTTTCATCTCAGGCGTTTCATCAGCAAAACAGGGATTATGCAGAGTTGTTTCTGGGAGAATGAAATGAGGTACCTGGCACCAATAGACTCTCACTAAATGGTACTTATTATTTGGACAAATACCTCCTAAGAGGTAAGTGGCAATACCGAGCAGAGTTAAAAATGTCATATTCTCAAAGAGATCATCCTTGATCCTGATCTAAACCTCAATCTAAATTAGGTTCTCCTCTTCTCTAATAAAGCTCTTTTTTTTTTTTTTAAATAACATTCACCACTATTGGTAATTGTGCAGTTGTGATTTCTGTGACTAGTTCCAGCAGCAGTTACAAGCTCAGCACTGAATGAGGGGGTTTGGTGAGAACTGGGGGGAACTCCCCGTCTCTAAGCGGAGAAATTCCCGCTTGTATCTGCCAGTTGTTCTTTTGAGGAAGCAAGGGGCTCAGTGCTACTAGATTTTGCAATTTTTCACATAACCCAAAACTCTGACTTTTTCTGTGAAATGTCCTGGTTTTAAAATGTTGGGAAGTATTTCAAAAGATATTGTGTGGGCCAAACAAAAATCATATGTGGGCCACAGTAGACATGAAAGCTGCCAGTGTACAATCTCTGGTTTATATCTGTCTTCATGACTGGGTTACGTTATGCTCACTATTATTTGTGCAATGTCTGGTACAGTGGGGGCATACAGTAGGCACTAAATATTTATTGAAAAAAAGAGAAGGAAGGAAGGAAGAAAAAAAAAATGCAATTGGTTTCCCTTTCCTCCCTGTAAAGAATTATACTGGATCCTGCGTCAAAGACCAGGAAAGAAAAAAAAAAAGAAAGAAAGAAAGAAAAGGAAAGAAAAAGGAAAAAAAAAAGAAAAAGAATTATATTGGAAAAATTGTCAATATTAAGAACATTAGTCTAGGCAAGTTGATTCATTTCATTTTTAGAAGTTCTAAGTTAATATAAACTAAGAAAGAAAAAACATTCACTGCTTCTCTGTATCATTTTTACGTAAAAAATAGAATTATTTCTGTTGCTTTTATAACCAAACATTAAAAGAATGATACCACCGCAGAAGCAAAATTTGCCATTTGTGAGTATTGCATTGAACACAGACTGTTGGTTGCATACGGTCAAACCAGTTTTTGTTTGCTGTGAAATAGAATTTAATCTCCGAACTCACGTTTTATTGTGTAATGAGCTCGCCAAATACATTGGACTGCAGATTTCTACGGTGGTATGATTTGTGTACTGGCTTGAACTCTGGAAGTCATTGCAGCTGTCATTTGGTGAAAAATAGGGAAAAAGGGGCTTTGGGGAGCTTAGGTTTCTTGAGCTGATAGAAAGGAGAAAACCTCAAATGCTAGGTTATTTAGAGACTGTCTAAATTGAAGTGGCTATCTTTGGCACATTTGTAAGTTTGAGGATTCCTAGAGATTTGTCTTTGGGGACACAAAATGTGTATCAGTAACTAAAGTAGTCTGCCGTTAAGGTTACTGAATTGCAAAATTGAAGATCAACAAATGTCCCTAACCGATACTTACTATGTGTCCTGTACTACACATTAAGTACTACGGCCCCAAAAATTAAGTATTGGAAGGGACGGCAGAGGGGCCATCTCTGTACTACGGGAATTTACAGCCTGGCTGCAGAGCCAAGACCAATAATTGGAGAAGCATAAAAGACATTATGATTAAGAGCTAAGCCATGTGTTAGAGACTGAAAGTATAACAGGAAATCAGAGGGTAAAAATCACAGCAGGCTTCATAGATTAGGCAAGGATTCAGCTAGCGCTTCAAAGAAGTATTGTTATGATTCAGAGAGAAAAGAATATACATCGATATCTTGGTCCTTCTGCTTTTGAAAGTGTGTTGATTCCTGTCTCGGGCTTTTTTTTTAAAAAAAGGAAAAAAGAGGAAGTTGTTTCTTTGTCTACCATCAATTCACATGTTTAAAATATTTTTCTTTAATATCCATATCTAACCAGTCAATGGGCTGTACGGCTTCTTCAAACCGAGCTTCTTCCTGAGAATACCCTAGTTGAGGACTTTTTAATTTGAGGCATAGATTTTGATTTAAGTTCACTTAGTAAGTGGCAAAGCCAAGAATAGAACCAAAGTCCTGTGTTTTGCTTCTGACCCTATATGATACTGCCCACCAACAACAATCTTAAGATATTCTCTTCTGATTGGTTAAATAAACCATAGCACATCCTTACGGTGGAGTACCATGCAGCTATTATAAACGATGATTTATTTATATCTGTGGAAGTACTTTACAGTGTATTGTTAAGAGAAAAAACCAATTAGTAAATATGATCCCATCCTTATAAATAAATATTTTTATATGTATGTTTGCATGGGAAAAGATCAAGAAATTTTATTTTAAAAAACATTAATAGGCTGGGCGCAGTGGCTCACACCTGTAATCCCAGTACTTTGGAAGGCCAAGGTGGGAGGATCTCTTGAGCCCAGGAGTTCAAGACCAGCCTGGGCAACATAGTGAGAACGCATCTTTACAAAAAATTTTAAAAAATTAGCCGGGCATGGTGGCATGCGCCTGTAGTCCCAGCTCCTTGGGAAGCTGATGTGGGAGGATCTCTGGAGCCCAGGAGTTCGTGGTTACAGTGAGTTACGATCGTGCCACTGCACTCCAGCCTGGGTGACAGATTGAGACCCCCATCTCTAAAAAAAATAAAATAAAAGTTAAAAATTAAAAAACAATTAACAGTTGTTCTGAGTAGTGGAATGTTAGAAAATTTAGGTTTTTCTTTGTAATTTTTCAATTTTGACACTAATCATTTATTATTTGTGTAATTGACAAATAATATGTTAAAATCCCTCCTTCTTCAAAAACCATCAAGGGCTCCTTATGGCTTATGCCAGTAATTAGAAATATTAAAAACCCTGGTTGCATACTTTAATCACAGGGATTACTAAAACAAAACAAAACAAAAACAATTATGTGCTCGGGTCCTGCTTCAGACCAAATGAGACTCTCCGAGGGCAAGGGCCCTGGTTTTGGCTTCTTTGAAAAGCTTTCAGGTAGTTTTAATGTTCATGCGGCATCACCTGGGAACACAGCAGAACTGCAAAGTCCCACATCCCACCCCAAATCGACTGAAACAGAAGCGCCAGGACGGGGGCCCAACAAACTGTGTTTTAATAAGTCTTCTGCCAAAGCTGGAGAACCACTGCCACAGAGAACAGGCTCAGCTTGACACACACACTTCGTGATCTAGCCTCCACCCCCGTGAACTTACTCTAGCATTTTCCAGCCCTCAACTTGCCCTCTGACCAGGCTGGCTTATTGTGTGTCTCTTGTCTCTTCCTGGCCTGACTGGTCACTGTCCCTTGGAGCCACCCAAATTTTAGCCATCTTTCAAGGCCCAGCTCAGGTCTCACCGCCTCCAGGAAGCCCTTCTGCACCCCTCCATCCTCCTCCTGCTACATCACCCTCTTCTCCAACATTCATTCGTTTCTTCAACAACTATTTATTTCATGTCTATTATTTGTGAAACATTGAGTGGAACACAAAAGAATTAAGTCATGACCCCTTTATAGGAGATTTGCTTGTTTCTGTACGGGATTAAAGGAGAAAAAGCAGATGTTGAAGGAGATGCCGTGAAGGCTGATGGGAAGTGTGAGAAGAGTGGTTAGTGGAGCTGCGATGTGAGGAGTGGAGAACCAGAATGTGACTCATTTGCTCCAGGTGACGACCCCCAAGAAGAGATGAAAGAAACAAATTCTTTCATGTACCACGCCTTTATTTATTCATTTTTCTTTTTTTAGAGATGGGGGTCTTGCTGTGTTGCCCAGGCTGGTCTCAATCTTCTGAGCTCAAGTGATCCTCCCACCTCAGCCTCCCAAGTAGCTGGGATTATAGGTACCTGCCACTGAGCCCAGCTTAACACACATTTAAGTGAATCATTTTTCTTCCTATTTCCAAAAGTAATGAATTTATAGTAGAAAATTTAGGAAATACAGAAAAGCAGAAAAATAAGAATGAATGTAAGTACATTCCTACTACGTGAAGGCAAACGCTGTTGTTAGTTCTTTGCTGTATACCATTTCAGTCTTAAAAAAAAATGACTAAACGTATGTAGCCATAGACAAAACGTATTTTACAAAAATAGGATCATAAAACATATTACCTGGTTGGGTATGGCGGCTCCCGCCTATAATTCCAGAACTTTGGAAGGCTGAGGGCCGAAGCAGGAGGATTGCTGGAGGCCAGGAGTTTAAGACCAGTCTGGGCAACATAGCAAAAACTGGTGCATTTGATTTTATCTAATTCTTCAAGTCTCCCCAGCTGGCTCCCCTAAATTTAGGGCTTCTTCTGCAAAGATTTTAACACTTTTTTTTTGACCCACGGCAACATAATGGTTACGGAAATGAGCTGCTACAGAGTGCGACAACAGTGGATGAGACTACTGAAAAGTGAAATCTATTTGGGAAACGCAGCAGGTCCTTGAATAACGTGATTTTGTCAATGTCGTTTCGTTATCACGTCGATGAGAAAAAAGATGGACTCCTGGCCGGGGCCAGGGTCTGTGTGAAGTTCGCACGTTCTCCCCATGTCTGTGTGGGTTTTCTCTGGATACTCTGCTTTCCTCCCACACCCCAGAGATGTGCATGGTGGGTGACCTCGTATGTCTAGGCTGTCCCCGGGTGGGGAGCGTGGGTCAATGTGTGAGCGCACCTGAGACAGGAGGGGGTCCTGTCCAGGGTGTGTCACCAATTTGCACCCTGACCTGCCGGGAGGGACTCTGGCCACCCACAACCCTGCCCTGGAATAAGTCGGTAAATAATTATCTTACTAGTTTTTATTAATCTTTCTTAACTGTACGTGTAGCTCACATTTATTTCAATGATTAATATTAGAAGTGTTTTGGTCTTTATTTAGAAGTTTGGACCAGCCTGGGCAATAAGCGAGACTCTATCTCTACAAAAAATAAAAAGAAATTGGCTGGGGGTGGCGGCGGCAGGCGCAGTCCCAGCTACTCAGGAAGCTGAGGCTGGAGGAATCACTTTTGCTTGAGCAGGAGTTGGAGGTTATAGGAGCTGTAATCGGGACACTGCATTCCAGCCCGGGCGACAGAGCAACAACTCATCTCTAAAAAAAAAAAAAAGAAGTTTGGCGACGGTTTTTGGAAATGCGCCGTAGAAACTTAATGCTTATTTATGTCAATTAGCCAATGGTAAAACTGGTTTCATTACATGATGTTTCACTTAGTCACAGTTTCCAAGAACCTATTGATGACAGTAAGTGAGGACTTACTGTAGAAGCAACTTATGAATGAGCTTTTCTGCCATCCTGAAGTTTTCTGTCCGTTGCACTTGTGTGGGACCATAGTTAGCAAAGCCTTTCTCTCATGGAAACGCAGCTCTTTTGGAAAAAAAAAAAAAAAAAATGGACACATCAGTGATTTGCAACTCTACCTGAACCAGAGATGTGGGTGGCTTAAAAATGACCCAGGTGTGCACTCCATGCTTATGTTTTCAACTCTGCGACTCTTGCACGAGCAGGAAGATGAAGAGCCAATCTTGCTGTTAAGAGATAAAAGCTGCCCGCACAGAGGGTTTAATATCATAGGGTTTGACTTGTGAATATTGCATCGGAAAAAGAGAAGAATGAAAATACAAATAAGGAATGAGGAAGATGGAGGAAGATTATAGTTTCTGCCTCTACAGTTTCTGGTAGAGGAAAGCAGTGGCATCTGGCTCCAGACGGAAGTGTGTTCAGGGTAGAGCTGCAGGTAGTAATTGAAATTTCTATAGACTTCGTCTACACTGGGACACCACCTACATTATCTCCATCAGCTCCCAGGCCAGACATACCATTACGTGGGATGTGATCACTGTCACAACAGGAGCTACTAGTTAGACAGAACTCCAAGGTGGTTACTGAAATGGCTGATGAAAACAAAAGGACAAAAAGAACACCTTGACGCACAGAGAGAAAAATTCGAATTGGTATGCTGCCAGTCCTTTGGGCGCGCTGTGTGGCAATGTCAGGGTGCTTCCTGAAGCTTGCCTGGGAACGTTTCCCCTCATGGCTCTCCAGGTCATTATTTATATGGCATAGAATAGAGAGCGTTTTATGAGAATAGGTGTCAGTGACTGTATTTACCAGGATATTGTAGATTTCTTTCTTTTGCAGAGACAAAGGTGTGTCCCGTACAGCTACTAATGTAATAATAATTAATAAAAATGATCACTTACTGAGTGACTACTATGAGCTGACACATAATATGGGGAAGGTGTGAATCCCCAAAGAAATAGGTGTCTCCCAGACCAAAATGACAGAGACTCATTATATTACCATCCCCATTTAATAGAAAAAGAATCTCAGGCTCAGAGAGGTTAAGTAACTTGCCCAAGGTCACACAGCTGGTATGTGAAGAAGCCCCGTTCTGTCTGACTTCTCTTTTTTTTCTTTTTAAGACAGGGTCTCACTCTGTCACCCAGGCTGGAGTGC
>NW_012134192.1:2088776-2090995 GCF_000956105.1 Propithecus coquereli | reverse complement strand
TGATTGTCTATGATGTACCGTACAATCAGCCCTCTATCCGCAGGTTCCACATCTATAGATTCAATCAATTTCAGATGGAAAATATTTGGGAAAAACAATAAAAAATAATACAAGTAAAAATACAGTATAACAACTACTTATATAACATTCACATTTTATCCGGTGTTACAAGTAATCTAGAGATGATTTAAAGTATTTGGGAGGATGTGCGTAGGTTATACGCAAACACTAGGCCATTTTATATAAACGACTTGAGCATCCACAGATCTGATATCCGCTGGTGTGGGGTCATGCACCCGTAGTCCCAGCTTGGAGGGCCGATCGTTTCAGGCCAGGAGTTCAAGTCCAGCCTGGGAAACATAACAAGACCCTGTCTCAAAAGATAAATAAATAAATAAAGAGGAAGCAGAGTTGAGTTGGGTGCCTGATACCATTATTCCATTCTGATCAGATTTTGTGGGTTAATTAAATTGAAATCAAAGTCATATGAGTAGAAAAGGCGGAGAGGTAGGGCACTGTGGATCTCTCCAGCAATTCGTGAGGGCAGGGTCTTGTTGCAGAGAGGGCCTCTTTTGAAGGCCCCAGACTGTCTCTATGGGCCCCCCTTGACTGGCCTTCGGTGGCGTGCCCCTGACAGAGAGAACTCGGCTGGCGTCAACACAGATGAGTTCTAACCGGCTATGTGTTCCTGCCAAGTTACTTTGCCTCTCTTGAATATTTATATTCTCATCTTCAAAAGGGCAATAAACATGTCAGTCCCTTTAAGATTGTTATATTGATCAACTAAGAAAATACTTGTGAATAAAAGATATTTTGCAGAGATGTATGGTACAATTGGAAAAAAAGAGCGGGCCAGGTACAGTGGCTCATGCCTGTAATCCTAGCACTTTGGGAGGCCGAGGTGGGAGGATCACTTGAGGTCAGGAGTTCGAGACCAGCCTGAGTAAGAGCTGGACCTTGTCTCTACAAAAAATAGAAAGATTAGCTGGGCTTGGTGGCGCCTTCCTGTAGTCCCAGCTACTTGGGAGGCTGAGTCAGGAGGATCACTTGAGCCCAGGAGTTTGAGGTTGCTGTGAGCTATGATGATGTCACTGCACTCTAGCTTGGGTGACAGAATGAGACTCTGTCTCAAAAAAACAACAACAAAAAAATCAGCAGATTTCAATTTTTTTGAAGTGAGTGCCAGTTAGGCAGAAAATATTAACAATAAAGTCACACTTGTTATGTTCGCCATTCTTGGGGGATTCATAAAAGTGAATGTTCTGGGTCAGTTAACCTCTTGAAATGCCAGCGTAAGTGAATTATACCACACACGCTGACCAAACACTGAGAGAAAATGTCCCAGATGATCACGGGGCAGGCGCTTTATCCCTCTCCTCCCACTCCTTGGAGCCAGTTACCAATTAAGTTGTATTCAAATCCACAATTTTGCATTATCGTGAGGTTTTATTACATATGGACTTCTGTGATCTTTCCTTGAATAACTGAGAATAATCTAAAATGCTTGGGTGTCTCGGTTATCATTATAAATACAGTTGGGTTAAGATACAGGATGTTCTGTCCCTGCAGTACATGACCTCAGACTGTTAAGTTTTGTCGAATCATTGAATTGACTTTTTATAGCTTTTCTGACTCTTCCTTTCTGCCAGGCTATGGTCATTTTTGTTTTTGTCAGAGTACTGAGTACCAGTAGTTCTTTTGCTCTCCTTCTATTTGCTCCTTTTAATCTGCGGTGGGATAGAAAGCTGGTCAACCAAGGTTATCAGAATGATGTGTGCTTCCCAGGCTGTGAGCCGGGGGCGGGGGAGGGAGGAAGGTGACAAAAAAAGATTGCAAAACAAAACAAAAACAACAACAACAAAAAAAGAAAATACAAACAAGCTAATGACAAGATAATATTTTGATGTCCATCTTCACCTGCATAATCATGGGAAACCCAAGCTCATTTGCGTCCCTCCCTCTGGGCGCAAAAAGCAGAGAATTTTTCAGTTCCTACCCAGACTTCCTTCTTCCTTCCCCAGAGTACCAGAACTCTTGCCTTATGTACAGCTGATGTGGTCCCACCCCTTCCTAAGGTATTTGGGGTGTCAGATGGATGGTTGCTACCACCCCAGAAATTTACAGCCCATTGTACCTGTCAGAATGACCCCACGCCCAGAACGACCCCAAGAAATCATGCATCTCGTGCCCACACTCACTTGCAATGTAACTTCCCTACT
>NW_012134192.1:2086813-2088221 GCF_000956105.1 Propithecus coquereli | reverse complement strand
GGGACAGCTTTCATGAGTTGTTCATAAAAGTCCACTTCTTTATAGTGACATCTCATGTACTCCTATATTTAGATTCCCAGAAGTGCAAAAACCATTTCTGCCAACATGTGTAATCATAGAGTGGACCAAGACCTTTAGAGGCCCTGACTCTGCACAGACAGTGACATCCCACATACACGAAAACAACGTCAAGCAATTGATGGGATTCAGGACATGCTACCCCAAAATATGGCACCTTAGCATGCTGAATATTTTAAGCTGAAGGAATATATATATATATATATATATGTTGATAGATAGCATTAATCTTATCCTGGTTATTTACTGGAATGTGTTAGATTGCAATGTTTCCTTCATCTGTTAATGAACTATCGCCACAAAATATGTCATTGAAGTAAAATAATTGTTGATGCGTTAATGAAAAACATGAGATAGACCCCGAGTCTACCCTCCATAGAATTAGGCAAATGAAGAATTTATTAGGGAAGAAAGAAGGGGTGGTTGTAACCTCTTTGGAGCAGTTATAAGGACTATGGAACAAAAGCACAAAGCTGTATAAATGATCTGTTGAATTATAGGAGCCATTCTTTATTTTATTTTTTGTAGAGATGGGGTCTTGCTATATTGCCCAGGCTAGTCTCGATCTCCTGGCCTCAAGCAGTCCTCCCACCTGCGCCTCCCAAAGTGCTGGGATTATAGGCGTGAGCCACTGCACCCAGTGGGAGCACTTTTAATCAAGCACTTCACAATGAAAATCTGAGTTTCACAAAAGCCATTTTAAAGGGATAATTCTTCATTATACGAATGATTCACAATAGAATTTTTAAAGGATTAATCATCCAGTCCTTTTAACATAGCATTTAGATTTTAAAATTCTGCCTGTAACACACTGAGAACATATCTTAACTATAAAGTAAAATAAACTAATACAATACAGAAAAATTTAGAATGAAGGAAACAGGTGAGATTAGTGGGCGTGGAAGCCCCTCGGTCTCCTTTGTTGGGTTCAAAGTTCCTTTTACATGCTGATTAACAAAGGAGAGGTTGGGCTTCAGTTATATTTCCTCTCTGATTTCTATGTTCTGCATAGGCGGGACTGGGAGAGGCTTAGTAAAACCTGGCAGGTTGTTACAACGGTCAGAAGCACACGTTCTGGAGTTCGACTGCAAGTTTGAAGTCCTGGCTTTGCATCCTTTTATCTGCATATCCTTGGGCAGCTTATTTCATTTTTTGGGTCTAGATTTTCTTACCAGTAAAGTAGAAGCTAAGAGTACTTACTGTCCAGAGTAGCTTTGAGGACTAAATGAGATTCTCTGCACGGCACACTCAGCGAGATGCCTTATTCATAGTAAGCACTCGATGTTGGTGGGCAATAATTGATGCATTATTATTTATTTATTTTTTTGGA
>NW_012134192.1:2063607-2084978 GCF_000956105.1 Propithecus coquereli | reverse complement strand
AGTCTCACTCTGTCACCCAGGCTACAATGCAGTGGCACAATCATAGCTCATTTCAGCCTTGAACTCCTGGGCTCAAGTGATCCTCCTGCCTCAGCCTCCTGAGTAGCTAGGACTATAGGTGCATGCCATCACATCTGGCTAATTTTTAATTTCTTTGTAGAGATGGGGTCTTGCTATGTGGCCCAGGCTGGTCTTGAACTCCTGGCCTCAAGCAATCCTCCTGCCTCAGCCTCCCAGAGTGCTGGGATTATAGGCGTGAGCCACCGGCCCGGCCAGCTGAAGAAATTTAAGAAAACAGCAGAAGTAGGAAGGTCTCTCTGACCTTCCTCTTGCTCTTCTTCCCTGAAGCAGGTCATAAGACCCTCACGTGCGAGGTGCCCACCCTATACCAGGAAGAAAGGAACATCCTTGTGCCTGAAGACCAAGGGTCGTAGAAAAGAATCTGAACAAATAGGCCTTGCTAAGTTTCCTTCAGTTTATTACTGTTAGATCAGACCCTTTTTGCCCTATGAAGGGGTCCAGAGTATGCCACAGCAGCCTAAGAATTATTCTGAGCTGAAGACGTTTGGGAATTAACATTTGGAAGAAGAGGCTTTGTCTGAAGTCCCTTATCATCCTAAAAGTAAAGCCTTCCCTAAGAAGTCAGTTGTCATCTATCCCTCTCTGGAAGTTTCATGACCAGGGAAGATTACCTCTTATCACTGAGGAGAGAAGTCCGCACAAGTCAGCACCTGGATGAGAAATCACTTGAACAGACATTGTCATAAAACTGTTGCTTTAGACTGAATGTTTGTGTTCACCCAAAATTCATATGTTGAAACCTCACCCCCAATATGAGGGTCTTTGGAAGTGGTGTCTTTGGGAGGTGATTTAGGTCATGAGGGCAGAGCCTTCATAAATGGCATTAGTGTCCTTACAAAAGAGCCCCCAGAGAGATCCCTTGGCCCTCCCACCCTGTAGGGACACAGCGAAAGGATGACAGTCTATGAATCAGGAATCAGGCCTTCACTGGGCACTGAATCTGGCCGGATCTTAGACCTCCCAACCTCCAGAACTGTGAGAAATAAATTTCAATTGTTTATGGTCATTTTGTTGTAGCAGCCCTCATGGACTAAGACAACTATCTATCTATCTATCTATCTCCTATCTATTCTCCCAAAGGCCCATTTATTTTTCCTAAAAGTCACTTGTACTCCCAGAAGTGTCCCTCTGTCCCTCCCCATCCCTAATTAAGATGGTATATAAGCCCCATATTCTATCCATCTCCCTGAGTCACATTTCTTTGCGGACTCCCATGCATACATATGTAATGAAATCTGGGTGTTTTTCAGCTTACTAATCTTTTGTCTGTTTAATTTGCAGGTTCCCAAATAAAGAACCCAAGAGAGTAGCGAAAAAGCTTTTCCTCCCTGACATAGTCATTCGTACACTTATTAGTCTTATTCGTCATGCATTGGATGCAGCTCTTGAGTGAAGACTATGTTTCAGGTGCTGTGCTTGGTGCTGAGGAAAGAGTGAGGAGGAAAAGTTGTCCAGGACACTGTCCCTTCCTTTGAGCAGCAAACAGATATAAACAAACAATCACATCCCAAAGTGTGGTCAGTGTGAGTGAGGGGTGCACAGTGCAGGAGGGAAATAATGTTTTTTTTTTTTTTTTTTTGTAGACAGGGTTTCACTCTGTCTCCCAGGCTGGAGTGCAGTAGTGTCATCAGCGCTCACTGCAGCCTCGAACTCCTGGCCTCAATCCATCCCCTCACTTCAGCCTCCCATGTAGCTGGTACTACAGGTGTGTGCCCCCATGCCTGGCTAATTTTTAAAAATTTTTTTGTAGAAATGGGGTCTTGCTATGTTGCCCAGGCTGGTCTTGAACTCCTGGGCTCAAGTGATCATGCTACCTTGGCCTCCCAAAGTGCTGTGATTACTGGTGTAAGCCACTACACCTACCCAGCCAGAGGCAAATCACTTTGCTTAGGAGAGTGAGTGCCATCTTTTCCTTCATCCAAGAACAGTTTTGAAAGACTGGTCCTTTGGAACCCCTGAGAAGTTCTTACTCTGACAGAGGAGGGATGGAAGGAGCACGTGGAGACCCCTTAGGAAACAATGCCGGTGTTCACCGCGTTGCTGAGAAGTGAGTATACGTTGAGATCTTTCTGGCTAGTTGAAGTTCCAACTGTTTCAAATTTTTCAAGCAGGAAGATTTTTGATGTGGAAAATGGTTTGCTTCTTCTTACCTTCTCCTGTTTAATGGACAATTTTCCTTTAAATGTTATACAGATGACTGAAGTATTCCCACTCTGAGGGTAAAGTGGAAAGTGCGCGGCACAGTTCTAGATGTGTTTGATGTCGAGTTTTGCTTTTGGATACTTGGCTTAGTGAGCTTAAATATCTGGGGGCTTTTAAATCAGAAACTGATCCTTAACGTGGCCCCCGCATCACGCCGCAGACTCGGAGGAGCAAACACAGAGATTCCACCTGGTTTTCTTTACTGTCGTATGAATGGCATGGAAAGATTTCCCATTAAAAAAAGAAATCGGGAACTAGAATAAGATATCCTGTTTCTGTTGTCTCTAGTGAGACCAATAGTTTTTATTTATTTATTTTTGAAAATCTTTTTCAGCATCAATTTTGCACTGTCTTGGGAAGACCGAATAAGTGGTCTTTGAGGAACTATGTGGAAGTAGTCTCTCATGACCTTTGCTTCGTTTATTCCTCTGGGGTGGGGGGCTAGAAAACTGAAGGTGGATAAAGAAAATAAAGGCAGATTCTAGGGTTTATGGAAGTTCAGTTGGGTATTCTTTTGCATACTACAAACCTGAGGCAGGGTGCTCAATCTTGTGTTCAGTAGCAAAGAACATTTCTTTCTGAGTGTGATTAACTGTTTGGCAGAGTATTTGGAAATGCCAATGGTCTCTGACTTATTCCATCAAGATAGGTCTTTTGCCCAGTGGGAATTATGCCTTTCTCACCAGGTGCTGGGAGCCCAGTGGAACAGCTCTGCACCCTGGGAGGTCCTTATGGGGGAGAGTCTCTCTCTCTCTGTCTCTGTCTCTCTCTCTCTCATGCTCAAGGTACATAACACATGATGTTTTTACAGTGAAGACATAATCTCAACTGGGAAAAAAGTATGTAAAAGAATACTCTAAAAACTATGCCCAACTGCAGGAATATCTGTTTTGAAGACACATGTAGAATCATATCATCATTTTTTTTTTTTTTTTTGAGACTGAGTCTGTTGCCCAGGTTAGAGTGCTGTGGTGTTAGCTCACAGCAACCTCAAACTCCTGGGCTCAAGCGATCCTCCTGCCTCAGCCTCCCAAGTAGCTAGGACTATGGGTGTGAGCCACCACACCCAGCTAATGTTTTTCTATTTTTAGTTGCCCGGCTAATTTTTTGTCTATATATTTTAGTTGTCCGATTAAGTTCTTTCTATTTTTAGTAGAGAATGGGGTCTCGCTCTTGCTCAGGCTGGTCTTGAACTCCTGAGGTCAAGCGATCCTCCTGCCTCAGCCTCCAAGAGTGCTAGGATGACAGGCATGAGCCACCGCACCTGGCTAGAATCATATCATCTTTACATTAAGAGGAACAGCAGTCAGTGTAACTCAGTTTTATTCTTCATTGTGCCATTAAGCAGCTAACCCTGAAAAGGCATGTCCCTTTTTGCACTGACCAGACTTCCAAGTGAAAAAACAAACCCTGAAAACAGATTCAATGAACTCTTATTATTTTGATTTTGTTGGGTTAGAACTTAAGGAAAATGCTGGACACTGTGGTGTGCACCTGTAGTCCCAGCTACTAAGGAGGCTGAGGCAGGAGGATCGCTTGAGGCCAGAGGCCTGGGAATTCTAGGCTGTTGTGCACCACAATTGTGCCTGTGAATAGTCACTGTGCTGCAGCCTGGGCAACAGAGCAAGACCTCGTCTCTAAAGAAGTAAAAAAGAAAAAGAAAAAGAAGACTTGAGGAAAATATGGTAGTCTTCCCTTATCCCCGGTTTCGCTTTCTGCAGTTTCAGGTAAGCAGTTTCGAACTGTGGCTCGAAAATATTAAATATTAATAGAAAATTCCAGAAGTAAACAACTCATGAATTTTAAACCATGCACCATTCTGAGTAGCGTGATGACATCTTGCACTGTCCCTGCTCTGTCCCACTCAGGACATGAATCATCCCTTTGTCCAGCATATCCACACTGTAGACGCCACCTGCCCGCTAGTCATTGCCATGGGCTGTTCCTGACATGCCATTGACATCCTCACGGCTTGATGATCCAGGATCACTTGAAGCAGATGATCCTCTTGACACATTGCCAGAAGGTCAAGAGTAGCCTAACACTATGTCACAATGCCTACGTCATTCACCTCACTGCGTCTCATTACGTACGCAGGCTTGTATCATCCCCATATCGTCACAAGAAGAGTGAGTACAGTACAGTAAGATATTTTGAGAGAGAGAAAGAGACCACAATCACGTAACTTTTTTTGCAGTATATTGTTATAACTTCTATTTTATTATTAGTTTTGTTGTTCATCTCTTACTGTGCCTAATTTAGAAATTAAACTTCATCATAGGTTTGTACGTATAGGAAAAAACATAGTCTATATAGGTTTCGGTACTATTCACCGCTGCAGGCATCCCCTGGGGGTCTTGAAGTGTATGCCCACCGGGTAAGGGGGGACTGTTGTACCTTATATTAATAATTAGCGCTAACTGAATACACACGTTATTTCCCTGCAGGATATAAAGTCCCACAAAGATCAAAGACAGTCTAGAAAAGATAACCTAGGACATGAAATCTTTCAGATTTACCATTTTTTCCTTCTCTTTTTCTTTCTTTTTTTGGGGGGGAGATTTGGTTTAGGGCTAAATGACAGAGATCTTTATCATATCTAGACAGCAAGTGCTTATTTTCTTGGTTGCAATTTCATCACCTAAAATGGTCTTTGTCTGTATACACATTGCTCTTTTTTAATAGAAACCTGATGAACTTCAGAATTTATTTGAAATATGTATGCAATATAAACCACTGTTCATTTTTTTTCTTTTTTGCAGAAGTAGAGTAACGCAGCAGCCTCCATTTGTTTTCAAATATTTTTTTCTATTCTCTCATCTCATTCCTCACAGCAGCCCTGTTCAGGCAGAGTGGAAATACTGATAAACATGAAAACACGCTCAACTTCCCTAATAATCAAAGAAATGCATATTAAAATGAGATGCTACCGTTTCTCCTATCACTGTGAGAGAAATGAAAGATATTAATCACAGCCATTGTTGGTGAGAAATGGAGCAAAGGGAACGCAAAGAGAACACTGCCTTCCTTCCCGCCAGCACTCCTCCCTGCCCCTGCAGTCTGTAAATCACCCCACAGTCTTGCAATAAATTCATTCTCTTCTTTTGCTTCCATTTTAATCTTTTTTTTTTTTTTTTTTTTTTTGAGACAGAGCCTTGCTCTGTTGCCCAGGCTAGAGTGCTCTGGCATCACCCTAGCTCACAGCAACCCCAAACTTGTGTGGGCTCAAGCGATCCTCCTGCCTCAGCCTCCTGAGTAGCTGGGACCACAAGTGCCTGCCACTATGCCCGACTAATTTTTCTACTTTTTGTAGAGATGGGGTTTCCCTGTGTTGCTCAGGTTGGCCTCGAACTCCTGGACTCAAGAGATCCTCCCACCTCAGCCTCCCAGAGTGCTGGAATCCCAGGCATGAGCCGCCCTGCCCCGTGGATTTCCTTTATACAAGGAAGTTACAAAAGAGTAACTTGTACCGTTTTGAGCACTTCTCGTGTGTCTGAAGTTTCTCAAAATAGTCCTTATGCCAAAGAGGCATGATTTGGGGTGGCATATTCTGGTCTTCTACGGCCATATTTTGGGGTGGCATGTTTTTGGTTCTCTACAACCTACAGAGTTCTTTCGGTGGGGTTTAAGCCTCCCTGGTGCAGCGCCCCGCGGCTCCCCAACCTTTCCCGCCCGTGTTTTCCAGCAGGGGGGCGCGCTGCCCGCGGGATGTCACTCCGGCGGCCTCACAGCTCGTTATTCGGTATTTTGGTAGCCACACACCCTGCGTCTCAGAGACAGGAAGCAGACTCAGAAGGAGGCGTAACATGTCTCAGGACATTTTTTCAGTCTGGCTCCCGTTAGATTTTTCTTACCCCAGCAAAATTGGCAATAACAGCGGGTGGAAATTTCTAACAGGTTTTGGCATGAGACTGTCTCTCAGTCTGAGTTTTCACTACGGGGGAAGGAAGCTGATGAGGAAACCAGTTATTCTTTGCACAACGACCTCGCCACGTCTTCCCGCCACGCGGAGCCTCCGGGTTTCTCCACGGGTTCCACCAGTCGGCTCAATCCGGCCTAATCTCGTAACCCACGCCCGCCTTCGCCAAGTTATTCGTGCCACTCTTCCTCCCGGCAGGTTCCCTTTCTCTGCTCGGCTAAATCCATGTAACGCTGAGATCGAATTCCATCTCCTTCACGAAGCCTTTTGATGAAGCTAGCCTACCCGGAAGCCCTGTTTTCACCCATCCCTTCAGTCACTGAACAAATATTTGTGAGATGCTTATGCTACGCAAACCACCATGCTGAGCGGGGGACTGTCAGAATGCCGAGGGAGGAATGCACGAGGCTGAGATAGAGGAAAAGAAGTTTCTTTCCATATCCGCATACAGACAGACAGACTGAGACCAAGATGGCGTCAGCCCCGAAATGGCGGGCGTCTAGACCTTTTATAGCCGGGTTTGGGCGGGCTCTCAAAGGGGTGGAGTTTGGGCGGGCCCTCCAAAGGGGGTGGGGTCAGTTTAAAGGGAAAGTTCCCATGGAACCTCCCACCGGCTTCCGGGTTCAGCTTAACAGGGACCCCAAAGTAAACGAGGCAGACAGGTCCGTTCCTTCTTGGGACTGAGATTCTTGAAGGCGCCCTAAGGCATTACACGCACAAAAATTACATCGTAATAGATTCTTTCAATCCTCCTTGTAATCCTTATTTATTAATTAGGATAATCTGTTTTTTTTTTTTTTGGCAACCAACAAGATCTAGATCTGGAATACAGGACAAAGCACGTTTTCTCCTGCGAAGGTTCCCGAGGTACCCCACAGAACCGAAGGGAGAGCCAGAACCCCGGCTTCCATTTGGCAGGAAGGGAGACGCTCCAGCGATCTCAGCTGCAGAATCCTTTAGATTTTCTCTTTAGGGCGCTGCAGTCACTGCTACTTTCGGGATCTGGGCCAAGTTTCAAGTCCCAGGAGAAAGCTGGAATGTTTACGTTTGAGTCCGGTGATCGCCCCTAGAAACGATCTGCCTGCCGGAATGCTGAGGGTCTTCCCTTGGGAGTGGAGACCTTTCCCAGAGCGGGGGAGACTGTCGTGACCTGGAGCCACGCTCCTCTGGCGACTGTGCTGTGCTGCCTGGATTTACCCCTCGAAGAAGCAGCACTTGTTGCTGGGAGCGCTGCAGGCCAGGTGGCAGCCGCCTGTGGATTGTAAACCCTGGGACCTGCCTCTGCTTAACACACTGACTGCCATGTGAGTTGTATTTAACTCAGGCTAGTTTTAGCCCCCCGGGGCCTTGTGAAGTAAAACTCTGCAGCTGGTTTGTGAAAATCTTACTTGTTGATGTTCTTATTGTTACAATTATCATAGACAGCTTAATTATAAAAATGTGGATTGTGTTGCATATAACTCATGCACAGAAAACAATAAAAAATAACAAATTGGAAAGGATCCTTTTGTTTTAATAAAACACTGTGGCCCCAGGGAAAATTTTTTTTTTTCCTGGTGTGGCAGTCAGTGTGTTAAGAAGTCATCTTTTGCCCTACATCATGCCCCTGCCTGGGCATGCCACCCCCAGTGCCTGGTGGGAAAGCGTGGAGTTGTCTAAAGGCCCAGCATGGGACAATTTGGAAGGGACATCCCAACTTCAGAGCTTCCTACAGATGGCCTGTGCCACAGCTCGGTTTCTCCATCTGCCCCATCCTGAGTCCTTCCTTCTCCGACAGCGACAGCACCAAGAGCACCCAGAGGTGACTTCCTGTTCCCTGATCCCCTCCTTGGGGGCAGCTTCCTGAGAAACCCAACCTCACCCCGGTGGAACCCATAACATCTTATGATGCTCTGTTCTTTAATATATATCATCTGGCATAGCTGGTTAATTATTTCACATGTTCCTTATACCTTCTGCTGTGGTCTGAATGTCTGTGTCTGACAAAATTCGTATGTCAAAATCCTCACCCCCAGGCTATTAAGAGGTGGGGCCTTTGGGAGGTGATTAGGTCATGAGGGCAGAGGCTTCATAAATGGGATTTGTCCCCTTTTAATAGAGGCCCCAGAGAGCCCCCTTGCCCTGCCACCATGGGAGGACACAGTGAGAAGGCCCCATCTATGAAGTGGGAAGCCAGCCTCACCAGACACTGAGTGTGCCAGTGCCTTAATCTGGGACCTCCCAGCCTCTAGAACTGTGAGAAATAAATTTCTGTTGTTTGTAAATTACTCAGTCTATGCTATTTTGCAATATCAGCCCGAAGGGACTAAGACACTTTCCAAACTAGATGACAGGCTTTCTGTGGGTAGAAACCTCAACCTCCCTGGCGTCTAGCCCTCAGCTCTAGCTGCAGCACGAGGCACATAGGTATCACTCAGAATTATGTGTTAATTGAGGGACTGTTCCTATTTGAGGGACAAAGTCATGCTAAGTCTAACGTGTCAAAATGTTGCTGTTTTATATGGACTAGGGTTTTTTATTTTTGTTTGGAGACAGGGTCTTGCTCTCTCACCAGGCTGGAGTGCAGTAGCATGATCATAGCTCACTGCTCACTGCAGTCTCAAATTTTGGTGTTCAAGTGATCCTCCTGCTGCAGCCTCCTGAATAGCTGGGAATACAGGCGTGCACCACCACGCCTGGTTAATTTTTCTATTTTTTTTTTTTAAAGATGGGGTCTTGCTATGTTGTCCAGGCTAGTCTTGAACTCCTAGCCTCAAGCGATCCTCCTGCCTCAGCCTCCCAAAGTGCTAGAATTATGGGCATGAGCCACTGCACTCAGTCCGGACCAGAGTTTTAACAGATGACTTCTTTTAAAAGGGTTTCAAGCCAATGGTTTTTTTCTTTCTTTCATTTGTTCCACGACTGGCTCATTGTTCTCAGAGCCCAGAAAATTCGGATTAGGGAGAATAAACATCTCTGCCATAACATTTGTTTTTCCTCTGCAGTCCAGGTTTTCTTTCTCTTCCATCTCTGGGGATGCAGCCACATAACCTTACCAAACATGCTTAAGTACAAGATTTTAAGAGATGTTTCCATTCTTTATGCGCGTACGCATGCATGTGTGGGGGTGGGGGTGGGAGGAAGGATGTACATGCCAGACTGTGACATCATATGTCTTCATGACTATATTTGGGGGCTGGCTGGGTCCACGATAGCCATGTGCTGAGAAGGATGGGAAGTTGATGATGGGCTCTGAGGCTTTGATCTCCTAAATAAATATCTTTTCAAGGAGAGGGGACTTAGGAAGAAACCATCTCCTGCCAGCTCTTTTCTGATTATCCCAATTCTAAAACAGATAAAGAGAGATTCCTTTTACATAGAGAATGTTCAGTTTTAAACATTGAATAAAAACACGGTTTTCTAGTCCTTGGCCCAGTTCCTTAAACACTCCCAGCCCACTGCGTTTGGAGCTGGAGCTTGCGAAGGGAAGTTATTACCTCCTGCCCATCAGTTTCTGTCTGATTCCGATCAGGTGGTAATATTTCATCCAGCTGCCCCATGATGCAGGCACATTTTCCCCACCCAGTACACATGTGTCGTTTCCTTTCATTCTGGAAAAATTGTGCTGTGAGGGCAGCAAGGAGAATAACTCCTATGTCTTCCCTCTTAGAAGGAATGTGCTTTTAGGATATGTTTTTTAATTGATTAAGAGGTGAGGGTAGTAAGTGAACATTTGATCCAAGTTTCAGCAAAGGACTCTTTATGGGAGTACAGACTCTAAAAAGTTATTTTAGGCAAGCACCCAGAAGCAATTTTTAAAACCAGGAGGCTGGATAAGGGGACTATAATTCTGAATGAATTCTGCCACTTCTTAGAAATAAATTTAGAGTTTCCTTCCAAGTGGAGCACCTAGTGGGCTGAGAAGATGTATTTTAAAATAGTTGAATCCAAACATAAGCTGGATTTGCATTTTTTTTTTTTTTTAAAGCCTATAGTTTGCTTTTCACATTTTCTCTCTTCCCCAGTGACTCTGGCATTGTATGGTCTAAGCTGCTTTCTGACAAAGGTGCCTTGGGTTCATTTTATGAGGTGTGGAGTAGAGAGCTAGCCTGGTGCTTTGACTGGCTGAACTTTCCATCCTGCTCTAAACAACCTGCTAAAAGTCAGTGTGATTTACGACAGTAGTTACGACTACCCTTCTACTTAGCCAGGAATATTCTTGTGCTATCAAAAAAAAAAAAAAAAGGCACATTTTGAACCGTTGGTATCCTCACCTCTTGATGCTAAGTAAATAAGTTTATGCAACTAAGGGGCCTTTCTTGGTGAGGTAGGATGAAAACAGGCGAAGAGATCACTTGTCCTTCTAGCTACATCCACTAGAATCCTAAGGATGGGGAGGGTCTACTGCACAGATATGAGGTATGAGACTGCCTGATTATTTTCACGAATTATTTCCATGTGTCCCACCATTATGCAGCAGGTGCCAGTGTCTAGAACATTCACTGGGGTCTTTTCATGCTGGTGTTTTAGGTTATGTGAATCCAAGCGGTTGAGATGAAAATTAGACACACACGTACACAAACGTACACGCATACTCCCCACAGCCCTTTACCATCCAAAAAGATCCCCTAAATGTTTCTGAAAGCTTAGGATGCCAGACATGGGTTTGTAAAAGATCGCTTGAGATGTTCATCAGTATTAATACCTTTTAAATTGCACAATGTCTTTTTCTGATAGTAGCTCAAAGAGGTTCCTTCGTATTGACTATGTGCTTGAGAACAAAATAACTCCTGTTTCGTAGAGAGGTGAAAGCCACGTGCATACAAGCTTTTGAGACAGCCACACATGTAAGAACAATGCGCACCCTTGGGCATTCTTCCTGCTCTAGACAGGAGACAGGCCGCCCGCTATGGGTGATTCTTTGCCATAGCTGCAACCAAAGCAAGCTTGTTCGAATGCAAATAAATGAGTAAAGTTAGTTAGTAAAGTTAGATCAAGTTAGACTCTTCTCTCACTTATTTTTTAAATAGAGAAACATCTGGAAAAAATGTTAGCGTCTGACTCCTTGAGATGTATCTCAGAATCAATGCCAACACTTTTGAGGTGTCAGGGCCTCCCATGTGGGGACTTTCGCTCCAAGTAGACCGGGACAAACAGAATAACCAATTTATAGTGGTATGGAATGTTTACCGTTTAACAGGGAATCATATGCTATTAAAAGATAGCCTGTTCTTTGTTTCAAAAGGTCAACACAGTTCCTAGTCCTAGCAAAAACTAGTTCTTGATTTAATAATAATATGTCTGTTTCTCGGCTTTTACCTATGGGAAAGTTTCCAAGTAGGGAGCTGAAACCCTTTTAAAGGATGACATGCACATTTTTATTTATTTACTTATTTAGAGACAGCGTCTTGCTCTGTTTCCCCAGGTAAAGTGCAGTGGTTATTATAGCTCACAGCAACCTCCAACTTCCGGGCTCAAGCGATCCTCCTGCCTCAGCCTCCCGAGTAGCTGGGACTACAGGCGTGCGCCACCGCGCCCAGCTAATTTTTCTATTTTTAGTAGAGATGGGGTCTTGTGCTTGCGCAGGTTGGTTTCAAACTCCTGAGCTCAAGTGATCCTCCCAACTCAGCCTCCCAGAGTGCTCGGATTATAGGCATGAGCCACCGTGCCTGGCCTTTATTTATTATTTCTTTATTAATTTATTTATTTCTTCATTTGTTTTTTTATTTTGGTAGATTTAGGGGTGCAAGTGGTTTTTGGTTACCTGGATGAATTTTATAGTGGTGATGTCTGGGTTTTTAAACATTTTGCAAATTTTTGAAGGGTACCATATTTTCCAGCCAGACTAGGTTATGTAAATATGCTCTAGATAGATTCTATACTTTCTTACCACTATGCCTATTAAAAAAATGCTGTTTCAGCTTGCTAGAATGCTCTTCTTGTCTCTGCCTGCTGACATCCTAAGATGCATCTCACTTGCCTTCTCTTTGATTCAGGCTTTCCTGATCTCCTTATCAATGGGGTGATCTTTTCTCTGAAAATGTCACTGCACTTCAGCCATTCTTTTATGGCATTTCATTTAACATGTCCTTTTCTGTCCTATTATTTGTGTTTGTGTTCTAATATTAACAGATTGTAATTGAAGAAGGTCAGTATATGCCACCCCAAAATATACCATTTTGGCATAAGATTATTTTGAGCTGAAGGCATTTGAGTTCCTGAAATCCTTTATCTGCCTAAAATCAGAGCCTTGCCAAAGAACTCAGCTGTCATAAATCCCCTTCCCAGGAGCAGCTGTAATTTTCTCTTCTTGGAGAAGAGAGGTGAGCATCACACCCAAACAGATGTTGTCATAAAGTTATCGTATCTCCTATCTATTTTCCTAAGGGTCCATTTATCTTTCAAAAAAAAAAATCCTTTGTGTTTTCACAAGTGCCTTTTCTCCCCACCTTCTAAGAAGTAATTTGTTCTCCCAGAAGTGCTCCACTCTTCCTCTCCATCCCCCCTATAAAATAGTATACAAGTCCCCAATTGTAACTGCTTCCTTGAGTCACATTTTTCTGTGAACTCTCAGGTATGTATGTATATGAATAAAAATCTGTCTTTTCTCTTGCTAATCTGTCTTTTGTCAGTTTAATTTGCAGGCCCCCAGGGATAGAACCTAAGAGGATAGAGAAAAATTTTCTCCTTAACATAACTTTGTTGCTGGGGAGAGAGGAGATAGTATACTCAGTACATAGATTTAGACAAAAAAACCTAAGTGTTTTTAAATTCTTGCATTGCCATTTCTCTTGGGCAAATTATTCAGCCTGTCTGAATGTCTTTTATTTTATAAAATGGGGATGGTAACTTTACCTAATTCTCAGGGTTGCTGTGGGGGTTAAATCAGATAATGTATATAAAGCGTTTAGCATAGTGTCTGGCGCATAGCAAGTGTTCACCAAATGTTAGCTTTGGCCACTGTTGTTTGTCATGTTTGTTGCCTTCACAGCTACATTATATTTTGTGACCTTGATGACTATTGAATTAACTTGGATTGAATTTGGTGCACTTGGGCCTGTATGCAGCCAATCAAAAAGAATTTAAAAAGCAACTACTAGAAAATTTTAATTATTTTCCTCCCTTGAACTCCTGAGGCCTTTTAGGCACTTCTACTTTTAAAACGTTTTTGTATTATCTCCTCTGCTAGATCCTAAGTTTCTTGAGCATGGGGACTGTCTATATGTGTGTATTTCCCACAGGGTGTAAAGTAGGTAATTGATAAATATTTGCTCAATGAATGAATGATTCTCTTGCTTTATTTTTCCTTGCGTTTACTAAACTCACTAAATAATTTATTTTGCGTTGGAGAAACCTGGCTTACTACTTTCTTAATAACTGTTCCCGACAGCTAGGGAGGCATCACTATCTTTACAGAGGTAAAAAAAAAAAAAAATCTGCCCTTGACAAGAAATCATTAGTAGAGCCAGAAATGGAATTCAGGAGTCCAGGCCAACAGTTCTACACATTTAATCTCACTTTTTATGAATGTGGATTGCTGAGGGCATTGGCTGGCAGGGCAGAAAAGCCCAGACCGCAGACCATGTCAGGCAGCCGGCATTAGTGGGAACATGTTGGGATCAGATTGGGGAATTAGTGACAGAAAGGGTACAAAAGGTTATCTAGCCTCTCCCCCTTCCGGCGCAACCACAGGGCTTCTGGGGGTTTTATGCTTTTTATGTTTCAAAATAGAAATGGAATGAGAAAGAAGAGGACTTCTAGGGTGAATTTGCATGAGAATAGGGAGCGGGAGAGAAGGGTAATGTCAGAGAAATTTGTATGTCCTCTAAAGGCCACTGCGGTGTGTGGGAAGCATTATGTTCAGCCGAAGCAGAGGGAGGCACAAAGCGACGACCAAAATAATTGTCGCTGTGCGACGTCCTCTTTTTTCTGATCTAGAAAATGACAGATTCCTCCTTAACAGTTGGCAGCCCTGAAAAACCTTTGATTGAATCCATCTTCTTTTTCTTCTAGAGTACTAGCTGAAAAGTGTTTCTAAGTAATTGTAACATGCAACACACTCAGGTCCCTTATTAAGGGAGCATTCTGTAGGGTAGGGGGGCATTGCTCACCTGGTCTGCCCCCCTCGGGGCGCCAGAACCTGCACCCTCATTGTCACTTAGGATTTTTCTCTGAATGTGGCTATAACAATAGCTGGAGGGGTTCGTTAGCTTGGAACTTTATGGAGATAATAAAGTCATTAATTAAGAAGCCAAGAGCCACGCGTGGAAGATCTAATTTCCTCTGCACTGAACGTAAGCAGCATTTTATATATAACAGCTACACGTACCTTGCGGTGTGCTTCTGCTATTCATTTATAATCCTTCACTGCTGGGGACTGGGCGAAACCTTTAGCCACGTGTGCCTAAGGGAAGGGTCTCCGCTGTGTGCACAGTCTCCTCTTTTGTCAGCCAGGCTCTGTGTTTTGTCTGCTGACCTTTTCAGATCGTCCCAGGCCACTCTTGTCCTGCGCTCGTTGGCACTGGAATAGTCCCTTCGTCCTATCAGGGGCCGTTTCTTTCTCTGCTGCTACATGAGCATCTCATGCTGCAAATGTGCTCGGTTTAGAGCTGGAATAATGGAGTCCTTGTGAATTGATCAAATGCTGTTAGGCATGCTCCAAGGTGTGTGGCCACGGAAGGCTTTTCCCTGTATCTTTTCGCTTTCAGGAGTGATGGGGGAGCTCTGAGTTCCAGGCAGCTGCAGTGTCTCCCAGCCTCTGCTGTTTTCTGGTCTACTCATGGGCTCTGACCCACCTACAAAAGGCTCTATGAGCCCAGCCCGTACTGTAATTAAATAATTCACTGTGGGGGGAGTTGTTAACTTCTTGTCTCCCATGCTAAAGTGCCAGGCGGGCAGAGACCAGTCTCCCCCTTTCACTATCGTGTCTGCAGCCCATCTAGACCAGCATCCTCCCCTCGGAGAGCGCAGGGACAGAAAGGTGTGACACCTTTCCCCTCACCTATCGTAAGAGTCGTGACTCTTGAAACGACACAGGTTCACAAGAGAAAAGCATAACCAATGTATGAAATCAGAGTTTTACATGACACAGGAGCCTTCAGAAATAAACACCCAAAGATCCAGAGTCTGTTTTTATGCTTAAGTTCTATGAAGGACAGACAGCCGTGTAGAAATGTGACAAGACGAAGGGAATGACTTAACAGTCATAGACCGAGACGGGGAACCCAACAAGGCTTGTCTGTTCAGATTCTTCTTGGTCTCTCTGTGTAGTGATCCTTCCTCTTGGGTACGGGGCAGGACCCCTCTGGAAGTCCGCGAGTGCCTTAGGACCTGCTATGAGACAAGGTGGGTCAGAGGGTTTCTTTCTGGCCAGCTACCGCACAGAAAGGTGGGGGAAGGTTATAGATGTTTTGGGAAAAAGGTGTTCTAGTCTAAATGATTCACCTTGGGGAAGAGGAATTCTCGTTTCAGTGACTGGCTTTGAGGGAGGAAGAGGGGTGGGAGACAGGAAGATGGGAGAAGGTCAGAGAGACCTTGGTTCTGAGACCGCTTCTGAAGCCTTCCAACCTCCTTTAGTTCAAATCACTCAGCAAGCAGAAGGGCCACACTTGGGAGTGTCATTGTTTGAGCTCCAACAAGAGCATTTGATCAATGGTTGAAAGAGTGTCTCTTATACACTGGGGTACAGAGGGGAAGGCTATGTACTTGCTTATTTTGATGGAAAAAGAAACTTCCAGGCTGAGTTGGACTTGATTTTCCATTAGGCAAATTCCTGGATCATGTGATATGATATGTAGCTCTAACTTCAGTCACTTAAGAGTTTTCTGTTGAATCATTTCACGCTCATTATTTTTATAATCTTTATTATAGTTTTTGGAGGGTAAGGGGCATTTTAAAAGACCAAGTGAAATGAAGAATTTGGGGAATTAGCCAGCTAATTCAGGGCAAAAATCATGTGTGTTCAAATATAAGGCGACATCGAATGTGACACTATTTCCATTTTTCCCAATGAGATGGTTTGTTTTTGTGTCCACTTGAATATATAAAGTTGTAGGGATATAGAGGAAACAGCCTAATATCTAGTCATAATACTTAATTATTAATTTATTATAATTACTTATATAAAATGTAATACTTAACATCAGACACAAAATACATTACTTTCAAATGCAGGATGGAAAAATCTTAATTCATACTGTTACCTACATCTTTGGCATCTGTTCTTTTATCATTCCCAGTGTAGAAGAGAAAAAAAATAATGTCTTTTCCTCTTCCATTGCAAGATTCATGGCTGAGGCACTTACAACAAACAACAGATTAACAAGAGAAAAGCATATAGATTTCTTTAATATAAGTTTTACATGACATGAGAGCCTTCAGAAATGAACAGCCAAAGAGACAGGGAAAACCGTGAATTTTTATGCATAGGTTTGATGAAGAGTGGAGAGTCGTGTGGAAGTGTGATTGGAAAAAGGGGGTGTGATCTAATGATACTAAACTGGGGGAACTTAGCAAGAGTCGCTTGTTCAGCTTCTTCTTGGCATTTCTATGTCTTCCAGGATAAGGATGTTCCTTTCCTGCAGGTATAGGGAGGATACTTCTGGAATGAAGGTTTTATGACCTCTAATGCTCATGTGCCATATTTTAGGGTAGCGTGTCCTAAACCCCATCACCAGAGTCACAATTTTCCAGGACACTTTGTATTTCTGTTTACATTATTTGAGATACAGCTCTTTTTGAATCAATGAATGGTATGGTCACTGGAAATTCTACCCCAGCTCGCAAGTAGCCATTCGTGTAATGTTAAGGCCGATGGGTTTTTTATTTCTCCTGTTGGCTTCCTGACTCACATATGCTCTCCACTCTAACTACTTTCTATATTGCTTTAGGTGATTTTTGAAAGGTTTGATTGCAATGACGTCCAACGCTTATAAATTTCATACCTCTGGACACAGTTAATGTATAACAATATGCCCTTGAAAAAAATCTATTTCATTAAGTATCCAAGCTAGTATGAAGTGAAGTTAGGCTAATATGTCTTTCTCAAACAATACTTTGTAGTTCAAAATAAAGTGATGGGGAAAGTACCTTACAATATGAAAGACTTCATGAGTACTCAAAAAATTTTTCCTTATTTTCTGAGGGTTAATTTTGGAAATACCTCGCCTTGCGTTTGAGCATATGAAACATTTCCTACTGGGTATTTTGGGGAATTCCTTGTGATCTAGATGAGTCTCCCCAATAATCAATTCATTGGGAAGTTCTTTAGTCCTCAACCTTACCTTAAGCAATTGTTAACCTGCAAATAATTTAATGTGTAATATTTAAGGAGTGATTTTTTTTGAGACAGAGTCTTGCTGTGTCGTCCAGGCTAGAGTGCAGTAGCCTCATCAGAGCTCACTGCAACCTGGAACTCCTGGGCTCAGGCAATCCTCCTGCCTCAGCCTCCTGAGTAGCTGGGATTACAGGCATGGGTCACCACACCTGCCTGATTTTTCTATTTTTTGTGGAGACAGGGTCTTGTTTTTGCCCAGATTGGTCTTGAACTCTTGGGCTTAAGCAATCCTCTTGCCTTGGCCTCCCAATGTGCTAGGATTACAGGTATGAGCCATTGCGCCTGGCCATGAGTGATTTTTTAAAAAGTAATTTGTAACCTGACTTGCTAACGATGAATTGAAACCAGTGAGAACTTACATTCTCTTGCTCTTGCCTCCCCTCGCCCTTCCCTGACATGGATGTTATAAAAGATGCAATGCGTGGGACTTAGTCCCTGACTCTTGATTCTGGGCAAGTCCCACACTTCATTGATTCTAAGACTTACTCCCTCCCACCTTCCACCCTATTTGAACATCTCTGAAATCAAGGTGCATCTTACAATTGATGGCATCCTACAATTCCGTTGGCCAGGCCACCATTGTGATGTGGTTGCAGGAATCTAGTCGTAGCTATTAATATTATTGTCACTTTAATTGAGCTCTATGCATTTAATTGCCACTTACAATGTGTTTGCAGTAATCTCAGGATGATTTGGCATTGAAACAAAAAGTTATTGTATTTGCAGAAATACATGGAAAAGAGCAATATGGTATATAATGAAAATCTATGACTAAATAAGCCTAAAAGACCTCTTTCCATAAGTATGAAAAAATTCTAAGTGGTAAAAAAGCATATTATGTCAGAGTTTAACTGGCATCAGTTTTTCTTTTCTTTTCTCTTATTTTGGGAGACAAACTCTTGCTCTGTCACTCAGGCGTAGTGGTGCAATCATACCTCACTGCAACCTTGAACTCCTGGGCTCAAGAGATCCTCCCACCTCAGCCTCCTGAGTAGCTGGGATTACAGGTGCATGCCACCATGCCCAGCTAATTTTCTAAAACATTTTTTGTAGAGACAGGGTCTCACTATGTTGCCTTGGCTGGTCTCGAATTCCTGGCCTCAAGTAAGCCTCCCCCCTTGGCTACCCAGATTGCTGAGATTTCAGGCATGAGCCACCATGCCCAGCCAGTTTTTCTCTTTTTCGTGGTAAGTAATGGGATATCTAAAGATCAGTGGCATCTTAGATTCAATGAAATATGGTAGCATTTGCTTTGAATTGGAAAGCTGACTCTCATGTCCTTTTCTTGGTAAACTTCTTGTTCTGATGTGCCTAATGTATTCCTAGCCTCTAAGATCACATTTATAGGAAATTATTGGCAATCTGTTTGTTACAAACTTTGTCCAAGTTCAAACTGCAGCTCTTCAATTACACTCTACTTCAAAGCATCGCAAGGGGGGACTGAAAAATCTGGTGAACATGTTGCAATGACAGGAAGTATTAAAACTCATAAAGGTGCAAGAGGATTTGAGATTATAGGAGCACCATTGCTAAATAAGGTCCATATTACAAGGTTTTCTCTAAAAACAGTCGTTTATGGCCTCATAAGGAATTGCTTAAAGACTTATAAATAAAGCTGGGGCCCTTCAGTTAATCATCAGATATATATTTGTTGAAAAACCACTATATGTAGGACTCAGTGTTCATTCATACCTAACATTTAGTGAGCCTACTATGTGCTATGCATTGTGCTGGGATCTAAGGATAAATGGGAAAAGGAGGGTCACAGTCTTCTTGGAGCTTATTTTCTATTGGGGAAGGCGGGTCAATGTTAGCGGGACACATTTCTAAGTTTTGTAGATTGTCTTAGTCCATTTGTGCTGCTGTAACAAAATACCACAGGCTGGGTAATTTGCTGGATTACAGGCATGAGCCACCACACACGGCCGACCTTGTCAGTGCTTGATTCTAACTCTCTCTTGCCTTTTCTGCTGGCTGGGCAACGGCAGTAACTGGAACATGTTTGGAAGCCACATGTTGAGGAAAGTGTATCCACCTTTCACTTCTGGGCTGTTACGTGAGAGAGAAACAAATTTCTGTCTTATTTAAGCCACTGCATGTATGAAGGCCTTTTTGTGATAGCAGTTTAGCTAATCCTCTAACTCATACGTTATGTGACCTTGGATAAATTACACAATTTTGTCAACCTTTAGCTTCTTTGTTGTGAAAACAATTCCATCTTTTTTTTTTTTTTTTGAGACAGAGTCTGGCTCTGTTGCCTGGGCTAGAGTGCCGTGGCATCGGCCTCGCTCACAGCAGCCTCAAACTCCTGGGCTCAAGCGATCCTCCTGCCTCAGCCTCCTGAATAGCTGGGACTATAGGCATGTGCCACCATGACTGGCTAATTTTTTCTATATATATATATATTTTTTTTTTAGTTGTCCAGACCATTTCTTTCTATTTTTTTTTTTTCAGTAGAGACGGGGTCTTGCTCTTGTTCAGGCTGTCTCAAACTCCTGACCTTGAGCAATTCACCTGCCTCGGCCTCCCAGAGTGCTAGGATTACAGGCATGAGCCACACGCCTGGCCAACAATTCCCTAACTTTATAGAGTTTCTATGAGGATTGAGATAATGTATGTAAAATGATTAGCTCAGTGTTTGGCACACGCTCTCTGAAACAGGGCATGGTTGAGAGCTGGCTACGATGGTTGGAATGCTTGTGTCTTTCCAAAGTTCATGTTGAAACGTAATCCCCAATGCAACGGGAGTAGGAGGTGGGGACTTTAGGAGGTGATTAGGCTATGAGGGCTCTGCCCTCACGAGTGAGATTAGTGCCATCATAAAATGGCTTGAGGGAGCCTGCAGGTCTCTTTTGTCCTTCTCTCCCTTCTACCGTGTGAGGGTGCAGCAAGCAGTGCCACCTATGAAGCAGAGACGAAGCCTTCGCCAGACACCAAATCTGCTGGCAGCTTGATTTTGGACTTCCCAGCTCCACAGCTGCGAGAAATAAATTTCTATTGTTTATAAGCTGCCCTTTCTCAGGCATTTTGCTAGAGCAGCCCGAGCAGACTAGGACACTGAGTGTCACATGAAATGAGGCAGCTAGTGAGCGACCTGCCATGGGATAGCTTTTAAGAGCAAGACTGAATAAAATGTGAGCTAAGTTGTTTTCTGTGACCCACAAACTTTCAGGAAAATTGGCTTATTCCACCAGTGATGGTTTTGGGGAGAGGATCAGTCCGAGGGACTGTTGCCACATTATGTTGTTGTCGGGGTGGCGGTAGAGGGTCGGGAAAGGACAGAGGCAGGATGCTGGAGCTAGACATGGCCAGAAGAATGTAAGACCACAGGGGAGAAAGGAGAACTTCCGTTTTGCCCCCGACTGTTCGCTGAAAGATCAACTCACAACAAGGCAGATTAATAAGAGAAAGAGATGACAAGTTTATTTACTATGCACATGGAGAGAATCACGGAGTGATTACCCGGTATCCCAACGGGCTCCAGAAGTTTACATACCCTCATTTTAGTAGGGAGGGGATGAGGAATACGGGTAATTCTGTTTAGGGGCAATAAATGGTTACTAGGGAGGATGAATAGACATGTGAGAAGATGGATGGATGGTGGGGAGGGAGAAAGATTGACCTGTCAGTGATTCTCTTTGGAAATTAAATTAACCCAGGAGACAGGTATTATCTTTAAAATGGGTTAGGCCATGTTCGGCTGCATTCTTGATCTTTCCTGCAATATAGTGAGATACCAGGGAGGGAAAGGAAAGGCAGTTGGTCTTTTTGACCAGTCCATCTGGTTTTGTGCAGAAAGAGGGAAAGCCCCTTCTGATGCCTTTTGATCCCCAACGGTCTTTTTTTTTTTTTTTT
>NW_012134192.1:2056275-2063252 GCF_000956105.1 Propithecus coquereli | reverse complement strand
AGTCCTATTTTGGGGTGAAATTCGCTGAACTCCTTCAAGACCTACTGAGAATTGGAAGAAATCTTGAGAAAAGTGGGCTTGGGAGGTGCTTTGGTTCCCTGTTGGATTTTGGCCTCATCTTACATGGATCTCAAGAGACTGGGAGCCTCTAGCTGATATCTTGGTGACACAGTGACTATCTTTGCTTGATATTCTTGGGCACATGCACAAAAGTAACGCTGTGGTGCATTTCGGAAAGTGAGTCAAAGGGTATTTGTTTTTAATGTTTTTGATTGCTATAGGGCTGGCTGATTTAAAATTAATAGATAGGATAAATGTATACCAGGAATAGAGGCAAGGCCATCAGAACCTATCTGGATAAACAGATTTTAATCACACAGGCCCTGGGAGGTTGTTGGACCAACCTATGAGCGTGTAGGAATAGAAGTGGGGGACGGAAGATATAAACATTCGTGTGTGGGAAGTACTGCTGCTGGAACACCTTGGCGGTGGTTTTGCAACACAGCCATGGCGGTTAATGGCGACACGTGGCATCGGTGCTGGCAGGGTGGTGTGGGAAATCATGATGTGCTGTCAGTAAGCGTCAATAGCAATTTCAGGGATTATCAGCGATTCTGGCTAGCACCTGGATTTAATGGGAAAAAGGCATCATCTCCCAGCAAATGCTCCAAAGTAACGAGAGAGTCTTTATGAGGTGTTGTGAGAAGCCATCCCAACGTTTCTCTATTTTTCTCAATTAGGGGCAATATTTATCTTGGTGCCTCTGACCTAGTGGCTGTAATCGACACCCCTGGGACCACTATTGCTGATTTCTGGCAGGCAGTATAAAATCTGTTTTTGTCATTGAATCATGGTTAACCAACCTACTTACTAGGGTCATTTTAAACTGGCTCGCTCATTCCCCACCCATCTTACGGATCAGACTCTGTCTACCTCTGTCTACCAGGGCTTACTCACCCTCCCTGCATTTGCACCACAGCACACACCCTCCTGACTTGCCTCTTGCAAAGCTGTTGGGAGTCCTCCCACTTGTCTGGACCGTTGGCCCTAACTTACCCTGGATGGCTCTGTCTTATGAACAACCAGGCCTCAGTGGGACCTGCTGGTTTCCAGAGCTTCTCTTAGGTCAGGTTCCCTGGGAAACGGACTGAGATGGAAATCTGCACGCACAAGGTCTACTGAGGGGTGCTCTGGGTACCGACAACTCTGAGGAGTGAAGGCAGCAGGATGGAGCAGAGGGAGAAGTTGAGCTGCAATGTAGTCATGACAACGGCCTCAGCCAATCCCAAGGGGAGCTCAGGAGGTGGGATGGCCCTTTCAAGTTGTCCAAAATTGAGGCCCAGGAGCTGGGTCATTGACCAGTCATTGGATGTGGTTTTCCCTGGAGACGGTGTCATGACCTTGGAAGAGGTGGCTCCCTTTGGCAGAGAGGAGGGACTCAGCTGAGACCCTTAGCAGCCAATACTCCCAGCAGCTGGAGGAGCAAGGCCTGCACTCTCCTGCCCTTCCTGTGCCTCCGCCCCTACCCACCCCAAGGGAATCTGGGCAGGGCACCATGCCAGGCACTGCAGGGCTAAGATACTATCCTCATGCCTTCTTGGAGGTGGATCTCATCCATCTGGCCAAAGAAGCCCTCTGCCCCTTTGAATGAAGCCTATAGTTACACCTTTTGTCCTGGGTAATTCCCTTTTCTGATCACAGCATCTGGACTTTTCACATTTTTATTTAATATGTTTTTATTTATTATGTGGGAACTATATTATGTTAATATGTGAAGCACTGGTCTAGGCCTAGGGAGGGATTGAAAGGTGAATTAGATTAGCTGGTATTCCTCAAAGGGAAGGGGAACAGAATGGGGGTGGGTGCAGGGCAGGTCATAGAACTGCGGGAAAAGAGGGGAGGGCTTTGCAGGCAGACCGGTGAGTGTGCAGTAGAAGGACTAAGTAGCAACATTGTCTCCCTGTAACTTCCGCTTGAGCAATGTGAGTTGACACAGCAAATCCTCCTAAGTGCCAGCCTGGACAGCAGGCTTGGGGGACAGCCACCCTCTTTGCAACTCAAAAGACCGTGCATAAGCAAAGACGAGAGGTGGGATTAAAACAAATGCCCATGATAGATATCTGTATTCACATTATCGAAAACTAAAATATGTAGCAAACAGAAAGGAAAAAAACCATGATCTCCCTACTTAAGAGAAAAACATTGTTAATCTGATGCATTTTCCCCCCTCCGTACCTTTCTCCCTTTTTAAAAATGTAGGGAGATGATCTCTTTACTATAGATATAATCATCTATAATTTTGCATCCTATGTTCCTCGTTTAACACAGCAGTAAAATGCAGGAGCTGCTTGTGTTCAAATGCCAGCTTCCCCCTGAGTATCTGGTGACTTTAGACAAGTTTGTAATCTCTCTAAGCCTGACTTTCTCATTTCTAAAAAGGCGACAAGAATAGGATTTTTCTTTTTCTTTTTTTTTTTGAGACAGAGTCTTCCTCTATTGCCCGAGCTAGAGTGCCATGGCGTCAGCCTAGCTCACAGCAACCTCAAACTCCTGGGCTCAAGCGATCCTCCTGCCTCAGCCTCCCGAGTAGCTGGGACTACAGGCATGTGCCACCGTGCCCGGCTAATTTTTTCTATATATTTTTAGTAGTCCAGCTAATTTCTTTCTATTTTTGGTAGAGACGAGGTCTCTACTCTTGCTCAGGCTGGTCTGGAACTCCTGACCTTGAGCAATCCTCCTGTCTCAGTTTCCCAGAGTGCTAGGATTATAGGCGTGAGCCACTATGCCTGGCCAAGAATAGGATTTTTCTAATAGATTCTTGTAAAGATGAAATGAGCCAATGTGCATGAAGCTCTTAACACCATTCCTGCCTTTCAGAAAGTACTCAATATTAGCAATGCTATTTTCCCATATGGTTACATTTTCACTATATTGTATATGTCTATGCAATAGTGTGTCCCGTGGCTGAACTCTGGTTTACTTAACTGTTAACTTTTGTTGGACGTCTAGGCAGAATCCATTCTTTCATTGCTATAAAAAAATTACAATGAACATTTTTGTGCACAAACAATATATGAATTTTATATTTCCTTAGGCTAGAGTCCCGGGAATAGAATTATTAGGTCGAAGGGTAGGATCTTGATTTTGTATGTGTGCGTCCTAATTTAAAATATAATTTTCTACATACAAAGTTTTGTTTATTTAATTGTGGTAAAGCCTATGAGATATTATCAGTTAATTTATTACATATGTTTCTTAAGCATTTAATAAAATGTTTAACTTAATGTTTTAAGAAAGGTTTAATTAGTTCTCCGGTTATGGGGTGTTTTTTTATTCTCCAAATTTATTTCCTTTTTTGCGCGGAGTCATAAACCAAAGATAGGATTCAGGCTGCTGCTTAGGTCATGATTTACCTGATACCCTCAGTTTTGTTCCGGGTGTCTTACTTAGGAAGGGTCTAGAATCTCTGAATTTTGTTTCCTACACTCCAATTTCTTAGACCTTTTTTTTACATTTTGAATGGAATTTCCCCAAATTACATGTACATCTGTTTATTCCCTTCATTTTAGGTAAAACTGTATTGATGCTTGGGTTAAGACATCTGGGATAAGAAATATTTCTACAGTTGATTGGCTTGCACTTCAGAATAGAATTTCCAGATGATAATGCCTAACAAACGCGTTGAATTTATTCATCTAGGTACTTTCCCAATACTTTAAACTCCATTTACTCCAACCTGAGGAGCACTGACCTGGGAGCCACGATCCCAGCCCAGCGTCTTTAGCTGAATGACTTTGAGCAAGACACTTCACCTCTTCATGGCTCAGTTTGCTTAAAAACAAACAAATAAAAAGATTGGATGAGAGCAATGGTTCTTATACTCTTTCAGTGGCAGGAACATTTTTTTCCGTACAAGCTACATATAAAAATGATAAAACAAGGCTGGGTACAGTGGCTCCCACCTGTAATCCCAGCACTTCGGGAGGCCGAGGCAAGAGGATCACTTGAGGCCTGGAGTTTAAGACCAGCCTGGGCAACATAGCGAGACCCCGTCTCTGCAAAACATTTTAAAAAATTAGCCAGATGTGGTGGCATATGGAGGTTGAGGTGGGAGGGTTTCCTGAGCATAGGAATTCAAGGTTACAGTGAGCTATGATTGGGCCACTACACTCCAGCCTGGGTGACAGAGTAAGACCCTGTCTCTAAAAAAATAAAAATAAATGATAAAACAAGATTAATCAATCATTCAATTAGAGATAAAACATTTCCTACAACTTTTAGTTCTGTGTCCTTTAATTGTCATCATCACCATTAAAAAGCATTTTTGGACAATGCGTGCTGTTGCAGCCCTCGTATTTTCTGGTGTTGTTCTGTTTTCACGCTGAGCTGCTAGATGAATATTTGATTGAGCATTGACTCTCCTCTGCCTTAGGACTCTGCTTCAGGGAAGAACCGAGAAGACAAATCTTGAGAAAGACTTCCGTTCTGGAATGGTATGGCTTTCTGCCTCGATTTGTTAATGACGACAATTGGAAGTGCCTGGATTAAACACCGCCCACCCGTTCAGGGTGCGTGTCCCCGGAGTGATGTGGCTTGTCTCTCCCTGGCTAGCCACCCTCTAAGCTGCCTGGTGGGTTAATGGGCTTGGGGGGGAGTAGAGGAGTGTAAGTGATTTGCTTAATAGTTACTATTGAGACAGCCCAAAGGATGGGGAAGGAAATCTAACCTACTTTAAATTTTTTGTCAGTTCTTTGTCAGATATATACATTGTAAATATTCTCCCCCATCTGTGTCTTGCCTCTTTATTTATTTAATTGTGTCTTTTGATAAATAAAAGTTTTATTTTAATTGTGATGAAACCTGTTTTAACCTTTTTGTAACTTTTATGGCTACTGCTTTCTCTGACCCACATAAGAAATTTTTGCCTTCTCCAAAATCATAAGCATATTCTCCCATGTTTTCTTCCAGAAGTTTTGTAGAATGATATTTGACGTTTAGGTCTACGATTCATCTCAAATTAATTATTGTGTATGTTTTGTGATGTCAGTAGAGATTTATTTTTAAGGAAATGGATAGTCAGTTGTTATTGAACCCTTCATTGATAAGAATTTCTCTATTGAATTGTTTTTGCATGTTGGCTAAAAATCAGTTATATAATGAGTCTACTTTTGGACTTATTACCTTCTCTGTGGTATATAAATACCACAGAAGTAAAGTAATATAATTTCTCCAATGGTATTCTCTTTTTTTCAAAATTGTTTTTGTTTTTCTAAGTTCTTTGCATTTGTATATAAATTTTAGAACCAGCTTGCCAGGTTTTTACCAAAAAGCCTGCTGAGATTTTTTTTTTTATTTCAGCATATTATGGGGGGTACAGATGTTTAGGTTACGTATGTTGCCCTTGCCCTCCCTCCCTCTTCCTTGCTGAGATTTTTGTTTGAGATTTTGTTTAATCAGTAGATCAATTTGTGAAGAGCTGACAATGTGACAATGGTATTGAGTCTTCTAATCCTGTGTTCCCCAACCCCTGGGCTGCAGACTGATACCAGCCTATGGCCTGTTAGGGACCGGGCTGCAGAGCTGTGCGGCCCCCCAAGCCCCTGTGGAAAAATTGTCTTCCATGAAATTGGTCCCTGGTGCCAAAAAGGTTGGGGACCGCTGTTCTAATCCATGAACATGATATATTTATTCAGGTATTCTTTAGCTCTTATTAACAATGTTTTGTAGTTTTCAATGTGAATAGAGTTCTTGTGCATAATTATTTTATGATTATTTATTGTCAAAACATATTTTATGTTTTTGATGCTATTGCAAATGGTATTTTTAAAATTTTATTTTCCAGTCGTTTGTTACAAAAATATGGAAATATGATTGTTGTATGCTGACCTTGTATCCTGTGACATTGCTAAATTCATCTATTCATTCCATTAGATTTTTGTGGATTCTTCATGACTTCTATGTTTATAATTATTTAATCTGTGTATAAAAATGGTTTTAATTTTTCCTTTCTAATCTGTATGCCTTTTTCTGGTCTTATTTCAATAACTAAAAATTTAAATAAAATGTTGACTAGAAGTGGTTAGAATGGACATTCTTGTGTTGTTCTTTATTCTTAGAGGGAAAACATTCAGTATTTTATCATTAAGTACGATGCTAATTGTTAAGTTTTTTTTTTTATAGATGTTCTTTATCCCATTTGCTTGAACATTTATTTTTATCACACCTGATTGTTGAATTGTGTCAAATTCTTTTCCTGCTTCTATTGAAATATCTATATGGTTTTTCTCCTTTATTCTGTTACTGTGGCAAATTATATGGATTGAATTTTGAATGTTGAAACAATCTTGCATTGCTGAAATAAACCCCAATTAGTCATTATGTAATACATCCTTGGATTTAATGTGCTCATCCATAAGGATTGTATTTGTGATAATGAGGGATATTAATCTTTAGTTTCTTTTTCTTATAAAGTCTTTGGCTTTGATATTAATGCAATGTTGGCCTCATAAAATGAGTTGGAAAATGTTCCCTCCTCTAGCTTCTGAAAGAGTTGGTATAAAAGTGATAATATTTCTTTTTTAAATGTTAGATAGAATTTACCAGTGAAGTCCTGGAATTTTCTTCATGAGAAAGTTTTAAATTACAAATTCACATGTTTTTAATAGATATAGTTCTATTCAGATTTTCTATTTATTTTGTGTATATCTTTCAAGGGACTTTTCCATTATATCTAAGTGTTACATTTGTTGGCATAAATATTTTTATAATATTCTCTTATTTTCCTTTTAATATCTGTACAATCCATGGTGCTATCTTTTCCTTCATTCCTGATACCATGTTTTTTTTCTCTTTTTTTCTGTGATCAGTCTAGCAGAACTTTGTCAATTCTATTTATCTTTTCAAAGAAGCAAGTTTAGGTTTTACTCTATTGTTTGCCTATTTTCTATTTAATCAATTTCTGTTCTTTTCTTTATTTT
>NW_012134192.1:2051852-2052785 GCF_000956105.1 Propithecus coquereli | reverse complement strand
AAAAAAAAAAAAAAAAAAAATGCTCGTTGGTTCCCTGCTATTCCTTTAAATTGCTAATAAAGTGGTCTAGAGGCTTGCTTGATTCAATTCTGGTTCATTTCTTATTGTTATTATTTTTTTGGACAAGAAAACTTTATAGGTGATGCAGAGCACTTCCTAATGTAGCTCATCAAGAGACACATCATGTCTGGCTGTCTGCTTTTAGCGATGCTCAAGTTGATTAGCAAATTTTAGCAAAAACTGCTCTTGTGGTTCTTTTATGCCCCTCTCTAGGATTCTGCCATGAGTCCATGGGGGCTGGGCTGGTGGAGAATCTAATTCACAGACCCCACTGCACTCAGAATCACCCTTCCTTTGGGACCAGGGGGGCATTGTTACTAGGCCAAGCTTATGTCTGACCTTTGAGAGCTTCCCTTGGGGGGCAGAATTTCCCAGGAAGCTATTCAGGCCCTCAGGCAAATAAGATTCCTGCTGGCCTGTCCCCCCAGCCTGTCAGATGAGCCTGAATCTTTGAATGAAGTGAAGAATGTCCAAAGAGATTTGTCAGGATGTGTGATATTAGATTTCTTTAGCAAGAATGCTTGTCACTTTGCTATTTTCCAGTGCAAAAATTTCCACTGATTGTGTCTAAAGATGCAAAAGAAAGTGGAGAATCAAGGCAGTTTCACACAAAAATATTAAGCCATGGAAACTCGCTGTTGAGCAATACGGGAGGACTTTTCTTTTCCCTGATGGTCTTTAATTATACAACTTGCCCTTTGAACTGGATAATTTGATTATGTAGTCGGCTCCCTTGGGCAATTTAGGTTTGTTCCCTACATTATTAGAACCCCCTCCTCCACCCCCAACATATGAAAGTAATTGTGTCACCTTCAGACTTTTCAAACCTATAGTAGAATTTGGATTAGGGTAGGTTTTAATAAACATAGGGAA
>NW_012134192.1:2048816-2051802 GCF_000956105.1 Propithecus coquereli | reverse complement strand
AAACAATCCGCCCGCCTCGGCCTCCCAGAGTGCTAGGATTACAGGCGTGAGCCACCGTGCCTGGCCCTCTTCTTACTTTTATATGCTCTTCTTTTCCTAGCTTCTTAAGTTGGAAGCACAGATCACTGATTTTAGACTTTTTGTTTTTTCTAATATGAACATGTAAAGCTATAAATTTCCTAAGCATTGCTTTGGTTTGCATCCCACAAATTTTAAGATGTGTTTTCACTATAATTCAGTTCAAAATATTTTCTAATTTCTCTTTTAATTTCTTCTTTGAGCCATAGATTATTTTACAGTATGTTACTTGATATTAGAATAATTGGGTATTTTCCAGATTTCTTTTTGTATTATGTAGTTATTATGTGTAGCTTCTATAAATGTCAACTGGGTCAATTTGGTTGACTTCATTAGTGAGGTTTTGTGTATAGTTATTGATATTTTTTGGTACTTGTTCCATCATTCACTGAATAAAGAGTGCGGAAATCTCCTACAGCAAGTGAAGATTTGTCTATTTATTCCTTTGGTTCTGTCAAGTTTTGGTTCATGTATTTTAAAGCCCTGTTATTAGTTGTGTATACATTTAGAATTGCTGTATCTTTGTGGTGAATGGATCTCTTATCAATACGCAGTGTCTCTCTTTATCTCTGATAATATGCCTGACCTAAAGTCTGCTCTAGTTTTTATTAATATAGTCATTCCAGCTTTCTTACTACTACTGCTTGCATGCTGTATCTCTGTTGTTTCATTTTTAACTAATCTGGATCTCAATAGCAAAGTGGATTTCTTGTAGACTGCATGTAGTGCATTTTGCTTTTTTATCCAGTCTGACAATCACTGTCCTATAATTAAAGTATTCAGAACATTTATATTTCATGTAATTATTGATATGCTTAGGTTTAAATCTACCATCTTGCTATTTGTTTTCTAGTTGTTCCATCTATTCTTTGTTATTTCTTTCCTTCTTTCTCTGCCTTAATTATTTTTTTAATATTCCATTTTATATTTTCTCTCTTGGTTTATTAATAAAGTAACTCATCTCCAAAGATGATCTCCAGTGAGCCACAACTCCTGTGTGGACCGATCCCATCAGTGATAGTCCTGTGACTCATTTCAACCAGTAGAATGCAGTGGAATTAATGCTCTATCTGTTCTGGGCTAGTTGGGAGCTTCACCTTTTGTGTCTTTGGGATCCTGAGCTACCGTGTAAGAAATGTGGCTGTCCTGCTAGATAGACACATGGCAAGGCCACATGCAGAAGGAGAAACCCTAGTGTGACTTTCTCTGTCTTTTTCTTGCTTGTGATTCTTTGAGCTTCTTGGCTATGTAGGTTTCTATTTTTCACCAAATTTAGTAAGTGCTTGCTTATTATTTTTCAAAAAAATTTTTTTCCTGCCTCAATCTTTCCTCTCCTCTTGGAACTCCAATTACCTGCTTGATATTGTCCCATAAGTTATCAGGGCTCTATTAATTTTTCAGCTCTTCTCCTAGGTGTGCTTCAGTTTAGATTGTTTTCCTTGCCCTATCTTCAAATTTACTGATCTCATGAAATCTCATCCCTGTGTGTACAGCTTAATATTCATTTAGACACTCAACAGAATCCATTTGCAGATTTCTACAGCTTTTTCTCTCTAGTATCTTGTCCCACAGATTATAGCCGCTTCAGTGGACCTAAATGCCAATCTCTATCTCTGTTTCCTCAACCCAGCAGGACCTCTGTGCTCTCTTTGGTCTTCCTTGGCTGTATCTCTGGCTGGAAAGTGCCTCCAGGCAGAAAGCTAGGGTGATCCTGGTACTTAGCTCAATTATTTCTCTTCTCTCCAGGATCATTCTCCTGCATTGCCCACTAGTCAACATCTGAAAACAATTATTTTATACATTTTTTTCCAGCTTAATAGCTGTTTATTATGGAGGGCCAGTGCAATGCCAGTTATTCCATCATGGCTGGGAGTGGACGTGGACAATTATATATATATTTTTAACGGATGAAGTCTATAGTTGGCATTCCCTACTTTCAAGTTGCTGTGTAATGAATTCTGACACCGTGGGCATATTATTTACCTATTACTACATGACAAATCATCCCCAAATTGAGGGATTTAACACGACAACTTTTTATTTTATTTTTTAATCTCACAGTAATTGTGGGTCAGGGATTCAGGGGTGGCTTAGTCAAGTGAGTCTGGCTCAGGGTCTCTAATGTGGCTAGAGTCGAGATTGGCAAGAGCTGTGATCATCTGAAGGCTGGGGCCGGGGGTCTGCTCCAAGATGGCTCACTGGTGTGGCTGTTGGCAGAGGCCTCCGTTCCTTACTGGATGTTGGCAGGAAGCCTCTGATCCTCATCATGCAGCTTCTCCCCACATGTCAGCTGACTTCCCCCAGACCAAGCAATCAGAGAGAGAGGAAGGGCGCTGCAGCGCCGTTCATGATCTATCTTCCCACTTCCACTTTACTCTGTTGATTAGAAGCAAATCACTAAGTCCAGCCCACACTCCAGAGGAGGGAAATGAGGCTCCACCTCCTAAAGGGAGGAGCCTCCAAGAATTTGTGCACGTATTTAAAAACCACCACAGCTTTTTAATATTCTTCCAAAAATACTGTGCAAGAAACAATCATAAAACCTCAGCCTCATAAAACTGTTAAGTGTTCATAATTCATGGGTCTGAGGGTTGGCTGGGTGGCTTTCCTCATCTCAGCAGGACTTGTTCACACATTCGAGGATAGCTTTATTTAACCTAGATCAGGCAGGGTAACTTCTGATACCTATTTAATTTTGGTTTGAGGTTTATATCACCAGTATAATTATTATTCTAAATAATATATTACTGAAAACACATGATCAGATTTGTTTCCAGACATTATAAAAAATGTATTGAGGGCCAGGCACGGTGGCTCATGCCTGTAATCCTAGCACTCTGGGAGGCCAAGGCAGGAGGATCGCTCGAGGTCAGGAGTTCAAGACCAGCCTGAACAAGAGCGAGACCCC
>NW_012134192.1:2040210-2047876 GCF_000956105.1 Propithecus coquereli | reverse complement strand
AAAGTAATTGTGTCACCTTCAGACTTTTCAAACCTATAGTAGAATTTGGATTAGGGTAGGTTTTAATAAACATAGGGAAATGGTTTTATGTAGATGGCTCCCTTGGGCAATTTAGGTTTGTTCCCTACATTATTAGAACCCCCTCCCCCACCCCCAACATATGAAAGTAATTGTGTCACCTTCAGACTTTTCAAACCTATAGTAGAATTTGGATTAGGGTAGGTTTTAATAAACATAGGGAAATGGTTTTATGTAGATTGATCGATGAATATGGTAATTGAGTTTTTAATTCATTTGACTCAGCTGATAGAGTTCAGCTTCAGAAATTAAGACACTCATGTTTTTGTCTTTCATATGATTTTCTTTTTTATGTATGACTTTGAGATCCTTTCCAAGACACACTGTGCTCTGCCTTCTTTTTCCTTCTTAATATCTTGCGTTGTGGGATGTTTCATTTCTGTGTCTGCCCTGGGGGCTGGTGTCAGGTGACATGCTTGACCTGCTCCTGGCACGATTCCACGTTCAGGAAGCCTCACTTTTTTTCATGAAACATGTGTTTTGTTCATAGTCAGTATTAAAATGTTTAGAGAGGTGTGATGATGTATTTCGCATATTTTTGTGCATAGTTTTTATCAAGCGAATTTCTCAAATTTATTTATTCCATCCTGGGCCTTTTCTCTTTTTCTCTCTCCCTCACTGAAAGCCGAGCTAGCCCGAAAGCCCCTGGGGGAGCTCTGTCTTCTACATTGTCGTTTCCCCACTTCCAAGCCCGCCGCCTGGCCCGTGGCAGGTGTCCAGTGAATATTATTGAATGAGTTAATGAGTAAAAATGAACTTTGGGAATTTCCTTCCCTCTTTCCAACCTCGAATTCCCCAAATAGGGTACCCTTGTTTATATCAGTTTTTATGCAACTCTCAGGATCGATTACAGCTCGCTCCTTTTGCCTAGAAAGATTTAGAGATTTATTTTTCTTAGGTAAATGCTCTGCTAGATTTAAAAATCACTAACTCCAATTTATAGGTCAAATTAGAATCACGTTGGAAGCTGATTTTGGCCCAGGGCTATGGCTAGGAAAAAACTTTCAAGACTAAAGTCCTAGATAATGTCGCTATATCAATTTCCTGTAGTTACTATAATAAATTACCAACACAGGGCGGGGGAGCTTAAAACAACAGAAATTTATTCTATTCTTTCACAGATCTAGAGGCTGCAAGTCCAAAATCAGGATCACTGGGCTGAAATCAAGGTGTCTGCAGGGCTGTCCTCCCTCCAGGGGACTCAGGGGAGAATCCCTTCCCTGCCTCTTCCAGCTTTGGGTGGCTACTGGCACTGCTTGGCTGGAGCACCTAAGTATTTATTAATCATATTTTGAAAGTGGGTGGACAGAAAAGAATGTAAAAATTTAAGTTAGAAACATGCCATTAAAAATGGCTCTTTAGGCCAGGCCTGGTGGCTCAAGCTTGTAATCCCAGGGCTTTGGGAGGCCAAGGCAGGAGGATCACTTGAGGCCAGGGGTTCGAAACCAGCCTGGGAAACATAGCAAGATCCCGTCTCTATGAAAATAATAATAGTAACAAAAATTAAAAATGGCTCTTTGTAGCAGAAACTGCAACTATGGGCTAGTAGCCAGCTTCCCTCCCTGTCTTTCAGTTGTGTACACCTCTACCCCTGAGGTTTCGCAGGTAGAGACTAGAGTTCCCAGATAGAGGCTGTAGTGCCCTGCCTCTTTTGTAGCAGGTGGGACTATCGGACTAAGTTCTCGCTACTGGGTCGTGAGTTGAAGCGAGGGATGCAACTTCCACAGTCCTTTCTTAAAGGGAAGTTGCCGGACTTTTCCTTTCTCTACAGTTTTCTTCCTTTGGGAAAGGATGCAGATGCCATGGCGAGCCAGTGTGATGAGAATAATGGCCTTTGGAGTAGAGCCGCCTCACCATCCTGTACCACCTTGCGCTAACCTCTGCGGATGACCTGAGAGAAGAATGAGCCTCTGTATGGTTTGAGTCATCACTTTGGGGTTCCTTCATCATAGCAGTTTAGCTTATATGTGGACTAATACACAGGCAACACTAGGAAAGAAGCTGATTTCTTGGTTTTAAATACTACTGTTTGTCTGTTTAGTAAGACATGTTGGACAGTAGATATTAATATTACTTTGCATTGCTAGTTAATTAAAAAAATATAATTCTGCTGGATGCAGTGGCTCACGCCTGTAATCCTAGCACTTTGGGAGGTCGAGGCAGGAGGATCGCTTGAGGCCAGGAATTCGAGACCAGCCTGAGCAAGAGTGTGATCTCATCTCTACAAAAAATAGAAAAATTAGCAAGGTGTGGTGGTGTGCACCTGTAGTCTCAACTACTCAGGAGGCTGAGGCAGGAGGATTGCTTGAGCCCAGGAATTTGAGGTTGCAGTGAGCTATGATGACACCATTGCACTCTAACCTGGGTGACAGAGTGAGACCCTGTCTTAAAAAAAAAAAAATAAAAGGAATCTTCACTCCAAAAGAAAATAGTTATCCCAGACTTGTTCTTGTAAGCTGATTATTTTGTTTCTTCTACACTAGACTCACTTATGCCTGCTAGAACGACTCATATCAGCACTTTGTGTCTATCATGTAGGGGACTACTTAACAATCTTCATAAAAAATACTGTATCAATGTCTCTAAAGTGTTTAAATTATAAAAATAACATCTGGGACATAAGCTAAAGAGAATCCCTCCTAAATCTTATTTAAAGAAGCCACTACTTATTTTTCCTTTTAAAAAATAAAAACGAATAAAATTTTTTTACAAAAGCAATTCATCTCAATTATGGATAAATTAAAAGTGAAAAGAAAAACATTTTTCACACTCTTACTATCCAGTAAGCAACTTGGTATATATCCTTTCAGTTCTTTTTCTATGAATACATACATATTTACCAAAATCAGACTAGATTATATGTAGCTTTATAATTTTTTTTTTTACAAGAAAACCAAACATTTCTGTGAATATCTTCATTCTGACTGACTGGCATCAGCTTAGTAGCTGCAGAAAGCTGCCTGGGCAATCTCACAGGAGAAAGGGAGCTATTGGGTAAATTTGGGTTTAATATGCCTCTTATGCCCTGTACATCTTTTCGTGGTGTGAGGTAGGGAAGAAGGAAGGGCATTGGCCTGTCACCTGCAGAGACTTTGCTCTGTGATTTACAAGCTTGCAAATCTGCCTAGCCGGTTTTATGACTCTATTCAACTCTGAATTACAGACTATTAATTTTTCTCTTTGATTCTAGCGATGAGAGAGTTGTTTGCTTAGTTCACCCAAAGTAAGAATCCAATATTGTTCCTACACATCTTACAGCTTTTCCTTTTGAGAAAACGGGGAGATTGGGATGTGGTGGGCGTGCTGAGTGCTTAGCAGGTGCAGACGCTGTTTCGTGGACGTCACAAAACCCCGTGGGGTAGGTATTGCTACTTCCTTAGTCTAATGTTTCAGGTTAGAAAATGCAGACTTGGAGAGATTAAGCAATTTTTGTAGTTATTAGAGCTAGTAAGTGTCAGAGCTGAAATTGAAACCCAGGCTGCCTGACTTCTAAGCCCACCTTTTTTTTTTTTTTTTGAGACAGAGTCTTGCTCTGTTGCCCTGCGTAGAGTGCAGTGGTGTCATCGTAGCTCACAGCAACCTCACACTCCTGGGCTCAAGACATCTTCCTGCCTCAGCCTCGTCGCAAGTAGCTGGGACTACAGGAGATCGGCGAGACACCTGGCGAATTTTTTCTATTTTTAGTAGAGACAAGGTCTTGCTCTTGCTTGTCTCGAACTCCTGAACTCAAGCGATCCTCCACCTCAGCCTCCTAGAGTGCTGGGATTACCGGAGTCACCGCCACGCCCAGCCTAAGCCCACCTTTTAATCACTGTGCTTATTGTCTTCCAGAGGGAAACTCATATAAAGAAATACATTTTTAAATTGACAAATACAAATTGTGTATACTACATAATATTTTGAAATATGTATACATCGTGGAATGGCTCAATCGAGCTACTTAACATGTGCGTTACCTCATATACTTATATTTTTGTGGTGAGAACACTTAAAATCTACTCTCTTAGCAATTTTCAAGATGCAAGTGGTGCATACCTACAGTCCCAGCTACTTGGAAGCTGAGGCAGGAGGGTCCTTTGAGCCCAGGAGTTCAAGTGAGCTATGATTGCGCCACTGCACTCCAGCCTGGGCGACAGAGCGAGAACTGGTCTTTAAAAAAAAAAAATCACTACCAAAAAACCAATTCGTTGTTATTAACTATAGTCACCGGGTTGTACAATAGATGAAACTAATTTACTCTTACATCTGATTCTTCGAATACCCAAATTTCATCAAATCTATGATACCATAGATTATAAGACACATTATTATTTTATATTCGAATAACAACCAAAAGTGCTACTAACTGTAATTGTAAGGTGCATCTCAATTTCTGAGAAGTTACAATGTGAAAAGTATGTAAGCCTCAGAACTGGTGAAATATGATAAAATTGGCACTATAAGAAGCTCATGCTATGCAACCCACTTGCACAGGTGATGCTGATAACGTGGGTTCTTGGTGGGTCTAGTACATTCTCTGGGGTGAAGTCTAGTAGGCAGGACCATATATTAAATATAATTTTCAACTCACTTGCAGAAATAGTGGTTATGTAGTTGGATTTGTAGCTGCAGTTGGATAAGTCATTATTATTCCTGCCAACGGTCTCAGAAGCTTGGAAACACCAAGCTGCCTAGAGCTACTTGGAAATAACAATAGAGAAAGAAAATAGGGGAATAACGGATGAGGTGTGTGCAGCACTTTATATCTGTGATTCTGAGTGTGGGACATACACATCTAGTGGGTTCTTTCCCTGCAATGATGTATTGAACAATGACAATAGCAACATTTTATGATTTCTAGGAAATACCTGCCAGAACATTAAATCAGTCCAGCAGAATTATTCCAGGTGTGCAGAACAAGACCAAGAGAGGGCTGAACACTGAGCCTTGAGAAATGTCAGCACAGAGGGGGTGGGAAGGAGAAGAGAAGGCAGGAGATGTTGGGGGAGGGGAGGGAGGAAGAAAGGGAGGAGGAATAAACCACCAAAGGGCTAAATCACAGACGCCAAAGAAGGGAAGAGTTTCCTGAAGGCAGAGGCAGTCACTGAGGGTTTACTAACAAAAGACTGTCTTGTTGGTCAAGGAGTTTAATGGATCTCGTGTCTGTAAAGAGAGTAGGAGAAGGCAAGTTGAAAACAGAGAAAACCACTTTCCCTTTATTATTTTATAGAACTATTACAAAGGTTAGGGGGGGATTGTCTTCACAAACCTGGCTGGACAAATCCTCGTAATGCTAGTTTTTGTCTTAGGAGTCTTCTCTGTAACATCTGACCTCACTTTCTTCTGCCTTCTTACAACCTCTGCTCTCATCGTGCCCTGACACCTCCTGCTTCTGAATGACGGCCGACTTCTTGGGCTTAACCTGGGGAATCACCTTGGCCTGATTCTTTTTCTGCTCCTTATATGTTGACTTTCTCCCTGATTTTATGCTTACTCCTATTCTCTTCTACATTTTCTACACACTCTTTGGAAAAAAATCTCATTTATACCCATGGTTTCAAAAATTACCATCTATTTGTTCTTTTTTTCTTTTTTTTTTTTGAGACAGAGTCTCACTCTGTTGCCCGGGCTAGAGTGAGTGCCGTGGCGTCAGCCTAGCTCACAGCAACCTCAGACTCCTGGGCTCAAGCGATCCTCCTGCCTCAGCCTCCCGGGTAGCTGGGACTACAGGCATGTGCCACCATGCCCTGCTAATTTTTTCTATATATTTTTAGTTGTGTGGTTAATTTCTTTCTATTTTTGGTAGAGACGGGGTCTCGCTCTTGCTCAGGCTGGTCTCGAACTCCTGAGCTCAATCCGCCCACCTTGGCCTCCCAGAGTGCAAGGATTACAGGCGTGAGCCACCGCGCCTGGCCCATCTATTTGTTCTTGATGCCTAATCACATTTCTAGTCCAAGCCTCTCACCTCAATTTCTGACTGAGCTCCCCTCCCTCTGTCCCTTCTTCCTTCTTTGCTATTTGATACATTTTGCACCTACCACTAGCGAAGTGTACATGGCCCAAGAGAATGTATTTCAGGTGTCAGAATCCTGGTATCGGCACCGAAGATGCCAGGGTGGGAGTCTGCCCTCGGTTCTTGGTGTGCTCTTGGCCGAGGAATGACCAGACACACCAAAGTGCCAAGTCCAGACTATTATCCTGATCCTCTGACTCCTTTCTTGGAAAACTCACCAGCAAGGCCAACAGGACAGAGTAACCTGAGGCAGGGAGCAGTGTCACACGAGCAGCTCTTTATTGTAGAATAAAACAGGTCTGTCTCTGAGAGTGGAGAAAGAGAGACCACCTCACTCACTCACTGACCCACTCACTTCCTCTGACTTCTCAGATTGTTTCCTTTCATTAGCCCAGTCTGGAGGGCGGCTCTTGGGAGGTGTAGGATGTTATCAAATGATCAACAGGTGTTCTCAAAATTCCATCTGCACATAAGAGCTCCCTCTAAGAAAGCCCACCTGGGGGGTGGTGAACTGCAATGCAGATTCAAGCTAATGGCATATTAATTACCCTTAGGTTACTCTAGGTCACTTTCTAAATCTTATTATGCCTGGGCTGGGGAATTCCTAGATTGGTAAAGCATTCCCTCCTTCCCCAGGTGTAGCAGTTGCTCAAGATAGGATTAAGGGCAACACCAAAATGGAGTGCCCGCCCTTACCCTTCTTCCCAGGTGGAGCAGTTGCTTGAAACAGCACCAAAGCAGGGCACCCTTGTCCCTGGAAGAGCAGGAGATCCTAACTATCTACCTAACAGAGGTATTAATTTTGTCCTTAGCTTGATCCTGTTTTTTCTAGCACTGTGCCTGGTGTGAAATAAGAGATTTTTGGTGTTCCTGATGGTAGTTTTTTGCCCACAGAAAAGTTCATTCAGGAGTTTAATTTTTAACTTTATTGTTTATTTAGGTTACATAGCAAAAAATCAAGTTATTTAAGGGCCAATTTAGAAGTATTAGTATTCTATTTTATAAATCTAGCAAATCTCAACACTGTAAGGGAGGTGCCTTTGATTAATATTTGGTCCTATTTACAAACCCAACTTTTACATATTTGAAACTGCAATGATAACCAATAAATATACTGATTCCCTTTCAAAGTATTTCAGATGTCTGGCTGTCAAATCTTCCAAAATGTTTAATTATTATAAATCTGATCATTAAACATGAGCATATGACCAGTCTTAATTCTAAGTACCGATATTGCATACAAACTTAGTAAACATGTGTAACTTAAAATCACAAGTCTAATTTCTCAATTATGTATGTTAAATAGGAATTATGAAATTGACAAATAACTCTAAAAAGCCAAATTCTTTTAAGCAGTGTCTTAGTTCAGGCTGCTGTAACAAAAGACTATAAACTGGATGGCTTATTTCTGATAATAATAAGAAACTTATTTCTGATAATTCTAGAGGCTGGAAGCCTAGGATCGGGGTGCCAGTTCTGGTGAGGACCCTCTTCCAGGTTCTCATGTGGCCTCACTTGGTGGAAAGAGAGAGAGAGAGAGAGCCCATTCCTCTTCTTCCAAGGGTACTAATCCCATCCATAAGGACTCTACCCTCA
>NW_012134192.1:2036085-2037703 GCF_000956105.1 Propithecus coquereli | reverse complement strand
GGCCATGTGAAGAAGCAGCAAGAAGGCAGCCGTCTGCAAGCCAAGGAGGGAGGCCTCAGGGGAAACCAGCCCTGCCGGCACCTTGATCTTGGATTTTCGGCCTCCAGAACTGTGAGATAATAAATTTCTAGTTGTTTAAGTCTCCCAGTCTATGGTGTTTTGTTAGCAAACTAATTTCATATCTACCTACCTACCTACCTACCTACTTACCTATCTCTTAGCACAGCACCCTAGCTCAGTAAAGGGTAGCCATTATAATTATTATTCTTTTCCAGTGAAATTGCAAAGAAAGGTCCTCCCACAAAAGTCACAAGGATGCAAACTGTTTACCGTTTTCTGAGTTAAGCACAGGCTTGCTCCCTTGTCTGCCTGACCTCAAGCCTCCCTGCCTGTGAGCCTTCCCTGGACTTCAAGTAGGTGTCTCTGCTCCTCGTCCGGGATCGGGCTCCGCCCAGCTGTTCCCCAGGTAACGTCACCATCTGTCTATATGACCATCTCCCTCACGGAATGGTGCCTTGTGCATCTTTGTATTCCAGACACCTAGTGCAGCGTGTTAGGAAATTCAATTCGATAAACTGAGAAATAAATTCACTGAGAGTTTAGGTTTATTTACTTTATCCTGTTAACAACGGCAATGATAACATTGCGGGTTAGGGAGCAACTTTCATGTTTCATCTCAAACCTTTTCCCCAGAGCCCGAGCTGGGGCCTCCCAGCACTGCGGTGAGCTCAGGGCATCTTAGCTGCTTGAAGTGATGAGATTCAGCCTGTTTAACCTGCCAGGGTCCATGTAACAGAGGCTTGGTCACATCTGGGCATGTGCAACACTTGCTTCATTTACCTGTAAATTGCAAATCTCTTCCCGTAATGAGGTTCCTGAAATAGTCGTTGTTTTTCAGAAACTCAAGCAATTAGCCAAGTAGGAACTGGCAATAACTCTTAACCAGTGGCCAAAGGGTCAGATATTTCCTGTGCTGTTGTTGTTGTTTATAGCAGGGCTGAAACAATTTATTGGGGCAAAAAAGATTTTAACTGTCATTATAGATTTTATTTTCTCATGTGTGACTTGGCAGGATGCTGACATTGTGTCTTCCTTGAAGGTCATCCTGAACTACCTATGTGCTGTAACTTTCTTTCCAACAAAGGAACAACAGCACAGTTTCTTGGCTATGTCTTTTTTGCTTTTTAGCCACAGCAAGCCGTGAGCTATCCCTGCACAGAGGCAACTGGGATGCCTTTTGTTTCTTTGGCAACTGTTACATCACTCTTGGCCGTCTTTATTTGATGAAAAGGTAGTAGAGAAAAAATGATAATGATTATCTCACATTATATGTAGGCACTTTTACCAAGCAATCTTATACTTGAAAATAATTTTAGAACACATTAGAAAAGTATCAGAGAAAAATATAAGCAAAAGGGAAGACTAGAATCATCGTAAGAAAATATAAAAATACCATAATTACCTTAAGAGAAAAATCTCCAGTGTAATTAAATGAGTCGATATCATGGTGTTTTTCATAACTTAAAAAATTATTTTATATATCCCTACCTCTGAAAATAGTTAGTAGGAATCTAACAAATGAAATGTAAATTTTTCCTATATTTCTTTTACATATTAT
>NW_012134192.1:2030761-2033205 GCF_000956105.1 Propithecus coquereli | reverse complement strand
GAGTAGCTGGGACTACAGGCGCATATCACCATGCCTGGCTAATTTTTTTCTATTTTTAGTAGAGATGGGGTCTCGCTCTTGCTTAGGTTGGTCTTGAACTCCTGAGCTCAAGCAATCCTCCTGCCTCAGCCTCCCAGAGTGCTGGGATTACAGATGTGAGCCACCCATGCCTAGCCTAAGGACTTATTTCTAAATACCATCACATCGGGGATGAGATTTCAACATATGAATTTTTTATTTCAAAATATTAATTAAAGAGGTACCAATGTTTTTGGCTGTGTGGATATCTTATATAATGCTTCAATCAGGGCTTTTGGTGAGCCCATCATGAGAACAGTGTTCATTGTATCTAATAGGTAAGTTTTTATCCCACACCCCCCTTCTTGGTTTCTCATGTCCTTTATTTACATAGTTTTGTGCCCCTGTATGCCCATCTATTTGCTCCCACTTATTAGTAAGAACATATGGTGTTTGTTTCTCTGTTCCTGAGATGCTTACTAAAGATAATGGTCTCCAGTTCCATCCACATTGCTACACATGACATTATTTCATTCCTTTTTATGGTTGAGTAGTACTCCATGGTATATATATATATCACATTTTCTTTATCCACTCATGAATTGAAGAGCACTTAGATTGATTCCACATCTTTGCAATTGTGAATCATGCTCTGATAAACATTTGGGTGCAGGTGTCTTTTTGATTGAATGACTTCATTTCCTTTGGGTAGAGACCCAGCAGTGGGATTGCTGGATCGAATGGTAGGTCTACATTTATTTCTTTGAGGAATCTCCAAAATGTTTTCCATAGGGGTTTCACTAATTTGCAGTCCCACCAACAGTGTATAAGCGTTCCTTTCTCTCTGCATCCACGCCAGCTCAACACATGAACTTTGAGTGGATAAAAACATTCGGTCCATAACGAGTATTATGAATACCACATTATTAATATGGACAGATTCCTTAATGCCAAGATATTAGGAGTACAAGTTTCATTCTCTTAAAATATTTCTATACCTCATTCTAAATCATTCCAAGGTTAAATATGCTTACCCACTAAAGAACAATCACAGTTTGGGATTGCCTTCCCAGGGTGATTTTTTGGGAAGATGCAATGGAATTCGTGTCCCCAACATCGTAAGAATGCCCTGAGCCCTATCCTAGGTGCTATGTCAGTGATTCCATAACTTAAAGAGTAACGATTTCACATCCTTTAAATTCAACTTATACGTTACCAAATCTTCTATCTGCTTACAGTGTCTATAAGTCCACATCCATTGATTGGATTTGGCATGCTGATCTTCTTTCCTAGCTCTAAACATCCCTGCACTTGACAGAATTCTGCGTTATTTTCACCCATAAATTTCCTGTCTGGGAGAACTGCACAATTCTTACAGATATTAAAATTATTTCCAATTTAATTCTGCAGTTCTCTCATGGAAGAGTCACAACTTCCTCTGTTACCTGGGATACATCATGAGCACACAATAAATGTTGGGTCAATTAGTGGCACGGCTGAGTGTGCAAACGGATACCAGGTAACACAGAAGAATTTTCATAACTGCTACTTCTTTTTCTCTCCCTTCAAAGCATAGTGGTTAAAAGCACGGGCTTTGCCGTCAGACACTCCTGGGTTTACAGTTCCTGACACTTATTAACTGTGTGACATTGGGCTTCAGTTCCTGATCTGTAAAATGGAGTAACAGCACCCTTATAGGGTTGTTGAAGATTTTTTTACTTATTTAGAGACAGGGTCTCGCTTTGTTGTTCAGGCCAGAGTGCAGTGGCGTCATCATAACTCACTGCAACCTCAAACTCCAGGGCTCAAGAGATTCTCTTGCCTCAGCTTCCTGGGTAGCTGGGACTACCGGCCTGTGCCACCATACCTGGCTAAGTTTTCTATATTTTGTAGAGACGAGGTCTCACTTGCTCAGGCTAGTCTCAAACTCCTGACCTCAAGCAATCCTCCCACCTCGGTCTCCCAAAGTGCTGGGATTACTGGTGTGAGCCAGTGCACCCAGCCAAAATTATATATTTAAATATATATATGCATACGTATGCATTATAAACCAAATTGTGTGCTCCCAAAATTCATATGTTGAAGCCTTAATACCGGTACCTCAGAATGTGACTATATTTGGAGATAGGGCCTTTAAAGAGGTCATTAAGTTAAGATGAGGCTAAGGGTGGGCTCTAATCCAAATGGAATGGTGTCCTTATAAGAAAAGGAGGTTAGGATACACAGGGGGACCGCAGGAGCATGCGTGCACAGAGGGGTGGCCATGTGAAGAAGCAGCAAGAAGGCAGCCGTCTGCAAGCCAAGGAGGGAGGCCTCAGGGGAAACCAGCCCTGCCGGCACCTTGATCTTGGATTTTCAACCTCCAGAACTGTGAGATAATAAATTTCTAGTTGTTTAAGTCTCCCAGTCTATGGTGTTTTGTTAGC
>NW_012134192.1:2027708-2028781 GCF_000956105.1 Propithecus coquereli | reverse complement strand
GCCTCGGCTTCCCAGAGTGCTAGGATTACAGGTGTGAGCCACCTCCACCAGCCCTTTTCTGCTTTCTTCGTTGCGATGTGTTCTAACTTTCTTCTGTGTCAGATCTCTTAGCAAACATTTTAGTTTGGACTAGAGAACAGGTTGTGAGTTCTGCTTCTGTTTCTGACCCTATTACTTTGGGCAGGGTTCACCTAAGTTCTCTACATGTTAATTTTCTTCCCTGATGCATGCCTTCATTTTTCTATCTGAGAAATAGGGATGATAATCATCTGTTCTATTTTGAGGCTGTCATGAGAATGAAACGAGACGCTCTGTGTGGTAAGTATTGAGGTTCTCAGGAAGAAAGCACTCCACCAGGATGGTCAGAGAAACTTTTCCTAGGCTGGTGCGAATAAGGTAAATTTAGAAATACAAAAGCTTTGGTGGCAGAAGGGGGAAGGCATGACTTCACTGGATATAGAGATCAATGTTGTTCTTTTCCTCTCTGCACGTATATCAAGATGTCTGGACTTAATAGTAAGGGAAGGTACAAAGAAAGCAATACAATTCAATTAGAAGGGTCACATCACATTAAGCTTATTCTGTTTGTCTTCTTCCTTACTACTTCCAATAATTGTGAGCACCAGGTAGGTATCTAGCTGTTACTTTAACTCCTGATGGTGTGAGAACAGCAAAGTAGGATGAAAAGTACAGCTTGGTGTGGAAAACTGCATTGCACAGGGTGATAATACGATGTCTGAAGAGGGGACAGGAGATCTTTCAGCTTCCATCTACAGACGCTGAAATCGCAACTCCTGGGTCGCCATCGACCTATCAAAGCTGCCTCTGGTCTTCCTTGCCACCTGTCTGCCCATTGTTTTCTTTATGAACCAGTGTTCCTGAGTGTGATCTGACGCAGGCCTCTCTCCTGCCCTAACTGAACATGGAACATCTATGTTACCAAAACGCCGGTTGCCATGTACTCTGTTGCGATTCAACATCATAGCAAAAATGTAAGAAGCTCAGGGCAGCCTTTTAAGTGTGAGAGACTGAAAAATAATTTCAACATTTAGGAGGTAAAGAAAAGCACTTCC
>NW_012134192.1:1999659-2026758 GCF_000956105.1 Propithecus coquereli | reverse complement strand
AAGGACCTTACAGGTTTGCAGGGTCCTGGTGAGATCACCACGGTCCAAAGTTCTGTCCTCGGGTTTCCAAAACAAACTTTTACCTTATTAGTGTACCTAGAGTCGAACACATTCTTAGGGAATAACTTGCAATAAAAGTAAAGTCACGACTGAGAGATATACAAGCTGGAAAGATGATTTGTCAGTTTAAGATCAGAGACACAGCTCTGTAGTGATGGAAATGCTCATCCACGTCCTTCTTTTTAGATTTAGGCTACCAGTCCGCCCAAGTCAATAACTAGAATATTGCTCTGTGTGAGAGTAACTGATGATGCTCATCTGTGTCCACATCCTCCTCCTCTTCCTTGGCATGTTGCTAGTCAACATTTCCTGTCCCCTGCTGCCCTCCTCAGCTAGGTGGGGCTGTGCGAGGAGTCCTCTCCACTGGAATGTGAGCAAAGGTGATGTGTGTTCCCTCTGGGCCCAGAGTCTCAGGAATGGGGGTACTTTCTCCGCTGTCTCTCATTCTCCACCCACCAGCTCAATGCACAGTTCTCCAAGGACCCGGGCGAGGGTGGTGCCACAGTATCAAAGAGTCCTGAGTCCCTGAGTGACTGTGTGGAGCACAGCCTACCCTGCCCCAACTCTCAGTGACATGACAGAGACACAAACTTGAATGGCTTTAAGCTGGTGAATTTCTGTTATCCACCATAGCAGCCAGTGTAACTTACCCTAAGTAACACACATGGTCAGCATGAAATTAGGGCAAAGGGATTTGGATCCTCATAAAGAATGTTCCATCAGGATGGTGGTAAAACTGAGAAATTGTTCCTTCCCCACAAATGGAGCCCAGTTTTCCAGAAACCAGCAAGTTTATGTTCCCGTAGCTGGTGCCTCTCTACTTGGACACTGACAAATCTTGCTCTCTGGGGCTCCTATTTTTCTGAGAATCCTTCTTCTGCTAAAAACGCCCTTTCTTCAAACAGGGCTCATTCCAGTGGTGTAGGCTGCAGCCTTCTGGGCTAGAGTCACATCTACATTTTAAGACGACTAAACATTTATGTATCATCATATATATGCCTTTCTTCTTCTTTTTAATTATAAAATTAATACATCACATGGTAAAAAATTAAAATATTAGAACAGAAAAGGTAAGTCTCTCCCTCCTCCTCACTCGTCCCTAGAGATAAATTCAGTTAATAGTCTCTTGTTTATCCTTCAAAAAAATTTGAATGCATATACATGCATATATGTGTATATTATTTAAAAACACAAATTAATGGTATTTCTCTATACTTTTTTTTTTTTACTTTGCTGTTTGAGCTTTTCATTCAATATTATATCTTGGGGATTCTTAAGTGGTCAGAGATGAATAAACATGTTTCTTGCCTCTTGGGAGTATGGCAGGGGGCAGATAAATCAGGAGTACAAATGATCTAAAAGCTAGAGTATATGAGTAGTACCATTTGACAGGCACTATGTGTTATGCTATTAAAGGAGGATATAATTATATATAAGGTTTTTTCTTTTTTGGAATGTATGGAGAAAAACACTCTCATTTATTGAGTACCGTCTATGTGTCAGGCACTGCACTAAATGCTTCACGTATAGTCTCTTCTTTTTCTTTTTTAGAAACAGGGTCTTGCTCTGTCACCCAGGCTGGAGTACAGTGGCGTGATCATAGCTCACTGTGACTTCAAACTCCTGGGCTCAAGCCATCCTCCTGCCTCAGCCTCCTGAGTAGCTAGGATTACAAGTGCACACCACCAAGCCCAGCTAATTTTTTTTTTTTTTAGAGATGGGGTCTTACTATGGTGCCCAGGCTGGTCTGGAACTCCTGGCCTCAAGTGGCCCTCCTGCCTCGACCTCCCAAAGCACTGGGATTACAGGCGTGAGCCACTGCACCTGGCCTAAGGTATCTTATTATTCACAGTACCTGAATGAGGTAGGGATTAGCATCTTATCTCCATTGTACAGCTAAGAGCAGAGCAGCTCAGCGTGGCTAAGTAACTTGTCTAGGGTCACATACCTAGCAAATGGCTTAACAGGGATTTTAACTTCAAAGACCACATATGCTTTCCACTCTACCTGCTTCTTGATAAAAACTCGAAATGACATCTAAGCAGGAGCCAGCCCTCTGAGTAGCGGATTAGAACCACTCCGAGCCACTAGGTAGTTCTTTCGCTTCTTGGACCAACTATTACTTGTTTATTTGGACGAGGCAGCTCTTCTGTTGTCTTGTTGAGAAGAGGAGGGTGGGTGGCCTCGGGCAAGATACTGAGCGCATCTTTCTCAACTTTAACCTGGAGAAAATGATCTTACGCGTGGTTGGAACAGTCAGTGGGTTACTACACACAGAGCACTTGAAAGAGTGCTGGGTACACAGTCCGCGTAAGGCCTTGGCTATGGTGACTGTTACCGGTGGGTCTGGATTTGAGCACGGGAAGGAAAGGAGGAAGAGAGAAGGCCACAGAATGGAGGCCCAAGGAGGGGGTCCCACTCTGGGATGGCCAACACACAGCTGGAAGGCAGAAGGGAGAGGCAGCTGGCGGGAAAGCAGGCAGAAATTAGGGAATAAAATTAGGCAGAAATTAGGGAACAAAGCCCACCCGCCCCTCCTTCCCTCACCCTCCACCTCCTGTCCCTGGGATTGGAGGTGAAGCGAATGCGAAAAGGGGTAAAAAGCGGGCAAATCAGACAGGAAGCCGACCCCAGTCTCTCGCTGGATCAGAGTCAGGAGAGACCGAGTTGCCGAGGTCGCCCGTGGGACGCGAAGTGTCCTGTGGGAGGAGGGCTCCGCCACTGGCTTCCTGCCCTCGGGGCTTTCAGTAAATGACGTGCTTTAACTTCCCCACGTGCTTCCCCTGTCCAGGCTGCCCCGTGCCAGTGGCCTTGGGGGGCAGGTGGGGTGTGTTTGATGTGTTACAGAAGCTTTGTCGTGGCCCTAGGAAGGCAGGAGGAGCGATGCTTTGCCACTGACGGGGGAGTGCTGATCCCGCGGGCAGGGACAGCCACCAGGGGGAGGGCAGCTGCATGGCGCAGTCTGCAGCTATGCACGGAGCCAACAGTGGAGACGATGTCTGGGTTGGAGGACGGCCTGGCTCCAGCCAGCCCCGGGGGGCACAGGAGGCCAGGGACACAGCATCAGGTGGCACCAGCCCTCTGTCCTTGGCTGTACTCGCTCGAGGCTCCATCTGTTCCTGAATGAGCAGCAGGGCTGACATGAAGGACTGACATTCGTCCTTCTCTCACCTTTCCGCCTACCTAGCCTGTGCCTTCGTGTGGCTCTCGGGTGAGGGACAGCGGGAAACTAACATCAGCACCTGCTTGGGGGGCCCTCGATCACAGGTTATTGTAAATGACACAGTGGCCCTTTACGGAGAATGGGTTCGGTCACCCTCGACAACTTCTTAGTGAGGAGCTTTTAACAGGAGGGTCGATGGTGAGTTTGGGTGTTGTCAGGCACGTCCCCAAGAGGTCTGAGAATGTATCATTTCCTTCAGGAGTTTTTCAGAGTTGGGAGTGTGTGGTCCTGAGCCTCAGAGGCACAGAAACCTAATTTATCAACCCCATGGATTGCAGAGAGTGGAATGTTTCTTGGGGGTGGAGTGGCCTTTGCCAATCTCAGAGAATGACGGATAAACCAAAGTGCCTGCCAGTTTCTTGTGATTAAAAGGGCTGAGGGGGACTGAATACTGGCAGCTTTGGCCAATAGCAAAGGGGGGGGCGTGGGAAGTCACATTCTGTAAGAAGAGGTTGCTTAGTGACCACGGAAGTCAGAACCAGGGGAGTTAGTGTTTTAATTCAGACGTTTAATGACACCACACTAAGATGATCTGATGTGTCCATCTTCACAGTGGAAGATGCCCGCCAGGCTGCCCAGGCAGGGGGAGCTATTGGTTGTTAGGGTGGATTACGACCCTCTTCCCCTGGGCCTGGGCTGCGGGGCCACTGCCAACATTTGCCTGTGACATTCTACTTGTTAAAACAGCGGTGCCTCACCATGGGCTTATCAATGCAGATGGTCTGGTTAGTTGACGATTGGGGGTCTGGTAATCGTCCCATCATTTTAGGGCAGTGTTTCTCAAAATTTGAGCTGCTGAACCCATGCATCAGAACCACGTCTGCCTGTGTGTGTGTGTGTGTTGGCTAAAAGTGCAGATTTCTGAATCCCATTTCTGATGGTCTGAGTGAGCGTCTCTGGGGCCAGGGCCTGGGAATCTGAATTTTAAGCCAACATACTGGTTGAGTCTAATGTATAAAAAATTGGAGAATCGTTGTTTTTGGGGTGACCTTGCCTATCTCTGTAATCCATTATGAGTTGATTTTGGAGTCAGCCATTGTATATCCAAGTGTTTATGGAAATCGTTAGCACTGGTGACACTTTTGCTATCTTCATCATGCTGTAGGTTAAAAAACTCAATTAGATATTGTTAAAAAAATAGGTTCTTTGGCCGGGCGTGGTGGCTCACGCTTGTAATCCTAGCACTTTGGGAGGCCGAGGCGGGCGGATTGTTTGAGCTCAGGAGTTTGAGACCAGCCTGAGCAAAAGCGAGACCCCGTCTCTACTAAAAATAGAAAGAAATTAATCGGACAACTAAAAATATATAGAAAAAATTAGCCAGCCGGGCATGGTGGCGCATGCCTGTAGTCCCAGCTACTCGGGAGGCTGAGGCAGGAGGATCGCTTGAGCCCAGGAATTTGAGGTTGCTGTGAGCTAGGCTGACGCCACGGCACTCTAGCCGGGGCAAAAGAGTGAGACTCTGTCTCAAGAAAAAAAAAAAATAGGTTCTTCAATGGGGGTAAATCCCATCTAATGAAGATAGTCATCATTCCAGAGTGTAGAAAAGGCAAGATCAGGTGTATAACTCCCCTTAAATTTCATCCTAATGGGGTTACTTTTTCTGTGGTACCCAGCTTCAGTCAATATAGATTTTACACTAATTCTTTTTTCTCCCCGGCTTTATTGAGGTATAATAATTTTACTGACTAATAAAACTGGTATATATTCAGGTATACAACATGATGATTTGATATATGTATACACTGTATAAGGATCACTACAATTAAATTAATTAACACCTCCTTCAGCACATAAAGTTACATTTGTGTTTGTGGTAAGGACTTAACTAATTCTTATAATAAAGGTATAGACTCTTAATGATTAGCATTTCAAATAGTACTACATGCAGGACTGTTATTTGTTTTCTTACTGCTAAATATCAGTGACCATTTGAAGCATGCATAAGGAAAGTGTTATTCAGAGTTCTGACAAAACTGCTAATCATTTGCTGTAGGAAGTTATCCCAGCAGAAATCTTGATTGTAGGAAGAGGGGATTTGCAACAGGAACTGAGCTCAGAAAACATTATGCTGGTTTTCATGAAGGTAAGTGACTTTTAATACTTGCCTAGAAAGCAGAGAGCATTTTTTTTTTCCCCCTTCAGTACGAAGATTCTCCAGGTCCTATCTTCTTACTGACACAGCAAGAAGGTTCTAAACTCCCATTACGACTTCTCCACGTAGTTATCCACTGGCCCAGGCACTCAGGGGTTACACTTCTTTTCCTGACAAAGACTGCAGTTTCATCTGCAGCCACATGAAGAAACAATCACAGCCTGGATTAATGACAGGTGCGTGATTCCCGCACTCAGCGGACAGCCTTTTTGAACAGGGCGACTTCGAATTAACATCAGATGGAAACCAAGTGATTCATATGGAACTTCTGCCTGTTATTCGAAAGGAAATGCAAACCCCAGAACATTCTGAAAACTCTATTTTTGACCTCTTATGAAAATAATGTGATTTGAGAAGGAAGGGAGAAGCATGAGAATTAATTTTCTGGCCAAAATAATGTGGTATTTTGCAAGCTGACTGCATCTTAGAAATAAGAGAAGGAAAAAATAATGTGGATTTTGTGTACATCAGAGTAAACAGAGGACAGGTTTTATGTAGAATTTGCAGAATCGATTCCCTCTAGAGTGGATTTCAAAAGCAGATTCTAAGTGTGTTCATGTATCTGTTAGGTTAAACTAGTTCACACTGTTAAAGCTTATGGCTGCGTGACGGATATATACTCCTTTATGTGCTTGTGGGGGAGGAAGTTAGACACTGACGTTTTTTCCGGAACATTCCCTCGTCTGATGCCAAATTTCCTATTGCTAATCCCTTATCCTGATCCCCTCCTGGGGGGTCCTGCCTAATACCAAACCTGTAGACTTTCTGTACAAAGAATGTTGGCGGACAAAACACGAGGTTTAAATTTTTTAAAATGACACAGGGAATTTTTTGTTCCTGTCTTCTAGCAGGCTGTGAGGAGTTTTTTTTGTTGTTTTTTTTTTTTTTTTATCAATTTGATTCATCACTGTGAAAATAATCTCATGGCAGATTGAATTTCCTTTGAATTTTTTAAATGGTTAATGAATAAATTGATGCTTTTTTTTTAATATTGGAAAAATGTTGCCATAGTGATTTCTTGATTTTTTTCCACACATAGCTATGAACATTGTCAGTGTTCTTACTATACCTTGGGGACAGTGGTACCTTCCTGATTTAGCTTTAAGATAATTTACGTTTATCTTTAAAGAATGTTTTGAGGATTAACGGTTGTAGAGCTGCAGTCCGACAACATTTCCTCTCTTCTTGTGTACTTTTGTGCATTTGCCTCCATTTTCCTGGGAGCTTCTTCCAACCTAAATCTTTGTAGCTGTGTTTTTCTTTTCTTTTTTCTTAAGAGAAAGACTCTTTACTAATCATTTGGAAAATGCAAACCAAAACCACAATGACATACCACTTTCACAGCCATTAGGATGGCTGCTATAAAAAACAAATAAATAGGAAACAGCGAGCACTGGTGGGGATGTGAGAACTGGAAATCCAGGGCCGGTGGGAATGCAAAATGGCGTAGTCTCTGTGGAAGACGTTAAGGTGGTTCCTTGAAAAATTAAATATAGGATTACCATGTGATCCAGCCATTCTGCTTCTGGGTATATACCCAAAAGAACCGCAAGGAGGGTCTTCTAGAGATGTTTGCACACCCCTTGTTCATAGCAGCATTATTCCTAGTAGCTAAGGGTGGAAGCAACCCACATGTCCATTGGCAGATGAGTAGATAAAGAAAATGTGATGTAGTCATACAAAAGAATATGATTCAGCCTTAAAAAGGAAGGGGATTCATGTGCTACAACATGGATTTTATGTTATGTATATGTTACCACAATAAAAAAAAATAGCTTAAATAAATAAAAGAAAAAAACAAGGAAGGCTCTTACATTGTGATTTTACAAAATGCAGCCTGTCCAGGAACTCTCCTGTACTCACGGGCTACAGTTGTCACCGAGGCCGGCCAGCCACACAAAGTCCATGTCAATCATGTCTTCTTTGGGGCCTATTACCTCCTCCTCCAGCCCAAGCAGAACACTTTTTTGTTTTTTTTTTTGAGATAAGGTCTCACTCTTTGCCTGGGCTACAGTACAGTAGCACCATCATAGCTCACTGCAACCTCCAGCCCCTTGTTCCAAGCAATCTCTTGCCTCAGCCTCCCAAGCAGCTGGGACTACAGGCATGTGCCACCATGCCTGGCTAATTTTTAATTTTTTTTTTTTTTGTAGAGACAGGGGTCTTACTATGTTGCTCAGGCTGCTCTCGGACCCCTGGCCTCAAGCAATCCTGCCTCGGCCTCATCAGAGTGCTAGGATTACTGGCGTCAGCCAGCACGCCTGGCCTTCAACCAGAAAACTCAAAGCCTGAGTGATACATGAAGATGCTCTAGTCAGTCGTCCATCTGCAAGACCAGTGCCTGGCTCTGCACTATGCTAGAGCCCAGGTGACACTCTGTCTAAATGGTCCAGTCTGCCCGTTTGCCAAAGGACAAGGGAAGAGCGAGGATGTGGAGAAACTCAAACTTTAGGTGTTGTAGGGCAGGTAGGTATTTCCCAAACTTTCTTGGTTGTCAGAATTCCCCAGGGTAATTCCAGGGCTCCAACCTCAAGCTCCTGAAGTCAGACCATCCACTGGCAGGTGTTGAGAATCTGGTTTTGTTTTGTTTTGTTTCAAGTAAATGTTTGAAGTGATTTGCAACGATCAGGGGAGTTCGGGAAATCCTGGTGAGTGTCGAAAGCATGGGCTTGATTACCTTGTAAAAGGCAGAAACCTGGGAAGCTGTACGAGACTCGTTCTCACATGTGGGTGCTGTCTCTGTTGGAAGGCAACAGTCAGGATGTGTCCCCCAGAACGAGAGAAGTTGCTTGTCTGGTGAGCGCAGAGGCAAAGCTATATGCAAATGCAGGGCGCTGGTAACTGCAGTTGCCTGTTAATTAGCGGAAGGGATGGAGTTTCTTTCCAGTGTGTTGTGCTTATTGTGACTTCAGGAAGATGGGTCTTTGGAGGAGTTGCTTAAATTTAGGATCCTTCCTGCTCTGCAAGCACTAAGGCACATCACTCAATTGAAGTAATAGTCTTTGATAAAATCTATAATATAAAAAGGATTGTGCTAAGTACTGGAAGGTCCCGAGATAAAAAAAAAACAAAAAACCGCATCAATTTTCTGCTCTTCAGAAACTTAAAAATAGCAATTCTCATCTTAGTTTTAAACTTGCAGAATGAAAGTGTCATATGTTATATTTATGGTGTGTATTTTATACTTATTAAAGTAATTATGCGCAAGTTGTAAGCTTCCATAGTTCTAGGAACGGGCCGCTATTTCTTTTCTTTTTTTTCTGAGACAGAGTCTTGCTCTGTTGCCCTGGGTAGAGTGCAGTGGCGTCATCATAGCTCACTGCGACCTCAAACCCCTGGGCTCAAGCGATCCTCCTGCCTCAGCCTCCTGAGTAGCTGGACTGCAGGCACACACTACTGTGCCCAGCTAATTTTTCTATTTTTTTTGTAGAGACGGGGTCTCACTCTTGCTCAGGCTGGTCTCAAACTCCTGGGCTCAAGCGATCTTCCCGCCTCGGCCTCCCGAAGTGCTGGGATTACAGGCGTGAGCCACTGTGCCCAACCCACATGTGCCTTTTAAAAAGAATAATGAAACAGTTAACCTGTGTCAAAAAGTGGTAAATTACATTCCTCAGGAAACTAGGAATCTCATAGTGTGGTCCTTGGCCAGGAGTGTTCTCTTGATGGTCTGACACAGACTGAAAAATATACGTGCTTTTGGGAGGATGTTTTTTGTGCAAGTGAGACAAAAATCTCATAAATTTTCGCTACTTACCATTAAGTAATTAAGGGGAATTATGTTCAATATGAAGCAACTAAATCACTTTCATTCTAGCATTTATGGATAATATGACTTCAATATTCTAAGCTATTGGCTGCGGTGCTAGGCTAGGTCACATTACTAAGCAACTGCATAGGTACTCCAGAAATTCCTATAAACTGAGAAAAGGAAGCTTTATATCCCTTGTCTAGTAGTGCTTGTGACTTCAAATGGCCGCTAGTTGTGCTTTTAAATAATAAGTTACTGTGAGTTTGAGTGATGTTTGGTGATAGTGATAGTGTTTATGGGACCTCTTTTTGTAAGTCAGACTTTTGGCCTGTTATTTTCTGGTCACTAGTCTTTAATCCATGTATATGGAGGTTCTAGAGTTCAAATGTTATTCATCCATATGCCTCTTGCTGAAGCTGATGATTCTATAATTCCCCTAATGTTCACTTGTACTAGAGCAGATCGTTGGTGATATGCTGCCTATGAATTTGAGTTCTTTAAATACCTCGTGTTCTTTAAATGACTTGTTAGGCACTAGCAAGTTATTACATTTCTGGGTTAGCTTTAAAGTATATACAGCATTGTTTTAGGATCTAAAATCATGTGTTTGTTGCCTTTCAATTCATTATCACGGAGCTCTTTTTTCTTTCAGTAATTGGCAACGAGTTGGGCAGGGTGGGCTTCAGGATCTTTTGCCTAACCCAAAAAACGATGTGGTTAGGAGCTACCACTTTAAATCAAGATTTGCAGGAATTGAATATTTGAATATCCTTTTTATCGTGAATGATTTTCCCCATAAGTCGGTGACTAGCCTGGCTACACGGTAGCATCCCCTGGGAAGTATTTTTAATATAGTGATGCAGGCCGGGCGAGGTGGCTCACACCTGTAATTCTAGCACTCTGGGAGGCCGAGGTGGGAGGATCACTTGAGATCAGGAGTTCGAGACCAGCCTGAGCAAGAGTGAGAGCCTTGTCTCTACTAAAAATAGTAAAAATTAGCTGGGTGTGGTGGTGTGCGCTTGTAGTCCCAGCTACTTGGGAGGCTGAGGCGGGAGGATCGCTCGAGACCAGGAGTTTGAGGTTGTTGTGAGCTAGGCTGACACCACGGTAACTCTGGCCTGGGTGACAGAGTGAGACTCTGTCTCAAAAAAAAAAAAAAAAAAGTGATGCAGAGCCCAACTTCAGACCAATTGAGCTGAAACATCTGAAGGTGGAACCCAGGCAATGTGCTTTTAAAAAACATCCCAGGTAATTAGAAGGCATAGGGAAGGCTGGGAATTTCTGCAAATGAACATTCTATTACTCTTTAGGCTCGTAAAGGCAGCAGCAACTGCCATGGGTATCAAGGAATAGAGACAAAAACACTAAAAGGACATTGTTTTGGGAGAAATCATTGGTTAAAAGGGCAGCTGATTGCACGGCAGTAAGAGCAAATAGAGAAAACACTGAGTCCTCTACACACGAAATCCTCCGTGTCCTTTCAAATTGTGATTCGTATTGTCAGTGCTAGCGTTGGAGACAGACTAGCTGGGGAGGCTGAGGGAGGGGAGAAGGATCCATGCAGGGAACAGTAGGAAACAAGCGGCAGAGAGTGGCATCAGGAGTGGGGCGGCAGGGGATGGTGACATTTCGGAGAGCAGGTGGCCAAGGTCATGGCGAGTCAGCAAGAGGCAACAAGTGGGGTTGCAGCCAGCGGGGGGCACAACAGTGACAGAGGAAATTGGCGGCAGGCCGGAGAGGAGGTCTAGCCGTGTGCTCGGAAGCTGTGAGGCAGTTACCCGGGGACGGGAGAGCAGGCAAGAGAAGCCAAAGCCCTGGTCCTGAGGGTACTGGGGTAAGGGGTGGGTGTCCAAGCGATGCCTTGGCCACAGACAGAGATGGAGCCTCAGCTCCCCAGACCGGAGCTCGCGCACAAGGGCCCGACCCCACGGCCTTGGTCCAGCGCCCAGCTGGGGTGAGCGCCAGAGCCAGCCAAGCAGTGAAACGAAGAAAGCTAAACCCAGAAATCCTTAGTGTCCCCTTGCCTGGAACGTGCCTGCGACCAGAGCCTGCAGGTGCAGTACAAGGAGCCTTACTTTTCAGCTTCCGATAGAGCACGGTCTTCCAGAGCACGGTCCTGGCAAAGACGGCCTCCACCCAGGAGCCGACGCTCACACCAGCCGTTTCCAAGTCGACCTTCCCACCACGACGCACCTCTTGTGAGGTAAGGAGTGTGGCTTACCCCTCTGCAAGTCAGAGAGGGTGCTGGGGTTTCTTGATGTGCAGCAATAAACGTTTGCACTCGCCTCGCATCTCCTAACTCATAACTGAGGACAAGTCACACCCCCGTCAGGGAGGGAGTTACTCAGCGGAGACGCTGGCTTCCCCATGTCGCTCCCGTGTGACCCAGAGGAGCTCGAACTCACGCTTATACTGGAAACGAAAGAAAAGGCTTAGAGATGCCGACAGTCAATTGGTGTAACGTGATGGGGCAAATTCCCTCCCAATGGGGAAAAAAGTTGCAGAAAAAGGGGAAGGAATGTAGATCAAGCAATTATTCCTAAACTTGGTTGTTTGTTGGAATTTCACAGCCTTTTTGAAAACACAGATTCTAGGGCCTGCCTTCTGAGATTCTGATGCAGTTTGTAGATTTGTACCAGGACACAGCGGATCTACTTTTTTTTTAAAAAAAATTTATTTATTTATTTATTTATTTTTTGTAGACATGGGGTCTTGCTATGTTGTCCAGGCTGGTGTTGAACTCGTGGCCTCAAGAAATGGATCTACTTTTAAAAAGCTCTGAGGTGGTTCTGAGATATGTACACAGAACCAGGTTTGGGAGCTAGAACTGCCACCAGTTGGTTGGTTTCGCCCGGTGTCTCTCACCTCAGGCAGACTCAGGCAGTGCAGCCTGGCTCCGAGGGTGAGGTCTTGCTGGGGTGAGTGGCAGTCCCAGGATGGAGAGATGACAGGGTCCCCCGGGGCCCCTGAGCACCACCGTCTTGCATCCTCCATCTCTGTGCTCACTCCGCTTGGGCAAGGCCTTGTGGGTTCCTGGGGCGGCCAGTAGAGTCTGTCCCTGGCAGATGCGTGAAACTCTAATCTCAACCGGTTCTGCTCCAGCTGCTTGGCTCTTGGCATCAGCTCAAGAATTCAAGGGGTGGAGGAGGAGGCGGCTCCTTTCTGTTCTGCATCTGGGGATGAATGCCCTTCGCCCAGGAAGGGGAGGGGTCCGGGGGAGGCCAGCCTCTGAGAAAGAGAGACAGAGACAGAGAGAGACACACCCAGAGAATTAACCCCTTACTACCATTAACCTTTTAGCACAGACTAATTGATCAGATGAGGTATATCTTTGCAGGTAAGTCTTGCAAAGAACCTCGGAAAGGCCCAGTGCTGACCATCCTCTGTCTGGAATAAGAGGTAGGAGTGGATGATCTCCAAGCCCTTTCCTGCCGTGACATCTGTTTGTTCAGTTGGTGAATACGTACTGCTCTCCGATTATGTCCCAGGCACTGTTGCAGGCACTGAGACACACACAGCAAACAGCACGGAACAGGCCCAGCTCTGGTGGGCGTCACATTCTAGAACTTGCCGTTGCAGCTGCCTGGGGAAGGTGGTCCTGAGGGTGGGCTGCCCCAGGGGCAGGCACTAGACAAACATCATTTCCATCTTGTCGTTCTCAGGGGTGTCCCTGAGTGGGAACCGACACAGAGAAAAAACAATGTCCTTCCCCCACACCTGAGTGCGGCCACCCCTGGGGAGCTGGGGGAGTGTTTCTGGGGGTTTCAGCTCAGTGGGCATGGCTGTCCCTGGGTGTCTCTGGGGACCCAGAGTCAGCTTTTAGTGTTGGGCTTCATAAAGAGGGCCAAAAAGGCTGGAGACACACCCAAAGGCCTTAAGGAATTAAAAATAGGAAAAACATATAGGAATCAGGGCCTGGCTTAGAGTTTAATAGACGGTACTGTTATGCCAAAGATTTTGGCTTTGGATTTGTAAAGTAACAAGAATCCGTCTTTGGCTTTGTTGTGCGGGAAACTGAAACAGGCTAATATTGAAGGTGTGAAGGGAATGTAGGAAGGACTCCAAGGGAGGCCAGGAAACCCACAGAGAAAGGAAAAGAAGGGCCAATTAGTGTATTTATATGGAAGGTGATTTTCATATGAGAAAGTGAGAGATTCTTACTTTAGAAACGGACAGTTACTAAGGGCCAGGCGCTTAGTTATTTTCGGTTTCTCCCTTCCTCTCCCATGGAAAATTAATCCATTTCTCTTCCTTTTTCTCATTCCTCGCATGCCTTTGCTTTCACCTCTCCCCTGGCTCCATTCTGCAAATGCCAGAGTCCAAAAACTATTATATTTTGCTGCTGGATGGATTGTAAGGACAAAAGCGCTGGCTGTTTCTAAAACAGAGTCTAGACTCCGAGGGCTGGTGAGGAGCTGGAGACCCCTCCGATCTTCCTCTTCCTCCTCCTTCTCCTCCTCCTCCTCCTCCTCCTCCTCCTCCTCTGCCTGCTGCGGGCTCCAGATCGCACCTGACCTGCCCAGGAAAACGGGCCTCTGCGCTGTTTGAAGAACTCCAGAGGAGAGCCCCGATCTCCCCCGATAACTTATCCCAAGCCTAATATCCTCATTGGCAGAGATTATTTTCTAGCTTAAATCACTCACGTGGAAGCCGAAGCTCATTTCCTTTTCTTCCGTCCTCGCTGGAGACGGGGAACAGCTGGTCCCCATTCTCGGAGGAATATGGCTTTAAACCTCAGAGGCCATTGTTAAGTGGCCTCTAGGCTTTCTCTTCCTCCCAAGAAAGTAGCTCCTTTTCCCCATTCCTCGTGGGCCCTATTTTTCAGTCCCTTCCACGACTTTGTTCTTCGAATGTGTTCAGGGTTTTCTAAGATATTCCCCTTTGGAAGGTATTCGAAGGAAAACAACAGAAGGGTCTTTGGAGGTACTCAGAGCTGGCAGCCACTCTCACCCCACTGCAAACCTTGTTGTTCCCGCTGGTCGAGGGGCTTCTGGGGCCGTGACTCCCCGGGGCCAGGCTGTGCCTGTCTGTGACCTCAGTGGCTGGACCACGGGCCAGAGCTGCCCCCCCCCAAGAGCAGGAGGACCCCCCCAGCTCAGCTGGTGACTCCCCTGGACTTAAAACAGAGCCTGACATTTGTACGGCTCTTAAAGACTGTCTAACTAGACACTTGTCCTTGTATTGCCTCCTCTGGACTGCCCTTGGGCAGACTGGGCAATCTAAGCCCTGGTTGTTTATGGTAGAGAAATCCCTTTTTTAAGAAGAGAAGAAAAAAATGAAGTTCAGAACAGTGTCTGATGGTTGTGTTGGAATCAGCGATGGCTTGTACACTTGACCTCGTTACGTGGGGAGGGGGTGGCGGAGGCAGAGGCGAGGGACAGTGGCGTTGGGGGACTCAGGTGGGTGAGCGTGAAGGCCTGTGGAGTGGTCCGAGGAACAGATGTTCAGACAGAAACTAAGGAATCTGCTGGACAGATGTCGGGACCAACTGCTGCTGGAGGCTGTAGGGAAAGGCTAGGGAAGAGGCAGGTCTCTATGCGCACGACTGTGCGGCTTAGATGACGATACCAGAGGTGGAAGCCAGTGGGGCCGGGGAGGAGGAGAGGTTGGTTAATGGATACAACATACAGTGAGATGGAAAAGGGAAGTTATAACGTTTCATAGCAGAGCAGGGTGACCAGAGTCAGCAAAAATGTATTGCATATTTCAAAATAGCTATAGAAGTGAGGCATGTTGTTTCACGCCTGTAATCCTGAGGTGGGAGGATCCAGGAGTTTGAGACCAGCCTGAGCAACAGAGTGAGACCCCGTCTGTACAAAAAATTGAAAATCTAGCTGAGCATGATGGGGCACCCCTGTAGTTCCAGCTACTCAGGAGGCTGAGGCGGGAGGATTGCTTGAGCTCAGGAGTTTGAGGCTGCAGTGAGCTATGATTGCAACACTGCACTCCAGCCTAGGAAAGAGTGAGACTCTGTTTCAAATAGAAGCAGAAAGACAGGACTGGAACTGTTCCTAATTCATGGAAATGATAAATACTCAAAGTGATGGACACCCGATTTCATCATTACGCATTCTGTGCATGTAACAAATACTCACCTGTACCTTATAAATATGTGAAATATTATATACCATTAAAAAATGTGGAAAGGGGGAGTGGGAAGGGAGATGAGGAAGAGGAGAGAGAGGAAGAGGAGGAGAGAGAGTGGGGGAGAGAGAGAGAGAGAGAGAGAGAGAGACAGTTTCAGGCAACGTCTGAGAACCTCGGTATGACCAGTGAGGGTGTTAGTAGTATTAACAGACTTTTTAGCATCTGGTTGGCCTGAAAGGGAGGGTAAGAAGGATTGGAGAACTCATGCAGAAAGAGCTTTGCTTTGTCAGAGACCAAAGAGTTAAGAAAGAACTTTATTTAGAGGCTGGGAAGTCTGCAAAAGCAGGGCTAGGAAACCAAACCGAAGCTAACTCAAATCGAGACTGTTGGACAAGTTAGTTCAAGCAGTGGGACCCCACGTGCCGGGGACTTACCTAGTGAGTATAACAGCTGTGCCTATGAAGTAAGTAATGTATTAAAGAAACCCAACTAAACCTAAACAGCCAAATAATAGTTGTCACCCTTAAAGCAGTCACCCTGGGTTATTTGTTCAGACAGTGCAAAGATTCCTACAATCTCTCTTTTGGTTTCATTTTCTAAGCCCACCACATAGACCTCCCTGTATCTTTATGGGTGGAGAATCTTCATCTCCCGGGGGTATATTTGATTTTGAGGAATAGTTAGTAGTATTAATAGCCGTGAGCCAAGACTGGGGAAGAGGCGAGTGACTGGGCTGGGAAGTGGTAAGGAAGGTCAGAGCCGGAGAGTAAAGCGGTGGAACAGATTTTAATCAGGAATGATCGCAATGGGGAAAAAAAGACCTCGGTCCTGAATGGGGTTCAATTCTGAATACAGTGCCGGGCAAGTGGGCGTTTATAGCCACGGAGCAGAGTGGGTCAGTGGATGGAAAGTTATTAAGAAGAGGCATAAGGGATAAGCCACCTTTGACAAGATCCTTGCTGAGGGCAGACGTGAGGATCAGATGTCACCTGGTGGTGGGGGATGAGGAATTTGATCAGATGTGGAGGGATTCCTACTAAACTGATACAGTGGGATTTTTGCTAAAATCGGGCGATGCAAAGACAGGCACAGAAGCCCAAAATCTGAGGCCTGGTGGCAGAGGCAGCTCAGAGGAACCTGACCGAAGTTTGGTCCAAGAGGATGTCTTGCCAGAAGCAGCGGTTTTTGGAAAATCAAAGTGCTTTACAGAGGCACAGTTTGAGCTGGAGCCTTCCACTCGAATTTTCTCTTTTTGCAGTGCTGAGAATCTATTGAATGTTTGGAATTTCTGCAGAGATTGGATGGACCATTTGGCCTCAAGGAATGAATTCTGCGCGGACAATGCCGCTGACGTCAAAGGAACAAATCAACTCTGTCTTTGGCTGCGATTTTGATAGTCAGCTCTAAGGGTCCTCCTAGGCTTCGGGGGGCTCCACGGCAGACGTGACTCCTGTTTCCTGGGTCGTACTGGGAACAACATGGTCCGTGGACACTGACTCTAGTCCTCAGGAATGTACCATTTTTTCAGCTTTCCTTAAAAGATAAGGACAAAAGATACACACATCTTTGCTACTTCTATCACTCAAAAATGTATAATCTTTGTGTACACGTTTTCTCTAAGGAAGAGTCTGTTTCTTTATCTAAATTTAACTCTTCAGCCTTCCTTCTCCCGGGGAATCACCTGTGTGAATTAGCCAAATTGCCGACACTTGAAATATTTTTATTGTCCCTGTGGGTGAATGGACCACCGTGTATCTGCCAAGGTGACTTTCCTGTTAATACTTTTTATGCCTTTTGTTTTTGCTTAAAATGATTGTTCTGGAACAAATTCTGTTTTCTTTCTGAATGTATTATTTGCAGATTAATTTCATTTAGGATCTAGTATTCTTTGCACTGAATGATTCTCATAGATATATATGTAATGCAGAAATAAAATACATTTTTTTTTTTTTTTTGAGACAGAGTTTCACTGTGTTGCCCGGGCTAGAGTGCCGTGGCGTCATCCTAGCTCACAGCAACCTCAAACTCCTGGGCTCAAGTGATCCTCCTGCCTCAGCCTCCCGAGTAGCTGGGACTACAGGCATGCACCACCATGCCCGGCTAGTTTTTTCTATATATTTTTAGTTGTCCAATTAATTTCTTTCTATTTTTAGTAGAGACGGGGCTTGCTCTTGCTCAGGCTGGTCTCGAACTCCTGAGCTCAAACAATCCGCCCGCCTCGGCCTCCCAGAGAGCTAGGATTACAGGTGTGAGCCACTGCGCCCAGCCTAAAATACATTCTTGATCAAAATTTTTTACTACTGATTGACCAACCTTGAGGGGAATGAGGTTAGAAGTGAGTGAGGAAGACGGCTTTCATTGCATTGTTAATAAAAGCCAGGAACAAATAATTATCTGATTTAAACTGTACAAAACCCTATACGCTGGGTATTATTATTCTAATTTAGCAGGAAAAAAAAAAACAACAACCCTGATTCTTAGATTAATTACTTGCTGAGAGTTACACAGGCTCCCCTGAGCCGCCTTCTCCACTAAGGCCTCAGCCTTTGAACTCCTAGGTTTGTCTTTGCATCACTCAATTTTAGCAGAGATCCTGCTGGGTCAGCATAGCAAGAATCCCCAGCCTCCATGTCTGATCAAATTCCTCATCCCCCTGGAGCCAAGATTCTGACTCAGGGCTGTCAGGTTCTAAACCCCGGGAAAGACAATCTAGACGTTTTCGATACCAAGAATACAGTTGTCAGTGTACTATATTGTTGTAAAAATTGTCTGCCTTGTTGCATGAGGAAGTTTTCCCTTTCTGTCTTCAGCAGACGCAGCATTCTCTAAAATGGCATCTATTTGTAATTTTGGAGGGAGGCATTTGGTCAACCCTTAGTCTTTTCTTTCTTCCAATTATTACAACTTTCTTTATAGGACCAATTTTTCATGCTTTTAATAACTCGTGGTATGCTTTTCTTGGAATCTCCTCAATGCATTCCCAACTGCATTAAAAAGAAGTCAGCCCACAATAGGATGAGATACTCTTATAAACATCAGGTTGATACAAAAGAAAATAGTGCGGTTCCTTCCTGCACTGGGCCTTGTGCGCCTATAGGAACACACTGATTTCATATAGACACAGCCTCTACCCCTAATAGCACTGTAATGCTGACTTACATACACACATGTAAGAGCGTGAATGTGTGCATATACACCCATGACCATACATACTTGCATACTATGTGTGTGTGGTCAGCTCTGGCCCCTGTATCTTTTTCTTCTGTTCTTGCCCTGACCATATGAAGGGTAAACATAAGGTAGCCAGAGGCAGAAAGAGTGTTTTCATGCAAGAAAATGCATTCGGGAGGACTTTGAGGAAGGGAAAAGAAAGTCAAATGTGGCTAAATTATAGTTAGCTGGGGGAGAGAAGCCCAAGATGGTGTCAGAGAGGCAGCCAGTTGCCAGAGCTAATCTAGCACTTTCCATAAATTAACCCATTTGATCCTCAGAACAATTCTAAAAAATAGGTACTACTATTATTCCTTTTTTACGAATGTGGAAACTGAGGCCCAAAATGTTAAATAACTTTCCCAAGGTAGCTCACTTAATAAGTATTTGTTGAATGAAATATACAAAAGCATTAACTTCATAATGTTGGTTAAAACGTGGAGGAATTTTTAGTTTCTCCGTGTGCAATTGAGATGATTTCTGCATTCGGGCTTTAAATATGTTAAAGTATAAAACTATTACTGGTGGAAGTGGTTAATGTACCTTATCTTTCTCCTTCAACAGGGATACGTTGGCAATCCAATGAATTTCCATCTGAGTGCTATTTTTACTTTTCCTCTGTAAACTCATGTTATATTAGCTTTTAGATTCTGCAAGTAGGAATGCCCTAATTTCCTAAGCCACGATGTCTCAATTCTTACCTACTTCTGTCTTCAGTGGTAAATCATGGCCCTTTCTCCCTGTGAGCTGGTTAGTTGACCACCCAGAGTGTTAAAGAACCAATCACACCTGTAATTCCAGCACTTTGGGAGGCCGAGGTGGGAGGATCACTTGAGGCCAGGAGTTCGAGACCAGCCTGGGCAACATAGTGAGACCCAATTCCCATCTCTACAATAAAAATTTAGAAATTATCCGGGCATAGTGGCATGCACCTATAGTTTCCACTACTCAGTTCTCAGCTACTGAGGTGAGAAAATCACTTAAGCCCAGGAGTTTGAGGGTGTAGTGAGCTATGACTGGGCCACTGCATTCCAGTCTGGATGACAGAGCGAGATTCTGTCTCTTAAAAAAATACAAAGAACCAATCAAGTAGGATCCTGTTATGCTCAAGATAGCAAGACATGGGAGAGTCATAGATGCTCCAGCAACTGTCCAAACTGCCTCACCTTCCTCAAAAGTCCTGACGAAGAAATGCACGTGAAGTACTTCATCAGCTAGAATGTTCTTCAGAAGTGCGTGATATTATTATGGGTCAGAGCTGAATCACTGTGGCTGACTTGAAGATAATCTTATGGATGATACTGAAAATCAGAGCCCAGATTGTCTTGAGTGAGTAGAAAAGCATTGTGACATCTTTCGACCAAAGAAATAGAATGACAAGCTACCAATATACTGTCTGGGGTGTGGAGTGGCCCAGTTCCAGCAGCCGTTCTGTGAGCCTCAGCACCCTACTCGCTGGGCAGTGATCCCCTAGACTGACCCCCTGGGACAACAGGGACCTTTGGGGGCTTTTCCTGTTAAAAGAGAACAGCAGTGCCACTTATGGAGAAGCTAAAGTTTGGATCTTATATAGGGTACAACCAGATGCCTTCTATTCAGGTGAAGATTTGATTCTCTGATTATTGCATTTAATAACATCGGCATTTCAATGGCCTGTGTTAACACTGGCAGGGAGAAGTTGGGGGCTTGCATGCGTGATCACGTTCTTGGGTTTACAGCTGTCATTGCGGGGTTCTGGGCTGTTTCCTGAAAGGCTGCATGAACACAAAGCCAGAAACAATGTCAGAAACTGAATTAAAGTAATAAGAAATAAGGCTTCTATAGCAAAGAGGTGGAGGTGGGGTAGGGGTGGAGGAAGATCATATTTCTTTGTCCCCATCAAAGAATGGGGACTCATCCCTTTATGAGTTGGTTGTATTATAGAAGCTTTTTCCTGGGACACTTTGCTTTTCCGGTATTTGTGTGGTTCTCAAACTTTCATGAAGCTCTGGGTACTTTAGAACCTATGGAGACCTGCCCTGGGTTCCGGCCACTGAACTTCCCATCCAGGTGAGTCAGGTAGAATGAAGGCATCAAAGGGCCCAGTAGATACGTAGTGTGAAGACTAGTGACCAAGACAGGGTGCAGTTTTACTTGACAAAGTTAACAGATATAACATAATTCAGGCTGGGCATGGTGGCTCACACGTGTAATCCTAGCACTCTGGGAGGCCGAGGTGGGAGGATCGCTTGAGGTCAGGAATTCGAGAGCAGCCTGAGCAAGAGCGAGACCCCGTCTCTATCAAAAATAGAACGAATTATCTGGGTGTGGTAATGAGTGTCTGTAATTCCAGCTACTTGGGAGGCCGAGGCAGGAGGATCACTTGAGCCCAGGAGTTGGAGGTTGCAGTGAGCTGTGATGACACCACAGCACTCTAGCCTGGGCGACAGAGTGAGACTCTGTCTCAAAAAAAAAAAAAGATATAATTCAGATAAAATATCTGAGATTGGCAGGAGCCGGGCTCACAGGACAACCTTGTCAGATTGCTTGCCTTGCCAGCCGCTAACCTTCCGGGTATCTCAGTCAAGTGTTTAACTTGAGTTAAATAGGTGAGTTTCCACCCATCTGTTTTCCCAAATGAGACAATGCAGTGTGTCTCTGGAAAAGTATTTCAATATTCTCTGAAGAATTTATTTAGGCCAGGTGCAGTGGTGCACGCCTATAGTCCCAGCTACTCCAGAGGCGGGAGGATTTCTTGAGCTCAGGGATTTGATTTCAGCCTGGGCAACATAGCAAGACCCTGTCTCTAAAAAGGAAAAGAACATGTAAGCATTATTACGAGGATTATCCCTAAGTGGAATATGACAGTGATTGTTATATGTCAATGCGGGACTGGAGAACATTCCACTCGCGTCTATTTAATCAGAAGAGGAAAAAAGTCCACCCTCCAGCCCCCCATTGGCATGTTGGCCATGGTTTGTCTCCAGGGTTCCGTTACCCTCCTCCATGGCTGTAACCAGCAAGATCCCCTATCTTTGAAAAAAGAGGAACCGATCGAGAGGGTGAAACTCAGTAGTTCTGAGGTTAAAACCCAAGTAGACCCATCAAAGGACTGTTGCCATCTACAAAATTAGTTGAGAGGGAGTTCAGAGAGATTTGTGTGAACCGAGGCTTTTTAATACACTTTTGAAATAAGAAACATGTGCTATTTGTAAGACATTTTTAAGGCATTATAGATGGTGGTTGTGGGAATTTATATACTTACTATTTTACAAATTCTAAGGACAAACCTATTCTCATATACGCAGTGGACTACACGAGTGGTGGAAAAGATGGCGTCTGAAGAGGTAGAGGCAGCGTCCCGAGCACTAATACTAGAAATGCTCCAATGGCTTTTCATTTTATTTAGTGTAAAATCCCAAAGTCTATACTACGGCCTGGCCCCTCTCCTCTCACCTCACTCCCACCCAGTGGGCAGGGCTGCTCTTATCTCTGACATCAGTGCTGGCTGTTTACTCCCCACACCTCCCCAGATCTCCTCTGGGGCAGGCAAGACTTTCCCTGGAGGCGCTTGAATTTGGTTCGCTTTGGAAAATCCCTTGGTATGAATGTTTTGTCCGTTTTGATGGAATTCCCTGAAAATTCAAGTATCATTATTTTATCAATTTAAAAAAGAATTTCTTGTTGCTGTGCCATTTTGGTTTAACTCCTCATGTGGTTTATGTTAATGATGAAGATGATGATGATGATGACGCTGTCACTTGGGGGGTGTCCTGGACTGCAATGGCCTGCAAAAGCCTCTCTCCTCTTCCTAGGCACAACTGTTCTCCGTCAGTGAACTCCTCTGCTCATCCACGGGGGGCACAAGCTGATAAATTATTCTCAAGCCAGTCTCGATCGGGACTCTGTCACTTGGAAATGACAGACTAGAACGTGGACCATTATTTTGACAGGGGGTTCATAAATGGATCGAATTAAGACAGATTTTCCTAACATTTATCTATGTCTTCCTCAACATTTAGGATGGCATTTTACACAGAATAGATAACCCCCAAAATTAGATAACTTGATATCCTTAAGGCACAAATACACATAAGAAAACAGAAAAACATGTTTTGACCAAAGCTGCAAGCACAGAGCAGTATTAATTAGGAACGTTTCACTTTATAGGGTGGTGTTGCTATTAAAATCCAGTGATGGCTGGATATGTACTCCTGGAAGAATTTTTTCTTATTTGATATTGGCTAAGGCTACACTTCAGTTGTTTGCAAATAACTTTCTTACCAAAAAGACAGGAAAATATAACCTCGAAGATGAATTCCCAAACAGAGTTAAGGAGGTCATGCGGTTGATGGTTGCAATAACAACAGTAACAGCAGCACAATGCGCTTACATAATCCTCTGTCTTCACAATCGCTGTGAGGTTGGAATTATCATTCCCATTCTGCAGCAGAGGAAACAGAGGCTTAGAGAGATTACATGATTTAAATGAAAATGGGAGCTGGAGCTGGAAGGGGGAGGGGTCCCTGCTGTGTCCCCCTTGGGTGAGCTTGGGGTCCCTGCATGGGGTCCCGCTCAGAGAGCTTGAGTTGTCTCTATTCACTGGGGCAAGATAATCGACCCTCCCAGGGCCTTCTCCATAGATTTGGGATTGTTCTGCCCTCTCAAAGTGAGATTGCATGGATTAAGGAGATTTATTATTTATAATCGTTTTCGAACTTTCTAGGTTCAAGGTCCCTGTGCAAAAAGTCAGGGGGGCCCAATTCTTTCAACTCAAAGTGGCAGAACAGTTTTCCAAATGTGAATCCAAAATATTTCACAGATAGGTTGGATCTATGCATTTCAGGAGTCTTCCTCGGCATGGAAACGTGGTGTCTTAGTTCCTTGGCAATGAAGAGATTGCTTCTTAGGAAAGAGCTACTTCAGTGGAGCTCCGGGCCCTGCTGCTGCTGCTGGGAGGGGAGCAACGCTGGGAGCAGGCCCAGCCTCCTCTCGACATCCTGGGAAAAACAGCTCCAGGCCCAGAGCTTGGCAAACAGACCTGCCCGCTGCAGGGATCTCTGATTGCACTGGAGCTGGCGTCCCAGCCGGGGTTGATGGGGTGGCCATGAACAGGCACTGCTTGGTGGCGTCCCACACCGTCACCGGCCTGGAGGGGCATCGGGTTGAGCCCACTGCCATCGTGGCTTCACCTGGGAGGACCTGTGTCAGAGGCAAGTGGGGACACTGCGGACACTCACTCTGATTGGTTACTTGCCACAGCTGCCATTAGTGGCGAGAACCTGCTCTCATAGTTCCTTGGAAGAGTTTCAATCCCAAGCGGGGAAGGGGAGAGATGGGCAGGTGCATTTTCCCTGGCGGGGGCCAGGAAACCAAGGGGAAGGTCAGAGGGGCGTGGCCTGGCCTGAGCACCCCCTGCACCCGCGTTCTGCTTGTTCTTGTCATCCTGGTGCCCTGGGCACACCAGCTACGCTCTCTGTCTTTCCGCCCCTGCTGCTTTTCCTTTCTCCCCCTCACCGCACAGACATATTTGATCTTGGAATCACAGGATTACGAAACTGCCCATCAGACCTTGACGGATGGAGGTGTTTGTGCCAGTGCGTCTGTCTGCGCCAGCCGTGTGGTGGAGAAGGGCTCACGTGGGCATCTTCACCCCCAAGTCCTGTGCCATTTGGTCTCAGCAGAGGCTGAATGCGTATCTTGGAAAGGATGGACTTGTGAAAGTAAATTTGCTTTTATTTCACTAAACGATCACTTCTTTTCAAAGATGCAAGCAGTGATTTTTTTTTTTTTTTAAAGTCAGAATTAAAGAGTATTTAAAAAAAAAAATTAGCAAGGCGTGGTGGCACGTGCCTGTAGTCCCAGCTACTCGGGAGGCTGAGGTGGGAGGATCCCTTGAGCCCAGGAGTTGGAGGCTGCAGTGAGCTATGATGACACCATTGCATTCTAGCCTGGGTGACAAAGCAAGACGCTGTCTCTAAAAAGCCAGATCAAACAATCGATACTCCACAATGTTGGGGGAAAATTTTAACAGTGAGGCCACTGGTAGGATATGTTACATCATTCATGTGAAGCTCTTCTCGGGGAGGAGGTAGTTGCTCTGGGGAAAAGATTCCACCTTTAACCTCACTTAAAGTCACTTTAGCCTCACTTCAAGTTAGCCCTGGGCCCCCTTGGAAGGGACAAAGCCATCACTCTCAGTCCCAGTTGCTCCTGGTGGGAAAGAGAGGCAGAGCACTCAGCCCCCGTGTTGGCTTCAGGTAGCAGATTATAGAACACAGGCCCAGCTCGACTTGCTTTACAAGACACACGCCCTGATAAATGACTTCTTCCTCAGAAAATACTTGGTGTTTTTCCCTTCCACCTTCCAGTTCCAGAGGTCCTGAGAGTACTGAATCCACCAATGCCACGTGGACTGTTAATATCCCTCTGCCACCAGAAACTGCCCAGTCTGATGTGACAGTCCATGGTCGCTTTTCGTCTCTTCTTGATTTCTTCAGGCACGGTACTTCTTTTTCCAAAATTGGCCAGCCCAAGTCAGGGGTGAGTTACGTGACAGATAACAAACAGGATAGGCACGTTTCACTTTTCCTGCCCTGGACTTCGAAATGGTCTAATAGCCCTCCGTCATCAGCCTGTGAAAAGCCACCCTGCCTCGGTCACTGACACTGACACGAACCAGCTCTGCTTGTACGTAACCTGATGAGTTTTTGGAAAATTGACCCGTGAATTGAGTCAGTGTGACTGCAAAGGTACCGTCCCTCTGTCCTGCCTGGAAGTGCCCAGGTGGCGTGTAAAGGTGAGGGGACATCCATGCCTGGTTATTATCTGGTCGTGACCGGGTTCTTGGATGTAGTGGCCCATCTCCAGCACCCAGGATCCTAACTCAAACACTAACAGCGAAGCCCCGGGCTTCGGAGCTCTTGAGTTCTGCGTAGGTGCCCAGTGTGTGGCAACCCGGCTGTCACTCACTGTTAATGGCCCGTGACCAATGGGAACTTTCTGCCTCTTTCATCTTTACCCTCAAGTTTTTTTTTTTTTTTTTTTCCTAATGAAAATGTGCTGGGGGGTGGGTGCGTGAACGGGTTGAGATAATAATGTGCTTTCTTTGACTCATGTTTGCTTCCCAAGGCAAGTTCTCCTTTGGTAACAGGCACGGTGGGAGAGTCAGCGTCTACCTGGATGTCGGCCATGGAGTCCTCTCCGGGAATGCGACACTCCCACCAGGGGAAATGGGAAACCGACTCTCTTCCCCACCCAAGCAAGCCACCGCCACCTTCCTGCACTTTTTCTCTTCTAAACCCAGCCCCATGAGAGGTGAAGATTTTCAAAGAAGTAGGGTGTGTCGCTGCAGCTGCTGCATCAAACAAAAGCAAACAGATTAAATTAATTTAGCCTTCAAAATCAGTCCCATTCTCTAATTCATAAAATACTTCAAACACGGCGAGAAATGTCATCTCCCAGATGATTGAGGCTAATCCACTTTATCTCTTTTTCCTCTCGCATCTGAATGCAGACTATCAAGACATACCAGTCAAAATAAACTCCTCGTTCTAAACGCTTCCGCCAGCTTTTTAATAAGAATCTTCTCCCCAGCTCTGTACACAAAACAAACTGGGTTTCTAATGCACTCCAGGAGCTGTGTGCAAAAAGGAAAGAACAATGTACTCATTACAGTCTGTTAAGTTGCCAACACTAGGCAATTAAAAGGTATGGCCCCGCCGAAACGCTGCAAAACAGCACAGTTAGCCTCATTGTCTTCTCATTAACAAGATTGTTATTTTAGCTTTCCAGGTATGAGGCTGAAGAGACAAAACATTCTTGGCTGCAAAGGCATTCCAGGAAAATAGGGAGTTGTTGACAGCTAGGACTTGTGGAAAAGAACCCGTTTATGCCATAAATAAATTTGCACATCCTTGTGGTTGTCATAAATATAATTCCACATCCATCCTGTTGGACTAGATGCAGAAAGCATTTATAAAGGAACATCAAAGTCCTCCCGAAGCAAACAGAGCTCTCTCCGTGCCTCTGTTGGAGCTGGTGCTGCTAAGTAATGCCTCCCCTAGGGACACAGAAATTTGGAATTTTTTCTGCAACGTGTTATGTTGTCGACGCCACAGATTTAGCGCTGGAAGGGGCTGCGGAGATACTGTTATTTGCTCTCTGCCTGGGTCCTTCCCTGCTTGGCTATCACTTAAAAAATGATGACCCAAATCTTTACCATTTGCTAAGTGTGAGTACTTTGTGGGAAAGAGGAATGCGGGTCTCTTTGATTCTGGAATTCTTCCTGGTTTCCCTGTGTGGGTGGAAAAAGGGCCAAGAATGCTAGTGATTCCAATGCTCTTATGCTCTAAAGAGACAAAATGAAACGATATATTCTTATACAGATTTTTTTTAACGTTGGATGCTGATTGAGCTTTTCTTTTACAAGATAGATACAGTTCAGTAGTTTTTCTTATGATTTCACTAGAAAATGGTAAAACATTGATTTCCTTTTTAGGTAAATAGGGAAGAAAAGTCCCTTTCCAAACAAGAGGCACAAGGGATGTTTTTCTTAATTATAAAGACAGTATTTACTGGAAGATAAAAGTATAATTGCAGTTACTCAAGGCTTGAACAGTTTTCAGGAAAAAAAAAAAA
>NW_012134192.1:1990109-1998874 GCF_000956105.1 Propithecus coquereli | reverse complement strand
ATTGCCCAGGCTGGTCTCGAACTCCTGGCCTCAAGTGATCCTCCTACTTCAGCCTCCCAAAGTGCTGGGATTACAGGTGTGAGCCATCACACCCACCTCTCTTAGCCTTCTTATCCCCCCTTGCAGAACTCCTTTCTTCTCTTTGTCCAATATTTCATCTTTTAGCTTCTAGTGGGATCAGCTAAAAATGGATTATTTGGAGAAGAATTAGTAAAGAAAGCTGTTAAGGAGGAAAACAACTTTAATGAGCTATAGGACAGAGGAATCTCCAAGATGCACGACTGAAATCCAGTGTGAGTGTAGAGGTGAAGAGAGTTTTCCCCCCTCCTCTGAAGGTTCTAGTCTGGTGAAATGAACTGGCAACAGACAGATCAGCAGGAGAAAAGGCATTCACATTTATTAACGTGTATCAGCCCAGGAGTCATGCAAAATATGAGACTCTGAGAAGTGCCAGATGCTTGAGGCTTAAATACCCTCTTTACAGGGATTAGGGAAATGGAGGATGTGGGTGATTTTGAGGGACAGTAGAAGATTTTCAGGGGAATTGAATGAGCCCAAACAACAGACCGTAGCCTGGGACAAAGTCCCTCTGAGCTGAGGGAGGTGGTGGGGAAGGAGAGGGGCAGCACCGCAGTGTGAACCAAGGTCGTCTTACTGTGCACAGAAAGTCTCCCAGGTAATGTCATGGAGCCACCCTTAGAAGAACAGATGAAAAGTCTGTCTGTCTGGGTATGGTGATGACTTTTAGTCTTTCCTCTTCTCTGGTGGTTAATCTTTCCTGGTTATCTGATGAGATTCCCAGGGAGGGGGTCTTAAGACAATTGCGTTTATTTTGGAAGAAGTTTTCCTCAGTTAAATGAGGGAACTTCCAGAGAGAGCCCCTCCCCGCATGTGGTGGGGAGACGAAAGTTTAGAAAGCCCTCGGTTCCGAGGCAGCGTTTAAGGGTTTCCGGTTTCCTTTAATTCAAAAGAGTTCAGCATGCAAGGCACGGCACTTTGGGGTATCATTTTCTGAGCCCCAATACTAGGATGGAGGATGGTTCTCTTTACTCTAACTCCATGCATCGGGTAGGACATCTGTGCTAACGGCAGGGAAGGTGGTTCCAATTTCCCATCGACATTTTAGAGTGTGTGCGTATGGGCGCGGTTGAGAACTGCACTGAATCACGTGGCCCTCCCCGCATCTCTTAATGTTAGATTGTTCATAACCTGCTTAATTTTATTTTATTTTAAAACATATATACAATGGTATTTTATAAAAAGTTCAAAAATAGGCAAAACTAAATAGTATTGCTTTAGGGAAGGCATCAGAAATGGTAGCATTATAAAGAAAAATAAAATTGATGACATTAACCCACTAGATAGTTTTTAACTCTACAGATAAAGAAGAAGGGGATTGATAAAGGGACACAAAACAGTATCCAAGGTGATAGAAATGTTTTATGACCTAATGAGAAATTTTTAGATCGGTATAAGCTTTCTTTCAAATAGATTTGAGGCTGCTTATAAAACACATGTAAGAGTAAAGATCAAGAGAAGAGGGTTAGAAGAAGATAAGTCTAGAGCAGGGGTTGGCAAATATTTTCTGTAAAGGGCCAGATAGTAAAGGTTTTTGGCTTTTGGGGCCACCGAGTTAGGTTATTAAGTATGAAATGTCCAATTTCCTTACATACTAAGTTTGACAGTTGATATCTCTGATCCTGCACTTTGACATTTCTTGTTTTGTTTTTATTGTGAAGGTAAAACCTCATTCTTTCAAACACACAGTTAGGCTTGTGATTATCTTTCAAAGTTTTTTTTAAGAGCAATTTTTGTGACTCCATGGATAAGTCGTATTTTCGAATATGAGTTCCATCACAGAATTAGTGCTGTACAGACAGCTCGAAATATCAATGAAATGTTTGGAAAGGGTGTGGCTAATAAACGCACAAGTACGTCAATGGTTTGAGAAGTTCCATTCTGGTGATTTTAATCTTGAAAATGAGCCATGTGGGCAACCTGAGACCCAGGTGGATAATGATGAGCTGAAAGCTGTAATGGAAGTGAATCCATCTTAACCTATGTGTGAATTAGCAGCAAGGTTGACATTACTATTCCAACAATATTGGACCATTTGAAATAAATTGGCAAGGTACAGGAGCTGGATAGATGTGTACTGCACGAGTTAAACGAGCGTCAGAAGAGAAATCGTCTCGAAGCTTTTTGCGTTTCTTTGCTGTCACGACATAAAGGCAAACCATTTCTTCACATACTGTTACGTGTGATGAAAAGTGGATTCTTTTTGGCAATCACAAGTGTTCGGCACAATGGTTGGATAAATATGAAGTGCCGAAACACAGTTCAAAACAAAATATTCATCAAAAAAAAGCTAATGGTGTGTGTTCGGTGGTCCAGTGCTGGTATTATCCACTACAGCTTCATGAAACCTGGTCAATCAATGGCAGCAGATTTCTACTGCAACCCAGTGGACAAAATAATGAGAATGCTTGTGATTAAGCAGCTGAGATTGGTCAATAGAGACAGGCCAGTCCTCTTGCAAGACAACGCTTGACCACATGTCGCATAAACAACTCTGCTGAAACTACAGAGGCTGGACTTGGAAACTCTCTGTCATCCACCGTATTCACCAGACCTTGCATCAACTGACTGCCACTTCTTCCAGGCCTTGGACCACTTCTGGCAAGGAAAAATATTAATTCTCAACAAGCTGTGGAAAACACCTTTCATCATTTCATCTCCATTCGCTCCCCAGGCTTCTTCACTGCTAGAATAAATAAGGTATTGTTAAGATGGTAAAACTCGTCGATAGTTTAGGTGTGTACTTTGATTAATTGTACTGCTTCTTGTTTGAGATATGATAAACTAAACTTTTGATTCCAAGTTGGACATTTCATATTTAATGACCTAATAGTTTCTATTGCAACTATCAACTCTGCTGTCCTGTTGCAAAAGCAGCCACAGACAATAGGCAAGTGGTCAGGGGTGTTTCAGTGGAACAATACTCAGGCAGCAGGCTGGATTGCTCTTGGGTTGTAGTTTTCTAACCCCTGGTCTAGGCTCAACATATCAAAATTAAACTAAGGAAAATATATTTTCAGTGAACTGCATGACCGAAGGGTCTGTTTCATTGCTCAAAGGGGTCCAAATTTAGTTACGGGTTTCCTGAAGGTCAAAGCAAGAGGAAAACCAGGCTTACGTTTAAAAAAATCACACTTGCATGAGATTCACGCACACGGGTTGCTCTGGGCAAGTTCTAGTATTGTGGCTGTGATAATCTTCCAAAGGCCCTGAGGAAGGGGACGTTATGTGATATAAGAGACAAAGTCCACAGCATCGTATTTGCCACAGCCAGTTTCAGTTAGCTGCTGTGAAGCACCCCTCTAAGCGAGCCAGGGGGCGTGATTTCAAAGTAATAGTTCAGAAAACCAAGTTTGAGGACGTGAGGCTCTTTAGCCCAACTGCTGGTGGTCTGGGCGTGTTTGGGACTATGTCTGGCCTGGCAGTTACAGCCAGCTGGAGGGCTGGGTACATAGAGTTCCGTGGGCTCGTGCACATTTTGGTAAGAAGGAGGATTTTCTACAACAAAATCAGGAATGGCAATGAGTGCTAGACATTGACATCAAATGGAGACCATTTAGCCGGGCAATGAGCTGCGTGCTTGTCTTCCGGACAGTCCTTCATGACACGTGTGAATACCGAGTTGCCCTTCTCGCGCCCAGCTTTCCGGAGGCATCAGGATTCCCCTGTAGCTACAAGGCCCTCATTCGGCAGGTGCAACTGTGTTCCTGCTCTTTCCTTCAGATTTGGGACCAATCAGGTCCCAATTCCTGCCCCTATTGTAAAATATAAAAGGAAGTCAGCTGGCAATTATTTTTTCATGTTTTGTTATAACTTTGCCCCCTTGATTACTGGTGTCATATCAATTACCATTTATTTAATGGTTTCTAGGTGCCAGGTACTTGGCTAACCACTCTGTGTGCATTATCTCATTTAATTCTCACACGCCTAGGGGGATACATTCTATTATTATTATTATTTTCAGATGAGAAAATTGAGACTCAGAGATTGGTAGCTCCCCCAGAATCACCCACATAGTATATGGATATAAGTGTATGTTCTGACTCTTTTTTTTTTTTTTATTTTGAGACCAAGTCTTATTCTGTCACCCTGGCTGGAGTAGAGTGGCATCCTGATAGCTCACTGAAGCCTCAAACTCCTGGACTCAAGCAATCCTCCTGCCTCAGCCTCCTGAGTAGCTGGGACTACAGGCGTCCACTACACCTGGCTATTTTCTTCTCTTTTTAGTAGAGATGGGGTCTTGTTCTTGCTCAGGCTGGTCTCGAACTCCTGAGCTCAAGCAATCCTCCCACCTTGGCCTCCCATCTGTCTCTTAATCAAAGCTCTTAACCACTCACCATCTGCCTGAAGGGAATTCTCATGACTTCCTGGATCCCTGGGGTTGATGTGCCCCTGCTGACTTCCTGGTCATTTTCATGATTTCCTGGATGTCAGTGCTTTCGTGTCTGTGAGTGGTTGCTTCTGGTTGTGGCTTTTCAGCTTTTAGGACTCCTAACTAGCCTTGGTTCTCATCATGGAATCCTGCTCAGATTCCCATCTTAACTACTTGGATCTTGATCCTTTCAAAAAGCCTCTGGTAGCACCCTCTGCCTCACCACCACCTTTTTCTTGGTCACACTTGTCACTATTGCTACCTCCACCCTGGTGTGAACAAAGATCGAATCTTTAGTTCACGTACGGTTTCTATAATCTTTATAGCTGTGATCTAAATATGGTCTGCTAAAGGCCAGACATAGTAAAGCCATGTTCAACCTCATGGTGACACATGCAAGATCACATATATAATAACAGAATATCTTTCTTAATATGGCAGTTCTCTTCAGATATAATATCAACGGAGACATTTATAATAACACTGGTAGCCTGGCCATGCCCCGCAAATGGAGAATGTTAGTTATTTTCCATGACCAGCTCTGGGCTACAAAGAATGTCATAAATAAACCATTAAAGATAAAAAGATTCTTGAAATGGCAAGTATTTTCAGATCCCAGTGATGGAAACCAAATATGCTGTTCACATTGCAGACATGTATAACCTATTGGACTATTTCAAGAACACAATAGAATGAAATCAGTGACTACGAGAGAATAGAAAATAAAATCCATTCATTCATCCAACCGTGGATTGGCTGAGAGTGAGCCAAGGTCATAGCTGGGGAGATAAACTGAGGGCCAGGTCTAAAGAGAGGGGAAACCAGAAATGGAAGAATGAGCGATGGTACAAAAAGCTAGAAGGCCTGAGCACTGCACGGAATGTGGCCCAAGGAATGGGTCAGGGTGAGAAGTTCAAAATTAAGGCCCCAGACAGTGAAAGCACTAAATTCTTGGGGTCCAGCTTGGCTGTTAGAGCACAGGGACCCAGCATGGCATGGTGACTCAGTGGCCCCTGAATGGGATGACTCACAAGTCCCAAGAGTTACCCCTTTGCTATGTTGTGTTTTACTTGGTTCTTACAGGATCTGAAATCTCATTATAATATTGATAACTTGAGACACTTCCTAGATGTAGGATAACTCATCTTGAAAAATTTCAGTGCAGCCTTATAAGTTGTACCCATCATCTGCTGGTTAATGGTACTCTTTTGTAATGATGAGTCTGTTCTTCAGAGAGCAGAAAATTAAAATGGCCCTTTTCACATTGCAAACTTAAGCTTTAAAATAACATCATAGTGGCGCGGTTAGGATGGTGCTTTTTCATGCAAAATGCTCAATCAGTTCACTAAAAAACAGGATTAAAGAAATGTCATAACCTAGTGTGACATTTGTTAATCTGATGTAAAACACAGTAGAATTTTGAAGCCCACAGTGTTGGTAGACCAGTTGGTTTGTATGTGATGGGTGGTGCTGGTGGACCAGTTGGTTTGTATATGATGGGTGGTGCTGGTGGACCAGTTGGCTTGGTTGTGACACTAGTTCTGTCTCTTTATTGGTACAGCTTTGAAGAAGCAGTGTCAGGGAAAGTGAGGAAACCTCCCTAAGCCCTTTAGGGGAAAACTTCTTCAGAGTAGAACCAAGTTTGGCAAGTCTCTAAGGTCTGGAGTGAAATACAATAAAATTTGCATTTATATAGCACTCCTTATGCTCTTGCTTTATATGTGCTATCCATATTAAATAAAAACACAATTAAGAGTTAGTTCTAAAATACCAGGTCAAACATATCAAACAAAATCAGGAATGGCAATTAGTGCTGGAATACCAGAACAAACAGATGGCTATTGAGTTTGGAGTTAAGGAGAGAAATAGAATGTGCCGCCTGCATACCAATAGGGGAGTAATCTGGAGCTTGGGCTGCCGGGGGCTGGAGGTTGGAGCCTAGTTGGGATCGTGATCAGGCCTGGGCAGAGGAATCATTAGAAACAACAAAGGTTCAGTGCAGCTAACACTAGCGGCCACGCAGCCTATGCCAAAGACTATGCCCTGCGCCAAGGATCCAAAGATAACCAGACTCCAATTCCATCTTCAAGCTGCTTGTAGTATGCTTTAAAGGAAGGAAGCGTGTGTGGCCACTCAGCGGACCTCCGCTGTTTGTGGCAGTCTAAGACTTTTTCTAGGCACAACAATAAGCCCATGCTGCTCTACCTAAAAGCTGAAAAGAAATGAAGCTCAGGTCCCTTGCATGTCTCCTATCTGTTCTGAAATCCCAAAAGCTCTGAAAACCACAAAGATTTTCTTAAGATAGAGCTGAAAGTTTAAAGTCTTTATCTATCCCACTCTGTGCAAATATTCCAGTGATTCGCTGCAGAAATATTAACGTGCTTGAGTGTGGGGTCTTATCCCAGACTCCGGGGGGTGTGGTACGTCTGCTGTAATATGGTAGGTGTACTCTGTTGCCTTTCTAAAATCCAAAAAAGGTGTGAATTCGGGAACACATCAGACTCCAAAGTTTTTGGATGAAGGGTAGGACCTGTCATGAAATGGTCTCTCCTTAGCTTATATTTGCTCACTACACACTCCTTATTAATTCAGTATCTGGCTTTGTTCCTACGGCTCCAGCTGAAATTTCTCTCATTGATGCTTCTTTTTGCTCGATCCCATAGCTTTAGTATTATTTTTCCTTGCTTCTTATTGACCTGGCGGCAACAGCGTGGCTTCCTTTTTTTTGTTTGGTTTCTTTCGTTGCCCCGTTGGGTTTTCGGTTTCCTTCCTTCTTCTTTACCCAACCGGTTTTTTTTTTGTTTTGCCCTTTTCTTTGGCGGGGGGTTCCCGTGGGGGCTTTTTTCTTTTTGGTTCTTATTAACCTTTTGCGTTGAGGGATTTCCCCAGGGCGGGGTTTTTTGTTTTTCCCCTTGGGGCTCTGTCCCCTGGAGATCTCATCCATCTCCAGCTGTCACTGCTGCAGAGGCTCCTAAATCTACATATTCAGGTCGGACCTGTCATTGGCATTCCTTCTCTGTTGTTGCGGTTGTTTACTGATCTCTTTAGCTAATGGTCTTGCTAGCACCTCATTTTCAACATCTCCCTTCAGAAGTCACACACACACACACACACACACACACACACACACACACACACACGCGCGCGCACACTTGCCTCTGTGTGACTGGGTAGAAGCTGGCAAGCTGGGAGAATGGCTGGGAGAAGGAGGGAGATTTTTTTTTTACACTGTATCTTTTCATTGTTGTACATCAAATGCCTCTGCATGCATTACTTAAAAAGAAAATAATTTATTTTTCAAAAAGAAAAGTTATATGACATTCTGCAAAAGACAAAAGTATGGAGATAGTAAGAAGACGGGTGGGGGACCAGGGTTTCCAGGGGGTGGGCGGATGAGTAGGTGGAGTGTAGAGGATATTTAGGGCCGTGAAGTTGCACTGTGGGTGCGTACGCTTTATCAGGCATTTGTTCGAACCCGCAGAATGTACAACACAGAGTAAAACCCAAGGTGAGCTATGGACTTTGGGTGCTAATGATGCGTTGAGGTAGGTGCATCGATTGTAACAAACGTCCCGCATGGGTGTGGGATGTGGTGATGTCCCGATGGGGAGAATGAGTTTGTGTGTGTGTTGGGGGATGGGCTGTGACATCTGCACATTTCACTTGATTTTGTGTGAACCTAAAACTGCTCTAAACAATAGATAGTCTACTAATGAAACCACAAAGGCAAGAAAAGGGCGTCCACTGAGCCTGGTGCTTGGGGTTTTATACGGGAGGCTTCCTGTATTAGACTAAGTAGAGTCAGCATAGACAAATTGATTATTCCTAAAAGGAAGAAATACTCTGTCCTCTCACCCAGGCTGGAGCCACTGGCGTCCCTGCTGACTGCTCCAGGTCTAGCGAATCCCAGGCCTGCCCACCCTTCCTTTGGAAGAACACGTGCGTTTCTGCCGTGACCTCGTGGGTCAGGCCTTCTTCAGCGCATCTCTGGAATCCTCAGTCTCCTGAGTATCTGGGCGTTTCTGCCGCTTTCACTACCATCCCGTGCAATATTGCCAGGTTAAAATGCATTTGTTCGTGTCACTCAGAAAAGCCACATGCCGCTACATGAAGTTTTGGCTCTTTCTGAACTGTGGGGGACCCCAGTTCACCAGCCACCCCTTCTTGCCCACTGTTTCTCCCACTCGCCTCGATACCCACCTCCCAAAGTTTTACTGGAACACGGCCACCCCCGTCTGCCTCATGCACCCCTCCAGCCTGGAATGCCTAGAATCTTCCTCCACATTCATTGCTCTTCATCCCAAATACAGCTCCT
>NW_012134192.1:1987960-1989134 GCF_000956105.1 Propithecus coquereli | reverse complement strand
TATATATTTTTAGTTGTCCGATTAATTTCTTTCCATTTTTAGTAGAGACGGGGGTCTCGCTCCTGCTCAGGCTGGTCTCGAACTCCTGAGCTGAAACAATCCGCCCGCCTCGGCCTCCCAGAGAGCTAGGATTACAGGCGTGAGCCACCGCGCCCGGTTCATAATAAAGTTTTATTGGAACACGGCCATGCTGATTTGTTTAATTATTGTCTGTGGCTTCTCTTGTGCTACCACGGCAGAGCTGGGACGGTGCCGCGGAGACTGAATGGCTTGCAAAGCCTAAATACAAACTATTTGGCCCATGAAAGAAAGTTTGCCCACCTCTGATAGGAGCTGTAGGGCACAGTACACACATATGACATGCTTATCTTTGCTATGATCTTTCTAATGGAACTGGGGCTTTGAGTTATCTAATTGCCAGGGCCCTGGAGGTGCATGATCCCAGGGAGGTGCCCTCTGCAGAAAATACAATGGGCATAGTGCCCCCTGGAGGCGGCCTTGGATTTGAAGCAGCCCTGCATGTGGTGGAAAGGAAGGAGGAGGCCTGATTCTGTTTTTTTTCCCTTCTCTCTCTCTCTTTTTTTTTTTAGAGACAGGGTCTCCCTCTGTTGCCCAGGCTAGAGTGCAGTGATGTGATCAAAGGTCACTGTAACTTCAAACTCCTGGGCTCAAATGATCCTTCAGCCTCAGCCTCCCAAGTAGCTGGGATTACAGTTGCATGCCACCACAACCAGCTCATTTTAAACTTTTTTGTAGAGATGGGATCTCACTGTGTTGTCCAGGCTGGTCTCGATCTCCTGGCTTCAAGTGATCCTCCTTCTTTGGCCTTGCAAAGCGCTGGGATTACAGGTGTGAACCACTGCCCTCAGACTAGTTCTTTTAAGATAGCTTGTTGGCACCCACTGAGTAGCACTGGCCATCCTCTGAGACCATAGATTCTGTCCCAACCAACCAGAGTATTCCCTTGCTGTGTGACTTTGGGCACAGACTTAACCTTGCTAAGCTCCAGTTTTCTCATCAGTCAAATGGGAATGATGATAGGACCAGTAACACTGCTGTGTGGATGAGTGGGCTAAAACCTGTAGTCAGTTCCTGTCCTCACCCAGCGCTCAGTAACCATTACTTCTTGTTGTTGTCACCAACTATCATACGCTGCTTCCTACTTTTTCTTTTT
>NW_012134192.1:1987059-1987867 GCF_000956105.1 Propithecus coquereli | reverse complement strand
CCCCCGTCTGCCTCATGCACCCCTCCAGCCTGGAATGCCTAGAATCTTCCTCCACATTCATTGCTCTTCATCCCAAATACAGCTCCTATAGGGACCTAGAATTATTGTGTTCTTCCAGGGCCCAGGGCAATGCTATAAACACAAACATTTAACACTTTGATCATCTATGTTTCTTATCCATGGGCCCCAGTGGGTGATCGAGTTTACGCATAGAAACGAGAACTACACTTATCGAGGAGACAGTTGTGTGAGTTCTACCTATGTGTTCCGGAGCCCGGGCTGGTTCCATTTTGCTGAAGGGGGCATCCCTGGGGTTCATGCTCAGACCGGAACAAACCCTGGAAAGACCCTAAACTGTAAGGTCATCTCGGGTTCTGGACAACCTCAGTCAGAAGGGCATTTCAAAACTGGCTCTTTCTAGAAGTGTCTTTAGGGGACTTTGTGGCTTCTTTAGGGAGGCAGAGGAGGTTTAAAGGTTGGGAAATAAAGTCTAAAATTAACCTCTCTGAGTTTTGGTCCATTGCTGTTTGTAGGAAGTGGATTTGATACTTGTCTTGACAACGTTTCATTACTCTTACGCTGCTCAAGAGGGGCAAGAACATGAACGAATCGTGTGAACCAGGTGTGAGCAAATTACAGCCCATGGGCCACATTTGGCCTGCTGCGTGTTTGTGTACAGCCCGCAAACTAAGAATAGCTGTTACATTTTTAAATTGTTGAAAAAATAAAAAGAAGATTTTGTGACATGTGAACGTTATATGAAATTCAAATCTCAGTGTCCATAATAAAGTTTTATTGGATCACAGCC
>NW_012134192.1:1969519-1985293 GCF_000956105.1 Propithecus coquereli | reverse complement strand
GGTAGCTGAGACTACAGGCATGTGCCACCATGCCTGGCTAATTTTTCTAATTTTTGTAGAGACAGGGGTCTCGTTATTTTGCCCAGGCTGGTCTCGAACTCCTGGCCTCAAGTGATCCTCCCACCTCAGCCTTCCAAAGTATTGGAATTATAGGCATGAGCCCGCATACCCTGCCGGAAGCCATTTTTTAGACCTAGTTCAAGGCTGCTTTCTTGAGGGGGTCTGATTCCTTTCACCAGCCCTAATGGCCCAGGTAGCATCTGATTTTATGGAGCTATTTAACAATACTACCCTCACGTTCATAGGTTGTTCTTTGTGTGAGCCTTAACCTTTTTTTCTACACTTCCATCCCCACTGTGCTGGGACAGACATTGTCTACACAGGGCCGTAGAAAAAGCGTGGGCTTTTTAATCTGAAAGACCAGGGTGTAAATTCAGAGTCTACCCTAGGCTAACTGGCTTCTTTTGCATGTTATTTAAACTCACCAAACGTCCATGATTTTATCTGCAAAATAGGAACAGTGATTTTTTTTCCTTATAAATTACTGTGAAAACTCCCCTGGCTCCAAGCCTGGCCCCTAACTGTTTACCTCTTTTTTGCACCTTTTATGGGGTTTTGCACTCCCTACTTGCTCTCTAAAAACCAGTCGGGTCAGCTGCTAGCTCACATTGTAAGAGGCAAGGCCAGTGTAAATTTTTCCCCAGCCTCCTAAGCAGCAGTGCTGTCTCCCCCAGGGAGAGTGACCTCCACGTGTGCTCACTGTCATTCGGGGCTTCAGCTGTGAGGTCTCTAAAGCTAGGGGCAGGTCCTGCCTTCCAGAGGCTGAACATCTAATAGAAGACAAGAGACACTGTTTCTTTAATTATGTGTAATATGCTGTGTGCAGAATGTGACCAGGACCCCAGGCCTGTGCTCTGTGGGACTGGCTGGTTCTTGTCCTACAAGTGCTCACAGTCTAGCAGGGCCACAGAAAACCTCGCACAGAAAGGAGTAATCGTCCGAAGGAGGGGTCAGGTTTGGTGCCAAACGAGGTTAGAGGCAATATACAGATTCCATAGTGTGCACGGGAGGGTCACGTGTGTAAGCCATTCCCCAGGTACCGGTCAAAGATTAGGCTGTGCAGGTGGAATATTCTGGAATCGAGAGTTCGGGTGTGGAGAGTTTGTCTCGGGCAGTGGTTCTCAACCTTAGCTGCACGTTGGCATCACCTGGGGAGCTTAGAAACCAAACCAACCCACCGACCAACAAAACCAAACCAAACCCTACTGGTGGGCCCCTCTTGGCGCGGTTCCCAGTTAACTGCTCTCGTGCAACCTGGGCCCTGGGTTCTTTCAAATTCCCCAGTAGAACTTTCTGCGATGATGGAAACGTCCGATATTGTAGCCAGTAGTCCCACGTGGCTAGTGAGTCCTTGAAATGTGGTTAGTCCGACTGAGGAGCTGAATTTTAATTTTAATTCATTGAAATTTAATGTTGGAAGGCAAAGTGGTGGAGCCCAGTGGAGGCTCAATAAAGGAGAATTTGGGGGTTGAGGGCGGGGTGGCTGGCAGAGGATGCAGCTAAGATCCGCCCAGCCCCACGGATGGCCCAGCCTGCGTCTGTTGGGGTTTCGGTAACATCCCTGCCGTATTTAGAGGACATGAGTTCGCCTTATTTGCGTGTGGGATCTTTCCTGGAGAAATTGGGACAGTACACAGGCCCTGCGGAGTCTGTGGAAATGTGCAGGGGCATCCTTTAGAACCGAACCCAGGGTGGGGAGAGGGGGTCTGAGTGGCCTGGAAGGAAGGCGCCTGTCCTGTGAAGCTGCCTTTTGAGGGAGGCTGCTGAGAACCAGACCCACTGGCCGGTGAGAAAAGATCATCACTGAGGCAAGACCGAGGAGGGAGAGAATGAGAGAAAGCTGACGATTTGCACCCACCGAAGCCCGGCAGGGCTTGTTAGCAGCAACGCTTGCAGAAATAAGCAAGGGGGAATGTGTCAGGGCCTGTCGTTTTAACTGTTTTCAAAAAATATGCAAGTTGATGACAACGGCTTCCAGTCCCTAACCCCTTGCCCTCAGCCTCTGAGATGCCTGCAGGCAGCTTCTGTGACATGAAGAAGGACTCACTCGGAGATATTAACTGATGCCAGTGTTGGGTCCTCCTCCACGCTGGTGGAACACGCGCCTTAATCAAATCAGCACACGAATGAACAGAGAGCAGATAGAGGCTGAGGGTGGGGCTTATTTTGCTCAGTGTAGACAGAACCATTTTGGACAAAGATTTGCATGAAATATTAGGTACATTGGCCCCAGGCCATGTACCTGTAGGCCATGGGCAACAAGTTTTGATCAACAAACTGCTAAGTTCTCCTCGCAGCTCAGTGTTGCTGAGAAGAGGCTTCCCTGAAGAAGGGGTGGAAGATTTATAGGAAGTGATGTGGGTCTCGTGGCAAGGACTTGAAAGGCCACTCCGGGGCCACACTGGGGCTTGGTAGGTTGGGGGTTGTGGTGGAATGAAGGTGTTTTTTTTTTTTTTTTTTTTTTTGCCCAGGGTGTGGATCAACCCCACAACAGCAGAGTCTGGACACTTAGGAAAAAGATTCCAGGTTTTTATAAGCCCAGAAGGGTGGTAAGATCTGTGCTAGTTTAGGTTCTCCAAAAGCAGACAGGCATATGGGTGCAAGTAGTTTTCTGGGAGGTGATGTCAGGCGATGCTCTGAAGAAGTGGGGAAGTGAAGAGAAAGGGCGGGAAAGCTGGTAGATGGTATTTAACGAGTGGGTTACCACTCTGAGCAACTGGGTTCAGTTTGCTAGGAACCCTCCAAGAGATTGTATTTGGAATCATCCCACCTTAAGTCTGGAAGTGGGGACATTTATCCATATCCAGTGGTTGAGTAGTGTTACCGGTAGTGTTACCTGCTGGGGCCAAGCCTGAGATAGAGAATGCCCTCAGGAAGAGAGACACAGAAAGCCAGTGTATTCATTAAAAGCTTAAAATGGCTTAAAACACAGCTGTTTGTTATCTCATAGTTTCTGTGGGCCAAGAATCTGGGCATGACTTAGTTGGGAGATGCTCTGCTTCAGGGTCTCATGAGGCTGCAATGAAGGTGTTGAGCAGGGTAGTGGTCTCATCTGAAGGCTAAGCTGAGGACGGATCCTTTCTAAACTACATGGTTGTGGGGAGGATTTCCAGTTGACCCTTGAATAACATGGGTTTGAACTGCACAGGTCTACTTATGCTTGGATTTTCCTCTACTTCTGCTACCCCTGAGACAGCAAGACCCACCCCTCTTCCTCCTCCTCAGCCTACTCAACGTGAAGATGATGAGGATGAAGACCTTTATGATGATCCACTCCCACTTAATGAACAGTAAATACATTTTGTCTTCCTTACCATTTTCTTAATAACACTTTCATTTCTCTAGCTTGCTTTATTTGTAAGGATACAGTATGTAATACAGACAGCACATAAAATTTGTGTTCATTGACTGTTTATGTTATCAGTAAGGCTGCCAGTCAACAGTAGGTTATCAGTAGTTAAGTTTTGGGGGAGTCAAAAGTTACACTTGGATTTTCTACTGTGGAGGGTGTCGGCGCTCCTGACCCCTGTGTTGTGGGGGGTCGAATGTGTTTCTTCCAGGACGGTTGGACTGAGAGCCTTCACTGCTGGCTGGCCGTTGGCTGGATCTTTCTTGCCAGTGAAATCCTGGGCTTCAAGGGAGAATTTGTCTTGCAATTTTATGATAGGATGACCACAATGGATATACTAACAATAACTTCAAGCAAAAATGCATACTAAGTTGTCAAGGGAGGAAGAAGATAAAGGATAGTAAAGGCAACAATGACTTCACCCTTGACACTGCCCTTTCACTTCCATGATTCTCACCGATTTTTCAAAATAATTTTGCAAGAGAGCTATATACCCAATTTGTAGATTCAGAAAGCCACGTATATAGATTGCCCAAATGCCACACAGCTATCACATGGAAGATTTGGAAAAAGAGCCCTGGTATTTTGCTTTGTATTCATTCATTTATTAATTTTTTTTTAGAGACAGTGTCTTTCTCTGTCATCCAGGCTGGACTGCAGTGATCACAGATCACTAAAGACTTGAACTCCTGGCCTCAAGCGATCCTCCTGCCTTGGCCTCCCAAAGTGCTGGGATTACAGGCATGAGCCACTATGCCCGGCTTATTTATTTTTGACACTTAAAAATTGTTTATATTTAAGGTGTACAATGTGATATTTTGATACATGTATACTCTATGCAGAGATTACCATGATTAATTTATCCATCACCTCATATAGTTACTATTTTTTATGTGTGGTGGGAACATTTAAGATCTATTCTCTTAGCAGTTTCATGTATATATAATATTATTAACTATAGTTACCATGTTGTACATTAAATCTCCAGAACTTATTTATGTTATAACTGAAATGTTGTATTCTTTGACCAAAATCTCTCCATTTCTCCCAGCATCCCAGCCCCTGGCAACCACTTTTCTAGTCTCTGCTTCCATGAGTTTGACTTTAGATTCTACATATTAAGTGAGATCAGGAAGTATGTCTTTCTATGTCTGGCTTATTTCACTTAACATAATGTCCTCCAGGTTCATCCATGTTGTTGCAAATGGTAGGATCTGCTTTTTAAAGGCTGAATAATATTCCATTGTATATCTATATACACTGCGTTTTCCTTATCTATTCATTGGTTGATGGACTTTTAGGTTGTTTCCGTATCTTGGCTATTGTGAATAATACCGTGTTGAACATAGGAGTGCAGATATCACTTGGAGATACTGATTTCAATTTCTTTGGAAATATCCCCAGCAGTGGGATTGCTGGATTATATGGTAGTTGTATTTTTAGTTTTTTGAGGAACTTCCATACAGTTTTTCATAATGGCTATACCAATTTACAATCCTAACCAATAGTGTACAAGGAGAACGCTGGTTTTTTGCCTTCAAATTTTACACTTTCAGTTGCACGTTTTACTGTCTTTAATGGAGTGACTCAAGTGTTGTATAAATTATTCAGTCCTTGACAAGTCCTTAAGCAGAACCCACTAAGACAGTGGAAAGTGTAAAGTATAAAAAGGAGTTGAAAGATTTTCCCTCAAGGAGTTCATGATCTTTGGGGTGAGATAAGGTCTATACACTAAACATTTAGAAAAATATGGAAAATACACTCAGATTCTACCAGATGATGAGATTTTATAATAGTCTATAAGCGCTGTATTAATTTGGAGATGTGCAGCTTAATTGAAGATGCTTAATAGAGGAAACTTCAATGGTCTACAATATGTTCTGAGCAATTTAGCACAATTAAGAAATTAATATTTCTCACCAAGGGATGGCAAGAACTTATAGGAAAGATGCAGTATCATTTATGTCCACCAGATGATGCCACTATTCAGTGGAATTCTAGAGAGTTTTGCTTTGGGCACGCAAGTACAGTTGTGATAAATTTGAGATAATGGCTAGAAAGATATTTTAACCTGTCTCAGACATTAATAATTTTCTTACTGTAATTGTAATGGAGTTCAAGCACATGATCAGCAGAGGATCTGAAAACCAACAAAGAACTACTCAAATTTCTCTTAAGTAAATTCCATACATTGACTCATTTTCCTACCTGGGTCTCACCACCTTTTGGTATTTGTTCTGTGCAAGTCAAGCGACTGTGAGATTAATAGAAGGTGGCAGATTGCTGTGCCCAGAGACCCAGGCCGGTAGAGAGGACCACCACCTTGGAGGGAAACTTCTTCCTCTATTAGGCATTTACTCTCACTCTATATGCAAATATATTCTCTATGGCAAATCTTGATAAACAACAGCTTCAGCCCAGTGGAAAAGCCAGTATGGATGGCCTGGTGCAATTATATTCAGCATTAATGAGCTGTGGGCTCCCTCCTAATGTGTTGATATTTAGCAATCTTTGATAATGAAAGAGAATACAGCCTTTGAAGTCAAAGTGTTCTGGTGTTGCTGGATATTTCTAACCGCGAACGTTCATTATTTTGTTTGACAAATTGGCCTGCTTTGGAATATTAAAGACCCAGTCTGTAGAGGGCGAAGGAGATGAAAGCCACCACGTGCATTGTGCTCACCGAGAGTGTTTCCCAAGAAGCCCAAAGCTCTTATAGGGTTTTATCTGGGAAATTCCGTCTCTGCGAACCTGGCCTCCTCTCTCTGGAGGTGGCTGTGACAGGCATGTTCATTTGTGTTCTCATTTAGGGGGTGGAGGGCCCTGAGCCAGCACTTGGAGCTTCGTGTTATACTGTTGTCGTGCACAGCCAGCCCCACTGGGAGGACTCTGGAGGCACCTGGGATGCTCTCACGGAATGTCAGCTGGGAGGAGACAGGACAAGTGTCCTCTTTTTCTCTGTTGCATCCAACAGGAACTGGGAATACCTGTGGTGCTTCTTTGACATTTGTCTGAGATGCTGAGCTCTGGTAGTGGTCAAAACACAATTTAGATGCAATGATTAATCAATAATTATGAAAGCTAGTAATCATCCATTAGGTAATGATTATGTTCTGGGCACCATACAAACTGTTACGGATGTATTATTTTAACTCTTACCGGCGCCTTATGAACTGTATGCCCACCCTGATCCACCCCGTCTGCTTGTTGGCACGGTCTTGAATTTTGTAGTTTCCAGTCTCTTCTGAGCAGCCACACACTATGGGAGCAGTGCATTTCGAACACTAGAGCTGAATCACAGCTGGTCTAAGACCAAGCCAGTCCTAGGACTCCTGTCCTTGCCAGGGGTTGGTTTATGGATGAACATGGAGTCAGGGCTGCCACTTGTCGGTGTTCATGGTGAACACAACACAAAAAGGTACCACGTCCAAGGGGGCACCACTCACATTGGAGACATATTAATTTCTGAGAGTGTTTGGGCATGAAGATTCCGGCCTTCTGGCCAAATTACAGAGCAGCTCTGGCCCATAGACCTTTTACGATGATGAAAATATTCTTCCAATACAACAGCCTCTAGCCACACGTAGCTGCTGAGCACTTGGAATGTGGCTAGTATGAATGAGGAACAAATTGCATTTTTCATTTTATTTAATTTTAACTAATTTGAAATTATATTGAAATAGCCGTACGTGGCTAATGGCTGCCTTATTGGACAGTGTAGTTCTAGTGCATAAATCCACAAACCCACATCGGCACCCTCCACTGAGAACACACTGAGGGGAACATGCATGTCCACAGTCACTTCTGCGTTCAAGCAGCAGGGTGTCCTCGAGGCCATGTCCTATCTGAGGAAGGGGCGCCTTTCTCCTGCTTGCACAAAGGCAAAGTGTAGGCCCAAAGCAGCCCTGAGTGTGATCTGCATCCGCACAATGAGCTGGGAGAACAGGGCTTCTGGGAAAAGTTATTTCTCTCCAATTCAAATAAGATACATCAGAAGAAATAGCCCTTCATTGTTTTCCATTGGATGTCACCATTATCTTGAGAAGTGTCTGGAATTGTCACTGCTGTGGTGCTTCCAGCCTGAAGATGAAACCAACACACAGGGAAGGAAAGTGGACGAGGTGCTCGGAGAAGCTGAGCCAGACCCCCGACGGTCTGAGCTTAGAGGCTGCCCCGATTTGGGACCCCGCGTTATGTGAGATAAAAAACATCCACTTATTGTATGAGCCATTGAGTTGGGATTCTTTATTATTGGCAGTTGAAAACAACCTGATGCCTACAGGGATCTACTTTATCTATTGATCCTGTTTACAGATGAGATAACCGAGGCTTGTCCACTGTGGGTTTGGGTGGGAGTCAAACCCAGGTCTGTCTGACTCCACCATCCATGCTCTTAACCATTGTGTTGTATTATTTTCTGACTCGACTGCAAATTCCCCACCCTCAAAAGCAACACATCGCCTCGTGCTCTATTTTCAGTGGTCAGTGTTAAGTTCCTGCTTCCATACTTTCGGTATGGGGTTCTCTGAGCTGGAGAGATTGCTTATGCTGGCCTTCTGGGTTCTGTGTTGTGGCCACCTGTGGCCAGGACACCAGCAGCATAGATGCGCTTTTCTCCTTCCTTCCCACTGAGGGCTGGCTGAGAAGCACCAACCACGGCTCCTGTGTTTCTGCAAGAGACCTGTAGACCCGATTCTCATTTGAAGGTTATGCTTCAAAATTCTCCGTTAGGGTCTACAAAGTGTAGACTTGTGAGGGAGAGAGGAGGAGACACGGCAGCAAATCTAAGGGCCCTAGGACAGGCTCAGTGATCTCAAAAGTTCAGCCCAGTGGCTGGACGTGGAGTGGGAGAGGTGGCAACTGACCAGATCCCACCCCTTCTGACCTTTTCTCTCCCTGGGGTTGGGGGGAGACCCATCCTAGAGCTTCAGTGGCCCCTGAGCAGAGGACTCACACGTTCTCATCTCTCCAGGGCCCCAGTGCCCACTGCTAGGTATTTAAAAGGCCCCTTAAACTCCATCAATTGAAAACCAAACCCAGGATTTTCTCCCTTGTTGAGTCTGAGAGATGCTAACTCTAGCACTTTCCCCAAGGACTCTGGACTATTGGAGAAGAGACACAGCCATCCACAAAGGGGCGTATCGGGGAGCACAGTTGGGATCCACTGTCACGCTGACGTTTCTCACAACATCCTCTCAAGCTTGGACCCTGGGACATGTCTGAGGGGAGAGCCACACACAGCTGGGTGCATGGCGAGCTGTGGCCTGCCTTGGGCAGGAAGCAAGAAAGACGGGCCCCTAGACCTGCCCGGGGTAGGGAGACTCGGCAAGGGGAGAGTGCTACCACCCCGGGTAGCCTGTCCGAATGGGTAAGCCAGAAGGGGCTCGGCGACTGAAGAAAGCCCATTTTCTGCATCTCATCACTACAAGAAATCACTGTGGCCTGAAGAGATGGAGAGAGAAATAGGAAGTCCCTCAAGGAAATAGCTGGTGGCATAGGATTCTACTTAACGTGCTCCAAATCCAGTCCTCTTCCGGAATTGCCCATCTCACTGACTTATCCAATGTCCATCCGGGATCAAGCTGGAACCCTGGAGGTCATCCCTGACACCTTGACCCTGCTGTCCTGCCAGCCCCCATCCAACCCATCACCAGATCTGTTGATTTCATCTTCTAAACACAGTTAAGTCTCATTATTCACGGTAGTTACATTCTATACAACTGCCACAAACACTGAATTAGCGGATGCTGAAGCACCGCTCCTAGGGCAGATACAGGGTTAGGTGGCTGGAGCCTCTACTCACAACATTTTTGTCAACTTGTCGGTACATAACCTTTTACCTCCTAAGTAAACTACTTGCACTTGAGTTCTTGCATCAAAATCTGCTTCTGGGGGAATTCAACCAACACAGTTGTGCAGTGATCAGAAATGCTTACAGCTTTTTAAACTCAAAGAATATCTTTTTTGGGTATGACAGTGCTCACTATATACAATCAGATCGATAGAGATGAAACCTGTCACGGATTTGTACGTTGTGAGAGTAACAGACCGCTATGGCTTGAATATTGGTGTCCCCCCCAGATTCGTGTGCTGGAACCTAGTACCCAATGTGATGGTATTAAGAGGTGGGGCCTTTGGGACACGATCAAGTTATGAGAGTTTCACCTTCATGAATGGGACTAGTGTCCTTATAAAGGAGGCTCTAGTGAGTGTCCTCGCCCCTTCTCCTGCCATGTGAGGACACAGCAAGAGGGCTCCGTGACAGAGAGCAGCCCTCACCAGGCCCTGAATCTGCTGGTGCCTTGATCTTGGACTTCCCGGCCTCTAGAACCATGAGCAATAAATTTCTATTGTTAACAAATTCCCCAGAATAAGGTTATTTTGTTGTAGCAACTGGAATGGATTAAGGGACCGATGCTCTCCAGAGCAACAGGAAGCGTGCTTCAGTCCTGTGAGCCTAACGAGGCACCTGGGTAACTTTGCACTCTTTTTTCTTTTCCCACCTGTAAACTTATGTTGTTTTTCTATGATTTCCCCTCATACCTTGTAAGAACTCACATGGCTGATGTTTCGACTGAGTCGGAAGGAGGGTTAAGGACAGTGCCTGCAGAAGGGGGTCACTTCGCTCCATTCGCCCTTTGCTCTCGTGCGACGGCCCGCCCCGTCCATACCGGGATGGAGGCCCAGTAATCGCCTTGTCTCCAGCCCCTCTCAGGGTGGCCATGTGCTACCTGGGAGGCCACGGAGCAGGGCCCATCACTGTCCCAGCACCACCATGGGGGCAGGCGAGAGACGCCCTTTATGTATCAATGCTGTGCTTTTCCAGCTCCCAGACCCTGCCCCTACCGTGTCACCTCAGCTGGGGACATCGAGTAAAATGCATGTGCCTTAAACCCAACCAGAGTATAAACTTCTTAGGGCAAGATTGGGGCAGTTTCTTCAACTGTAGAATCTGGAAAACAGGGACACCTCCAAGAGCAAGCATGACGATCACATGGGTGAATACGTACCCTTAGGAGGACTTAGAGCAATGCTCAGAACAGAGTGAGTGTTCAGCTGCTGTTCTTATCATTACTCTTATTACTATTACTATGACAACACCAAGGGCGGAACTAAATATACACCAGAACTAAATCTGTGCATCCAAGAGAGACCCAAAGTAGATAATACACTTGCATCTTTTTAAGAAGCCACCCGAGGGGCTGTGGGCACTGTTTACAGACGGCTTTTTCTTCCCCCTGTGCGGACAGAGGATCCGCTCTGGTGTCAGTTATTGTGTTTGTATAATCTCCTAACTGGGTGATTGCCTATAAAAGCGCTATTTAGAATGTCTACACTGTGCATTTAAAGAGCGTCTTGTAATCACGGGTGCACCGGAAAATCACTGCACCTGCGGGCCAGTGATGAGAGTCACAGGGCTGGGAGGGACAGCAGACACGGTTAAGTGCAGCCCTCGGTCCCCAGTGCCATCCTTGGGGCAGGACCTTAAGCTCCACCAACGTGCTCACTCAGACACGAGTCTGGCTTTCTGCTGCAAATGAGGCTTTTCTGGGGGAAATTTCTTTAAAAAAAAAAAAAAAAAAGGTATGACCTGGAGTCTGATCACTTCCTGAGGGATAACGCAGCCTTATACTTAACTGCCCGCAGCTTTGAGTCCGTCAGAGCCCCAGTTTAATTTCCTATCCCAGATGAATGCTGCTACCCCGTGTTTCCAGCTCTGGCGCCGGGGGCCTTGCAGGAACCACACTCTTCAGGGACCCTATAGGCGACAGGCCCCGGGCCAGCTATGCCCTGCAACCAGCCGAGATTCTCGCAGCCTGGGTCCCCCTAGCTGAGCGGGACAGAGAGCACCGTTCTCTCTAAATCCAGTGACCTGGGGCGAACTCCTTGTGTCGGCTCTTCAGGACGGCAAAGGTATTTGCTCAATCGGTTTAACCTCTTTCTTTCCCGGCACAGACTCTTGCCATGGCATATTCAGAGAAACAGCCGTCCCCCGACGACATTTTCCCCAGGCCAGCATCCTTCATTCTTGGGGTTCATTGGAGCCGTTTCCACGGTGACAGCCACTTGTTGAGTGTTAAATGTCCCATCGAGGGCCTTGCAATTCGCCAGCGAAGCCGCGGATCACCAGGCGTGTGTGCCAGGGTAATAAGACAAAGTCTGTTTTATCTTATCCTTCCCTTTTTTGTCTGCTTTCAGTTGGGGGCAGCCTTACGAAAAAAGAGGGCCCTTTTTTTTGGATTTCAAAAATCCTCAGGCCTCTGCTCATTATCCCAGGCGACATTTGGGACTGAACCAGTGTGTGCTGTATTTCTGTGCTGTCTCCAGGCGGCCGCTGGTCCGAGCCAGCCCTGGCAACAGCTGGGAGTGTGCCCCTCGGAGCAGGCCACGCCGGGCACTTTTTTGCATGAGGGTGTGCATTGGGGCAGGCCTCCTGCCTCTTTATTTTAAAGGTAGGGTGATTAGGATGAAAAACAATTCCATTGTGAGGCTCAGCAGCCTTTACTGCAGGGTGGAATTGAAATAATCTTGCTTGCTTCTTAGAGAATCTTCTGGGAAACTGAATGTCACAGAGCAGCCTGGAGCTCTGTGGAGTCCCACTGCTCTGACGTTTCGTGTGTGTGTTCAAACTGGAGTCACCCACCCTTTCCCCAGGGTGCGTTTAGCCTAATAGGTGTAAGCCGAGACCTGCTAGGAGTATTAGCGATGCACGTGGACGGCTATCCTCACAAGCAGAACAACTGAAGAAAGAAATCCAATAAGAGGATCCGCAGATCAAAGCAAACCTTGCCATCAATGATGGCTTTTCCCTGACTTTAATGTAAACGCTTCCTGTTCCCCAGTCTCAGACCAGCACTGCGTACCTCCGAGAGGTTTTTAGATGCTGTATTGGGAGAGCCTGGGTCTCCCTAATGTCTGGCAAGTTATACTCCAACGATTTTGTTTTTGTTGCTGCCGAGCTTTTGGAAGAATCTCTAAAGAAAATTCTTCTGATCTGGGCGCGTTTGCCGCTGTGTGTGGGGCTCGAGTTGAGTAAGGGCACTGAAGGGCAACATTCTTCTCTTTTAGGAGGCGCCAGGTCCGGGGCAGGAGCCGACTGGGGTGGCAGAAAAGAAGGGCTGGGCCTTCGGAAGAATGCCCGCAAGCTCTGCCTGTCTGGTTTCATCACGGGCTTTAACTGAGTACTTGGAAAGGGAAAACAGAGGGATGAACGATCCAGAGCCCGAGGCCTCTTGGCTGCAAACATACCAAATACTTGAACGCATGAACACAAAAATCAAGGGCAGTTCGTAAAGGCAGCATCTCGGCGCAGATCTATTTTAAAGGCAGGCGAAAGAAAAAGAGGAAAATTATCTAAATTAAAAGTCAATGTTTCTAATTGCAAACGAGAAAACAGAACACGTAATGATAGAACAGGGAGGCCCATCAGACTGCGTCTGGAACCCGCAGGCCCCGTCAGCGAGTTTGGCACACCAGGAGCCCTGGGCTCTCTCCAGAGCCTTCTGGCCTTTGCAAAAAAAAAAATGGCTCTTAAGCAGAGCGGGCTGGGTGACCCGCTCCTGTCTGGAGCTGTTTGCAAAGGGCCAGAGGCTGCAGAAGTCTGGACTGGATTCTCTGATGAGTTGTTTGGTTCCAGGGCTTCCTGCAGACCTGGATCATTAATGAAGGCTTCTGTTTTCAGCACAACCCAACGCCAACCAGTTCCAGCAATAAGGGAGTGGGTTGATTTTGCCTAACAGGAAAACCCAGAAGTAGAGCAGGGCTGGGCTGGTTGGATCCAGCCTCGATACCACCAAGGGCTGGGTATCTTCCTCTCTTCCTGCTCCACCCCCCGTGGTATCAGGTTTACTCCAAGGTTGGCTTCTTTCTTGGTTGCAAGGTGGTTGCCAACTGTCTCTGGAGTGACAAGCTTCCTCGGCCGTGTTCAGAGAGAGTGAGAGCCTGTCCCTCCCTCAAACATCAGACCAAACTCTGCATCTTCCTGTTCCACCTTAGGTCCCTCCCTCTGTCCCCTAGGTGCACACTTGCAATCGCTGTGGCCAAGGAAAGGCTGGGGGCTGATTGGTTTAGGCTCGGATCACGAGTCATCCCTGAAGCCCATGGCGGTGGCTAGTGGGGTGCAATTCTGCTGACTGGTTTTGGCCAACCAGGAGCTGGAGCTGGAGCTGAGGGTAGGAGCCAATTCCACCCCAAACACTACAGGGCTTGACCACCGGGAAGATCAGAGCTCTCTCAAAGGAAGTCTGGGTGCTGTCGGCAAGAGGGATGCGGGTGTGGGTGGGGCTTGGGGTGGAAGCTGGTTAAGCAGTGACCATGTGTCATCTCCAGGTCTAGATGCTTTGGGAGCAGAAAATGCTACAGGGAGGAATGGGGTGAGGATCAGAGGGTAGAGCAACATCCTGATCCTAAGAAGTAAGAGAGGAAATGGACTAGGAGCCTTCTAGAATTAGTTTCATAGCCAAACCTTCCCTTCTTCCTCCATCCATGAGCTTTCTTCCTTGCCATCCCCAAATAGTGGCCGGCATGGCCTGGTGATTAAGACCGTATGTTCCCATACATCACCACTTACCAATGTACGACTTGGGGCAAGTTACTTAACATCTCAGCTCTTAATTTCCTCATCTGTAAAATGGGCATAATAATAGTTCTTATCTCACAGGATTATTGCAAGGATTACATGACATCAAGTACGTAAAGCACTTAGAACACTATCTGACCCAAAGCAGGTCCCTATAAATATTGGCTATTACTATTCCATTAAAAAAAAAAAAAAAACAACAAAACCCGGGCTGGGCATGGTGGCTCACACCTGTAATCCCAGCACCTTGGGAGGCCAAAGCAGGAGGATCGCTTGGGGCCAGGAGTTCAAGCCCAGTCTGGACAACATAGCAAGACCCTGTCTCTACAAAACATTAAAAAATTAGCCAGGCGTGATGGCACGTGTGTAGTTCTAGTTATTTGGAAGGCAGAAGCAGGAGGATTGCTTGAACCCAGGAGTTTGAGGCTGCAGTGAGCTATAAATAATGACACCATAGCACTCCAGCCTGGGTGACAGAGCAAGACCTTGTCTCAACAAAAACCCCCCAATGAAACCCCGTTTCCTTGTCATCGCCAGCATTAGGCAAAGGCAAACTTATCTTTGCATACTCAGCTCTCAGCACAGTGCCTGCCGCAGAGAAGCCTCAAACGTCTGTGCTGAATGAACGGACACATGAATGAATGAGAACCAGTGGTTTAGGATACCCCAAGTTGGGCCAAGTTTCAAAGTGTGGTTCGTTAAAAGAAAAACTTCAGACAGATTGTATTGAAGAGTTTAATTGAGCAAACCGAATTCATGAATCGGGCCTGCTCTCAGGACCGGAAGAGGTTCAGAGGGCTCGGCTTTGTGAAGCGGGCAGGTGGCATTTATGGACAGAAAACGGAAGTGAGGTACAGAAACACCTTGACTAGCGACAGCTCAGCGTTCCCCTTGTTGGTACAAGGGTCTGATCAGTTGGCCGCCTGTGATTGGCTGAAGCTCGGCTGCTGTGATTGGCTGAGAGTCAGCCACGCATTACACGAATAGACTCCTAAGTTAGGCTTTCAGTTACTTTAGGTACTAAGTGAGGTTGCGGGGTTCCTTAGGTGGGGACTCAAAGTGGGGAAGCAGCCTCGAGCCAAATTTAGTGAAATTTAACAGGTTGCACACTAAGGCTGGCCCTTCCAAAGCATTACCTCCTGCTGAACCCCTCGGCCGCCCTCTGGCTTCAGCGTCAGCTTCAGAGACAAATTCTGTGCGTGTGGTTAGTGGCTACTGTGTTGAGCAGCACAGTTTATACTTTGCCACAAACTTTTTGCTGGGCCTTTATCATCAGATCCCACGTCAGCTCCTCCGCTCGCGTCACCTGATCCTGGCTGTCTCAGCCTGTCTGCTTTTCCCTTCTCCTTCTCTCAACCTTGCTTCCTCCACCCAGCCCCACGTTTTTGTTATTTTTTTTTTATTGCTAACGTATATACTCAGCTGATTCTTGTCTCTGGCCTGCAGATGATGTGCCCAGTCTGATTCCCATACGTGCTACTCGTGGGTGACACGTGTGTCTGTGAGTCTTGACTCTCTTCGGCTCTCGGGGTAGCCTGGCAGGGCCTGCTGTGGATAGAGGTCCTGGGCAGGTCGCCTTCAGACTCAGGCTGATCTGTTTGGGACTGAGCATGTGGCCTGGGGGCAGCAGAGTCTAACAGGCTGTCCTCTGAGCTCCTGGGCAGAGAGCTCCACTGACATCAGCATTCCAGTTTTTTTTTTTAAAGTTGATTTAAAAAAAGTGATGCATAATAGAGGTACATAGTTTCAGAGTACATGTGATAATTTAATATTAATACATTCATAT
>NW_012134192.1:1945777-1969399 GCF_000956105.1 Propithecus coquereli | reverse complement strand
TAAGTATAAGGTCACCCTACTGATTTAACACTAGGTCTTATTTCTTCTATCGAACTGTATATTTATACCCATTAATCAGCTTCTCTTTTCCTACAATCTACTCTCTATCTTCACAAGATCTGCTTTCTTAGCTCCCACATACGAGTGAGAACACACGATATTTGTCTCTCAGATCTTGATTTATTTCACTTAACATAATAATGGCCTCTAGTTCCATACATGCAGCTGCAAATGACAGGATTTCATCCTTTTTTATGGCTGAATAATTGTTGTTTCCCCACAGCACAGTGTGTGTGGCTAATGGGATGCTCTACCACGTGGATGTGGACCTCGACCTCAGCAGCCAGCCCCAGAGTGGGTCAGTGCCTGGCGTGGACCAGTGGCCCTGGCCATTTCATGTTCCAGCTCTGCAGGAAGTAAGGGACAAGCCCCAGGCCTGGGCAGTCAGGGGTAGGGTGTGTGGAGTCCAGATGGGGACGCTCCTAGTGGATATTCTTCCAGGGGTGGTCCCAAATCTTCCTCTTCACGTATTTCAGATACTTCTGTCAATCCGTGGCTGGTTGGTCCTTTTAATGGTGCCCAGACTAGCTGCTGGTTAGTTTTCTTAACAATATATGCATGTTCTATGTATTGGAATTAAGAATTCCATTTCTATTGCAAAATTCTACATATGAAACGATCTGATTGCATTAGAAATCCATCCATCCTATAAGACACAAGTGTTACTTTTATCAATAAAGAATATGAATAAATGAATCTTTATTTCAACCAGTATACATTTTAGATAGATGTAAAACATATCTTTAAGTTCTTTAGTGTGTATTTGTTTGAAGTTTTTAAAACTCATGAAACTTTCTCACTTAAATGCTATCTCATTGACAATGATTTTCAAGAATTTGAAGAGATTGTCCTTAAAAAGTTGGCATTTTTGCCATCATTGGCATAACTTGGTATAAAAAGGTTATATTCTTGGAAGTAAGCTCAATTTTCTCCATTTCAAAAACTCAAAGTGACTTTATTTGGAAATTTATATGAATTCACATTTCATATATTTCTTAATAAGGGGCATTTTCTTTTTATTACAATTATATAAGGTTAAAATGTAAGGATTTTTTTTCCCCACTAAGTACTCTGATAAGAAGTCCTCTCCTTCCATCTCTTCTAGTTTATCCCAGCACGACGATCCAGTATTTTTTCTGTGTCCCATGGCTTGCAAAAGGTTAGGCGGCAGTGTCCAGATTTCCTCCCTGCCTTGCACTCTGTTCCTCTAATGTGTCTATCGGTGACTCATGCCCTTGCCTCTTCTGGATACTCCACAGCCTGAAGTCTCTGGCTTCTGCCTTGCTTTTGTAGGCAGGACATGCTACTTGTGTGTGCTTTGATGTGGCCTCTTGTCCTGTATATTTATATCTTTTTTTTCCCCCAGTGAGGTTGTACGGTTTTTGAGTATAGTATCTATGGCCTTGATTCTTTTGGATAATTCAGTTTCTTAAAATCTCTCAATAAGTATTACAAGAGCCAAAATGAATTCACTTAAAATTAAGGAGTAGAATTTTTTTTTTTTCTTCTGCGGTTCTGTAACAAGGCTAATATAAAATACTTATCTATTCATCTATCTAATCTATCAACATAATTCTGCTTTTCTTGTCTGCCACTGGCGCTTGTGTGACTTTCCACCTATTCTGCCTGGGGCATGTACTTGCCTTGGGGAGGATCAGGATTATTACACAGAAATGCAAAAAGAAGGAATCAATGGTAAGTGTTTGATATCCAAAATTGGATGTTTGAGTTCACAGCAAGACTATTGAAAACCAGACTTTGAAATAGAGGAAGTGTTTCCTAAGTTTCTTAAGCTCCCTTTAATACATCAAAAGCTGGAGACTTTTCTATAAGCCAAGGCTGTGATGTACATGGGAAGTAAGGAGAAGAGGATGCCTTTTAGCCCCAAGGATGTAGAATGAAGAGAGACAGAGAAGGGGAAGCCATGAGTGCTGACTTCCCTCCTTGGGCCAGCGTTCGGAGATGTGGGGCCAGTTTTAGAGTGGGAGAGAGGGAATCTGAAGGCTGGGAAAGGTTATATCCGGTTCCCCATTTTGAGGTCTTAGTCCTTTTGGGCTGCTATAACAAAATGCTATGAATTGGATGGCCATAAACAATAGAAATTTATTCCTCACTGTTCTGGAGGCTGGAAAATCCAAGATCAAGATTTTGGCAGATTCCTTCCTGGTTCATAGACGGCCGTCTTTTTTCCATGTCCTCCCATGGCAGAAGGAGCGAGGGAAGCTCTCTGAGGCCTATTTTTTATTTTTTATTTTTTTTTTGACAGAGTCTCGCTTTTGTTGCCCAGGCTAGAGTGAGTGCCGTGGCGTCAGCCTAGCTCACAGCAACCTCAAACTCCTGGGCTCAAGTGATCCTCCTGCCTCAGCCTCCCGAGTAGCTGGGACTACAGGCATGCGCCACAATGCCCGGCTAATTTTTTCTATATATTTTTAGTTGTCCGATTAATTTCTTTCTATTTTTAGTAGAGACGGGGTCTCGCTCTTGCTCAGGCTGGTTTCGAACTGCTGCACTCAAACAATCCGCCTGCCTCGGCCTCCCAGAGTGCTAGGATTACAGGCGTGAGCCACCACGCTCGGCCTGAGGCCTCTTTTATGAGGACACTATTCTCATTCATGAGGGCTCCACCCTCAAGATGTGATCACCCCCCAAAGGCCCCACCTCCACATACCATCGCATTGGTATTAGGATTTAACATACGAATTTTGGGGGGACTGGAAGAGACACAAACATTCAGTCTATAGCAAAGTCTTTTGGAGAAGAGACATCTGCAAAGATCCGATTTCCTACTAAGGTTCCATTCACAGGTTCCAGGTGGAATTTTGGGAGGCCATTATTCAACCCACTACATAGGCAGAGAAAATATTAAACACTGAACATTCACCTGCAAGAGACTGATCTAACTAACTGACAGAGACTATTTCAGCCTGATGAGGCTGAGATATCATTAACTGGCAAGTTTAAGTAGTTCTCTCCTGACCTGGCCACAGCTACCAAGAGGAAAGCAGGCTTAGGAGGAAGATTAAACCGTTATAGAAAATGAACAAGTTACACTTTTCTATTCGTGTCTTAGTAGCGTTGAGGTTAAAATTGCCACATCACTGTGTATCTGGCTAGCTACTAATCCAAAAGGAAATAACAGATACTACCAGATCAGTATAATCAAGGTAAAATATCACAAGTAAAAATAATACAGCTTGGGGGAGTGTAGAATGGGGAAAGAAGAGGAAAAAATGATTGTCCTAAAAACTAAGTTTAAGAGGAACTATTACAATTCATCAACATTGTTGCATACATGAATATTTTGTTCCTTTTTGTTGCTTTTTATTCCATTGTATGGATAAACCAAATTTTAAAAATCCATTTACCCACTGAGGGACATTTGGGTTGTTTCCAGTTTTTGGCAAATATGAACAGAATTGCTATAAGCATTTATGTACAGGTTTTTGTATGACATACATTTTCTTTTTCTAGGGTTAATACCCAGCGGTGAGATTACTAGGTTATATGGGAAGTGTGTGTTTAATGTTATAAGTACTGCCAAACCATTTCTCAGAGGGGCTATACCATTCAAATTTCTACTAGTGGAGTTCTAGTTGCTTCACATCCTTGGTATAACAGATGTTTTTAAAATACCTGGCATGGTGCAAGGTGTTAGAGATAGAAAGATAGACAAGACATAATTCCTCCTCTTGAGGAGTTTGAGGTCAAGCTTATCAAAACCCTATAGCAGTAACTGTATCAGGGTCAGATAGCATACCCTCTTGAATGCTATAAGGTTGTTTAGATGAAGGAAAAAAAGTAAAACACTTTCTAGGGAAACAAGAAGAATATTTTGTCAATCAAGACATTCTATTGCAATATCTTGACTCTATGATTAATATAGTCATATTATTCTTGTCTTGATTTATGGTGACATACCAATCATGATTTTGTGGAGGGCACATGTACCATTAATTTCAGAACAGGTTTTTGTTTTTATCACTTGGAGATCTGGTTATTTTGTCTCTGATCTAGATGTCTCTGTTACTAGAAGACTGAGCCCCAATCTAGAGCCTTGATTTGGGTTAAGTAGGAGAATGTAGATTCAAAGCAATTAAGTAGTTGAAAAGCAAGAAAGCATTTTTCAGGAATGTTGCCGAAGGTGTGAGGATTCTACTGCATTTTTCTATATTTCAACTGGATCTTTCTTTGCATCAAACAATGACTTTAAAATGTCATCTACTGAAAGCTCAATCAATTCCATCTGTAGTTCTTTAGATGCCTTGGTGACATCAACTACGTGAGGCTAAAATGCTAATTTGAGTGTGATGTCATGATTCTCAAGGTCAGTGAACCTTTCATTGTATTCTCCAATTATTAATAATAGGTCTATAACAGCTGTGTATTCTTGAAATGATTCACGTATATCAACATGCTCATCAATGACCTTTGCTAATTGGGGAAAATGTTCATCTGAAATTTCCTTTTGAAGAACTGTTTTGAAAAAAGATAGCTTTTTTCAAAATGTTTGGATTTTTTTTTGTTTTGCCACATATCATATATATACTTAATTTTACCTTGCAAAGAAATATTCGAATCATTTTGATTTGACATGATATCACACAGAAATGCTGTATTCTTATAGAAATCTTCTTTCAATAGTTCATATTGCTGAATCTGTTCTTCATAAAATTTAACTATCTGTTCTTACAGAGATAAAATTTTGGCTAACACCTGTCCCTGTGATAGCTAACACACTTTAGAATGACATGGCAAATCCACAGTGAATACCTCATTGTTCGACTTTAGCATGTTACAAAACAGACAATGCTATGTTGCATTTGCACAAATATAGTTATTGTACAAATACAGTTAACAATACTTATAACTTGTTGCAAAGTGTCACTTAAAATAGTAGCTTTAGCGCTGAGATTTTGCTGATGTAAGATACAATGAAAAGATATGAGAGCATCTAGATCTGTTAATACTTTTTTTAAATTTGTGCAATAAATCCTTCATGTTTTCCTGTCATGGAAGGTGTACCATCTGTACATACGCTCACTAAATTTACCAAATTCAGTCCAACTTCATGACATTTATCTTGAAAGTTGTTGAAGATATCTATTCCCCGTGTTCTGTTCACAAGAATGCCCAAAGTGAGTAACTCTTTGTAGCAAAGAAAATCTTCTGCTATGACACTAATGAAGTATAAAACCTGCACCGAGTCAGTAGTATCGGTTGATTCATCCAAAGTGATTGAAGAATATATCTTTTCCTTTTAAAGTGTTGCACGGAGTTGTTAAGTTGAAGTCTAATTCATGCTGCTGATCAGTTATGGTTCTCCTTGAAAGAGGCAGTTGTTTGTACTTTGAAATGTTACCAGGGTCTAAGCAGCCTACGACTTTGGCAATGTATTCTTTCATGAGTTCTATATCGCTGAATGGCTTCCCTTTTTCCCCCGAGTATATAAGCTACTTTATAAGTTGCTTCAGTGGTATTATTTCCAGGTCTTATTGCTGTTTGAAAGAATTGTCTTTGCTTTTGCTTTTCATCTTTTAAATTTCTGTGATACAACCTTTCACACCTCTCCCTCTAATTTAAAATATCTGTGGTCCTTATGAGTGTTATAATGCTGATGAGCGTTGAATTTCTTTAATGTCAATATTGCAGTATCACAAAGCAGGCAAATCATCTTATCTTTAGTAGAAACAAGGTAATATTGCAATTTCCAATCCTCATTTAAAAAATCTGTTTTCTTCCTTCAGCGTTCTCTTGGTCTTCTTTGACATGATGGGCTGAAGCAGACAGAATTGAAAAATACTGTCCTACTCACAAATTCCACTTCAAATGGAAACACAGCGCACTATTGTCAAAAGCTGATAACAGACTACTGTACTAGAGCCCCACAAACTCTCGCCAACCAGCCTCATGCAGTAGTGGCGCCAGTTAGGCGGGAGAAGTTAGAACTAAATCATGAGGATGGCAGCTGTCAATTTAGCCCTAGTGGCTTACCAATGTTCTAATTGTGCCAGTCAACCTGGGAGGATTATTTCGTTGAAACTTATTTTATTCTTCGGTATTAATATTTTAAATACATTCATTTTAAAAACAAGAATATAAAAGATGAACAAAATGTATTAATAAAAATAAAAAGATTTGTTCCATAAAATTTGGATTCAGTCCAAAGGCCCCACCTTAAGGACCTAGAGGGCCACATGTGGCCTTAAGGCTGCAAGCTCTCCAACCCTGGTTTACAACTTCCTTAGATAAAGACGTTTGGACAAGCTAGCTCTTTCTGCAACCTTGGCTTAAAAAACAGTCAATTCTTTTGGCTGTTGGATATGTTGAAATGCTTCAAATACTTTGTAAATACAAACCAGCTATAGGATTATTAGCAGAGTGCCCCCTGTCCTCAATTTATCTAAGTCAGTTGTGTACCTCTCAGCCAGTACAGCAGAACATTTTGTAGATGAGATATGGGTGTATTCAAGGAGCAAGATACACCGACACAGGAGTGGAATCACAGTGTAAACAGCTGGCTGATTTTACAAAACATCACGGGCTTAGTTTTAATTCCTCTTTAACGCTGGGTAGCGTCCCCGCCGGCCATGCTGAAGTCAAATGCCCCTGTTGCACAGGGACCTCCTCCTCACCTAGGCTCTGGCTCTCCAGATATGGAAAGAAAAAATCTCGCATGCCATTCTTTCTTTTCCAGCCTCTAGCACCTGACTTCTAACGAAACATAAACCGCAGAACATTCCAGAGGAGTATACACTAAGAACATTTTTGCAGCACGAAGGCAGAAATGTCAGCCCCGATTGTGTTAGTGCCGTGTTGATGTCGTTGCAAAACATCTCATCCCTCTGGGGACTCGATGTGGGAGAGATGTTTCCCAAAGCCACAGGAAACAGAGGAGCCTCAGATGTACCGCCCAGGAACACAACCCGAGGGGCTAAATATGATGTTGCTTTTTGTTGGTGTTTTTTTTTTTTTTTTTGGTGGCATCAGGTTTTTCTAGCTGCGGACTCTGAAGGACGACTCATTCCATGTTTGAGAGCTACGGGACTAACCTGAACTCGGGCCAGAGGCTGGAATGCATGCCAAGGAATACACATGAAAGCACGGAGAAGCATATTTCAATCCAAGAAGAACCCCTCTCTTCACAAATCTGTGAAGTTGATAAAAATAAAAGCAGCAGAAGAAACAGGAAATATGATAGCGAAAGCCCAGGAAATGGGGCCCAGTAGAAAATGCTCAACATGCCAGTTTGATACTGGTTCCTCCCGCCCTTGTTCTGTTTCTGAAAATGGGTGTCTCTCCTCCTCTTTTCCCAGGACATAGAGCTGTTGTAAGTGTTATATTCTAGCTTTCAACTTTGCTTACATACCATAACCCCGCAAAAACTAAGAGATGGATTATTATTTTATATTCTGAGCTTGTAACACCATTTGTCATAAACTTAAAAACCTTAAAAAACAAAGCCAATAATAACTTGTAATGGTATTAAATGTTATTTATATATTTAATGCATCAAACATAATGACTTTTTTAAAGAAGCAAAACGAGTGATTTTCTTCAGACTGTGCTTAGACGCAATGAATCTTTATGATCCTAAACTAACAAAGCAATTTCCAGTGTGTAAAGTACATTGAAAAGCTACAAATAGAGGCAGAATCCAATTTGTGAAGATACTGGGTTACAAGAGTTTGGAACTCAGCTGGTTTGGACTTAGAAACTGTTCCTGGTAGAAAGAGTGATATCAGGCATGCAGGGGTTGTCAGGGCTGTTTATAAAATTCTGTTTAGCTCATGTTTTATTGCACCAACAGGAGTTTAGGTATTAACCACCACTTACAACAGTTTTTTTTCCTGAGACAGAGTCTCACTAGAGTGCTGTGGTATTATCCTAGCTCACTGCAACTTCAAACTCCTGGGCTCATGGGATCCTCCTGCCTCAGCTTCCTGAGTAGCTGGGACTACAGGTATGAGGAGCCACCATGCCCGGCTAATTTTTTCTATTTTTATATTTTTAGTTGCCCAGATAATTTCTTTCTATTTTTTTTAGTGGAGACGGGGTCTCGCTCTTGCTCAGGCTGGTCTTGAACTCCTGACCTTGAGCGATTCACCTGCCTCGGCCTCCCAGAGAGCTAGGATTACAGGCATGAGCCACCGTGCCGGGCCTACAACATTTTTTAATGAGAAAGTCTGTTCTGAGTTTGGACGAGGCTGGCTAAGATCACGTTTCTGCCAGTAGTCCCCAGGGAGACGGATTCCAGGGGTCCTGGCAGTTGGGGATGGGGGTGGGGGAACCAAAGAGGAGACCCCAGAGCTTTCAGGGGAGCAGCACTCCAGAGATTCTGGGTTTGGGGGTCTTCCAGATAGGTCCTTCCATCGAGCCTGCCAGCACTGGGAGAGACTAAGGCAGGAAGCAGAGAGTGGCTGGGACATGGGGGGCGGTGGGGACAGGGTTTCAAGGGTATCCATTTCCCTTGGTATCAGCAGCAACTGACTAGATTCGTGAGCAAATAATTTGATCGCTTCAAATGACTATTTCTTTGCATTTTTATTTTTAATGACGAGTAAAATATTCAGCATCTGAACATTAGGCCAAAGCTAATTATCACACGTTTGTTAAAAAAAAAATGAATGTAAACGCACTATATTTGCTGTCTCACCAGGGCAAATTGGGACAGACGTGGGACCATTACTCAGGGGCTTTGGGCCACAGAGATAACCAATCCAGGCAATTCAAGATAGGAGACTGGGCTTATCAGAATTATTAAAGCTGTGTAACTTTATCCCTGAAACAAAAGATAAATTTATCCTGAAAACCATTTCTACTGCGGCTTTAATCTATCACAGAAATGAGAGTTCGGGCATGTAGTTCTGAAAAATGGTGCGAAATCTAGGAAGGCCTCGAAAGAGAATTTAGAGTCAAACGTGCTGTAGCCCTGAGTTTGCTGTGTTGTCAAGGTAACCACAGCTTTCCTTTCCTTGGTAACTTGAACCTACCAAACCAACATCGGAGACACCTTGAGCAGTAGCTAGCCAGCCACCTGTCACTGAGTTCTGCGGTCTTTTGGGGAAGGACTGAGTTTCCTAAAATAAAAGTCCAATTTCTCTTCTTTTTCTTCTTCTTTCAACTTTTTTTATCTTGAAGGAAAAACTCTATACTCACTTTTATGATGTTGCAGAGCTGGATTATGTCTCTGGGTTCTTAGGAAAAAGGACAATTATTTCAGACATTCACCTAGACATTGCTAATGTGACAATTGCCAATCCATACAATCACGTTTTTCCCTGTAATATAACTTACTTTACAGAGAATGTGGGAATACTTGTTTGACTTTCTCCCAGTTGTCGTCAAAGTGACATACTGTGCAAGGCCAGGCCACGTGACACTGTACCTGAAAGTTGAGACTCTCTTTGTGTTTTGTGCCCCAGGAAAATTCAGACTGAAACAAGGAAGAAAGTTCATTAAGGGAACATGTTTATTAAGAGCTGTCAATGTTCCAGGGACTCTGCTAGCTACTGCTTGGGCTACAGAGATGAAGGCAACTTGGTCCCACCATTGAGGGGTCGAAGGCAAGAAACCCAACAATAGATAAAGGTAGACTAGAGCTAGGCTCATAGAGGAGATATGAAGGAAATGCTACATCATCTCCAAGGAAGACCAGGTGTCAATGAGATGCGAAGTAGCCAAAAAGGCTTCATGCAGGATGTAGTATTTGAAACGGGCCTTGGTAAGATTTTGACAATGGGTTTTTACAGAGGAGGGTATTCAAGATGCAGAGTACGGAGGGCTCCATGAAACAGGCAAGTTCAAGGAACAACAGTGATCAAGATCAGGTGCTGGGGCTTAGGTGCCAGGCTGTCTGGTTGAAATCCCAACTCTACCAAATTCTACTCCATGACCCTGGGCCAGTTCTTGATTTATGCCTCAGTCTCCTATCTGATAAAGGAGAGGGTATAATAGCGTTTCTATCTTATTGAGTAGTTATGAGAATTAACTTAAGATATGTGAAACTCTTGGAACTGTTCTATATTTATAATAAATACTTTAAAAGTGTTAACTAGGCCAGGGGTGGTGGCTCACACCTATAATTCGAGCACTTTGGGAGGCCGAGGCAGGCGGATTGCTTGAGGCCAGGAGTTCGTGGCTGCAGTGAGCTACGGTGGCACCTCTGTACCCCAGCCCAAGTGACAGAGGGAGACCCCGTCTCTTTAAAAAAAAAAAAAGTTAACTATCATTCTTAGTGGAGTTCAGTAGGAGGTGCTGTGCTTACGAGACTGGAAAGAATTTGGGGTTCATTTTGTGGCCTAAAATATATCAGATTTAAGTTTATATTTAATTTGGTAGGCAGTGGGGGAATTTTCAAAGTTTTTTTTTTTAAGTAGGTGAGTAATAATAGCAGAGAGCAGTAAAGCATCAGGGAGCAACATTGTAAAATTCAATTGTTAAATGCTTTGTTTGGTGTAGTCTTTTTTTTTTTTTAACATTTCCAGCCATAGCCCCAAACTGCTAACCATGCTCAATTTGCCCTCCCATGATTGAGACTGTGAGCTATTTGAATTGATCTGATACTAAACACCTGTAGAAAGAATTACTGAATACTGATCTCGTACAGGTGAGGAGGAGAATCGATCCAGCGAGGAACAACTTCTATTTTGTCATATAAATAAAAACCATGGGAGCTATGAATGTCAAAGCCGGTGGCCTTGAACCCTTCTCGAGCACAAGGGGCTACAAGACTGTGCAATGTATCATTTTTTAAAACGTCGTTTCTTTTCCATTTTGTAATATGTCCGAGAGAGTTGACTGATGACCTATATTTCAGGAAGCATGAATGATCTCCACATCCCCAGACGAGACAGGTGTGTCATAAATCAATGTACAATGTAGTAAAGCACTTTTTCTGCCTTGGCATAGCCCTGATCTCTAATTATAGGGAACAACAAAGTACTTTTTTTTCTTAACAGCCAACAATCTATAAGAATTTTATTAAGTTTTTTTTTTGTTATTGTTGCTGTTCCCAGTTCATAGATGCTAGTTCGTCTACTGCCCTAAATCACTTATGCCACCTCATAGTCACTTTTGGGAGAACAATTGTTGAGTTCTAAAAATACTCATGCTTCCGGTTCTTTGGACCTTCCTATGTAATTTCGGGATCACTTCTTGGCCCTTGTTCTTTGCTCTCCTTTCTGTTTAAGAGGCCTTGGGTGCTGGTTATACCTCACAGCTGAGCCTGTGTCGGCCTGTTCTGGAGGGGGCCAGCTGCTCCATGTCACTTCCCTCCGGATGAAGCAATGACTTTCAAATGTTGTGAAACGTCAGGGCAGAGCTCTGCTGCCTGATGATGTATCAACTGGAGGTGGCCCCGTGGATTTCATTGGCTTCTCTGGATCCCTTACAGCTGATTTGGTCTCTGTTTAGGAAGCGAGATTTGTGATCCAGGTCACCTGAGGTTATCTTGGAGGTGGACAAAGATGTGGGCGGGAGGAGAGAGAAGGGGATTGAGGGGAGAAGGGTCCAATATCTCCGAATCCAAATCCACTGTGGCATAGGAAACTTGAAACCACTCAACCACCTTGCAACGCTAGCTCTTTCCTTGTATTTCCAACCCAAAAAACATAATCCTTTCCCGGATTGTTTAGCTTCCTTGGATGTATACGAGGTCTGTCTAGAAAGTATCCGGCCATTGTTAACATAATGAGAACGGTTCGCACAACATCGATGTAACCTGGCAGCCAAGGAGAGTGCGCTGGGCCGTACATGCGTGAACAATGACGACATCACCATACTAGTCACTGGGGCAATAGACGCCGTTGAGAGAGCACGTGTACTGTGTGGCTGTCACATTCAAAACGGCTGAGCGAGGAGGGCAATGAATCTGCATCGAATTTTTGCATTAAGGTTGAACAATACTCCGCGGAAACTACTCGCCTGACTCAGAAGGCTTTTGGGGATGATACAATGAGTGCAGCACAAATAAAAGAGTGTGGCACAAACACTTCAAAGATGGTCGAGAATCTGTTGAAAGTGATCCACCTTCTGGAAGGCCTGCAACGAGCAGAACACCTGAGAGTGTTGCACGTGTAGGGGTCAGGTTAAGAGACGCTGGGAGAGCTGTGTGAGGTCCCAATGTGCCTGCTTTCAAGGGGACTGAGGCATCATTGTATCTTCTCAATAAATGTCTCTATTTTTCACATTACATGGCTGAATACTTTCTGGACAGTCCTCTTACATTTATGCTGAATGCGTGTCAGGATGGAAGAGTCTTTAAGAAAGGTCAGAGGACCAAATACACTCTTAAAATTCTGAGCAGCGCGTCAGAATTTGGAGCACTTTTAGAAATGTGGTTGAACCAAGGATAGGAAAAGGTGTTGTCCTTCATTCCTGTTTTTCCTTAATGGCTGAAGTTCAGGTTCTCACGTGGAGCAAATACTGTGGGCACCACCTTCAAAATATGTCCCCAACATGAGCACTTGTCACCTCCCCTGAAGCCATCATTCCGCTCTGAGCTAGAACCGTCTCTCCTGAATGACTGCAACTTCTGGGTAGATCTGCTGTGTCTACTTTTGCTCTTTGGTATTGTCACATGGAAACTTAAGCGATTATTTAAAAATGTAAGTCAGGCGCTGTCACTGTCTTGCTCAAACCCTCTAACGCCTGCCTGGGATATTCAGAGTCAAGTCCAAGTTGTGTAGCATAGGCTGCGGAGAACTGCACCGTCTGGTTGCTGCTTCGCCTTGTTCCTCTTCCAGGAGTTCTTTCTCCAGATCTTCATGTGCTGGTCACGCTCCTCCTCCCATGTTCTCTCCTGATTCTAAATAAAATTGCTCCTTTGCCCCACGCCACTCTATTTCCTCATCCTCTTTCATTTTTCTTTACAGCAGATATTTTTCTTGTGTCCTCGGCTAGGATGTAAGTTTCACGAAGGCGGCACTTCTGGCTTTCTTGTTCATCACTGCGACCACCAAGCTGGGACGTGAGTATGATAAATACTCAATAAGAATGAATAAGTCTTGATAAATACTCAATAAGGATGAATAAATCAACTCTCCTCTTTATATAAGCCTCTTAGCAATGCATTATTGGGAATCAACCGACTTTATTCTGGTCTGTGAATATGGCTTCCTTTGGACAGAAAGCATAAAGTAAAGCAAAATTTTCATAGTGTTCAGTTCGATTGAATGTTTAAGAAGAAATCAGCTTGCACGGGGAGTTGCTTTTGTTTCTTAACACTGCTGGTTTCCGGTTTGCAGATGATCTTAAAGCTTATAAGTCAAATGGAGTTGAAGTATTTTGCTCTCGGTACAAAAGGCACTAGAAGGAGATTTGAGAAAGCGAGATTGTTGACACATTCAGTCTTGAAACCATCACTCTCTTCACAGTAATTTAAATTTTAATAAACCATGTCAAAAACGCAGAAGCACAGCATGGGAAAGAAACTAACACTTTTTTCTTTTTCTTTTTAAGTGAGCAGCTACTGTATCCCTAGTAATGTGCTTTAACATGCGTGCTCAGGTCATTTTTATGACAACGTTCTTGGATGGGTATTAATAGCCTTTAGAGACAGGAAGTTGAGAATTAGAGAATTTACCTGCTTGCCATAGGTTGTAGTAAATGAGCAGAAGTGGGGCTCAGCCCCCAGCCTGACTCACTCCCAAACCCATATTCTTTCTACCTCTTTATCCTGTCTCCGTGGGGAAAACTAGAGTGAGAATCTCATAGGTATATTTGAATTATTTTTATGGGCTATCAAAATTCCAATTTAAAAATGAAATTGAATGTTTGCATCTAAAAACACCACAGCAGGGATCTCTCACCCAAGAGATGGAATTATCTGATGAACCATGAACTGGAGAAAGAGGAAGAGTTGATTCATTTTGAAAAATATTTTCTGCCAACTGCATTCATGGAGTAGCCACTCCATGTAGGACACAGAGCTGTGCAACGTGGGTTAAATATAAGTGGGAAGGCTCCGAGTCTGAGTGATTTCTGATAATGCTGGGCCACCATTTGGGGTTTCCTGTGTGCCAAGTAGGTTTACTACATGCCAGGCTCTGTGCTGGCACGTGGGACCCCATTTTGCACACAAAGGTATTATACATGGTCAAGGTTACCAGCAGGTATGTTAACAGAGATATGTCTAGAAGCCAGGTCCATCTGCTCCTGCTGACACCCATGTCCAGTTGGATCTATCCCCTCCTACCTTCTCGAGAGACACAGAATAGAAAGGGAACAACTGGGAATAAATGAAGGTGACATCATTTATTCTCCAGTCACACGAGAGCTGAAATCATTCCAGTAGAAGGCAAAATCCGATGACAGTAAACAGTTGTCAGAAATAACATGCTTTTCTTAAAACTTCTGCAATTCAGAGAAATGACTCATTCATTCTGGTTTTTATTTTAAGGATTATTCCAAATTGCTAACATTTTATTATATTATCTTATTATATGGAGTTTATAGCAGTCACCATAGATTAGATTCTGCTGAGGTAACAAACAGTCCCTGATCTTAGTGGCCTAAAGCAACAAGAGTTCTTTCCCCCACTTCAGTCACACTCTGTGTCCACCGTGGTGGGAGGCTCTGCTTCATGTTGTCATTGTCCTCATTTTGGGACAGGCTGTGCCACAGGGATAAGAGCTCTGAAGAGTTTCACGCTTCACTTTCACTCCCTAACACTGGGGCTACTACTAATTCTTGGGTCCCACCCAAGCACGAGGGCAGTAAAAAATGCAGAGAGCTAGAAATGTTTCATAGGGGAGATGAATGACTACCCCAGGTTTGGAGTTAGGGTAAAGGTTTTAGGAGGTAAAATTATGTTTCCTGAATATGATAATCTCTATTGTGCTTCTATTTTAGAAACTATGTTTGTGGAAATTAACTTAGGATATGATTCAGGTCAAATGTGTGATGACTATCTGATTTTTAAAAATTACTTTGTTTTTCATTAATCGTTTAAAAGTGATTTTTAAAAGTCATTTTGCTTTTCCTTAAATTCTAATCTGTAAAAGTGTACCTGCTCTATACCTGTCTTTGGAGAGTAACCCACGTGGAAGATATGTCTGCCAGCCAGCAAGATGGTTCGACCATCTCTGGCCAATTCAAAGAAACATCCACTAAAAACTTTGGACTGTTAACTTTTTTTTTTTTTTTTGAGACAGAGTCTCACTCTGTTGCCCAGGCTAGAGTGCTGTGGTGTTAGCCTAGCTCACAGCAACCTCAAATTCCTGGGCTCAAGTGATCCTCCTGCCTCAGCCTCTTAGGTAGGTGGGACTACAGGTATATGACACCATGCCCGGCTAATTTTTTCTATTTTTAGTTGTTTGGCCAATTTCTTTCTGTTTTTAGTAGAGACGGGGTCTCGCTCTTGCTCAGGCTGGTCTGGAACTCCTGAGCTCAAAGGATCCACCTGCCTCGGCCTCCCAAAGTGCTAGGATTACAGGCATGAGCCACTGCGCCCGGCCAACTGTTAACTTTTTGAACTTCAAATAAACTGAGTGAAACAAAATACTCTCTCTAGATGGGAGCACTATCAATCTCTGCTATTTTGATTCTGGTTCTCAAAATCTGAACATTCTGGAACTGCGTTTTAAAAATGTCAATGTAAATATCTATTTTAAAGATCAGTGCTTATTATAAGACTGTGAATGTTACCATTTTCATTTGTACCAAAGGTCTCTCTCTCAAGGTGTCCCCACCCCCAAATAAAGCAAAAGAAAAATCTCAAGTGCTTTCAAATGACCCTTAACGTGCAGTGTTTCTTGGCAAACTAAAATGCACCTTGGAAAAGCTTATAGCTGTTCTTTGACCCAGGGGAGGGTGGTGTCGGGGAGATGGTTTATAGCCAGAGAGGGTGGAAACTCAAACAGCTCCAAGAGAAATGAGTCCCTATACCTGGAGACCACTTCCAATGATCACAGGGGGGGGAAAAATCAACATTTTTAACACAAAATTGATGTTTGTCTTCTTTAAATTACAAATGTGCCATATGGCATTTTAAAGGAGAATTTAACATTAGTAATTTACATACCTAATAATTAGGTATATAATGCTATACACTAACCCTAGAACTCCTAAAAGTTCGGGAGCTCTTGCAGTAGACAACCAAAAGCCCTGAAAAATGGAATTAGCTGAATGCAGGTAGGAAGGATGTCCCGAAAAGGACTTCTCTATTCTGGGTGAGGGAGGATGCATTGAGATCAGCAAACTGTCTCATAAATGGGTTCAGTTCACAGATCAGAAAATTTCCAATGGCGAATAAACAAAATAAAAAATTATACTTAAATCTGGCCACCAATTAACATCGAAAAATTGTTACCGATTTGAGATTTCAGCTATTTTATGGAAAACTGTATTAAGAATTCAATTGGGTGAAATCTTATCTGTGAAATCCTGGGGGTGAGAAATGTAAGATTTTAAGAAAATAGTATTGATTTGGCAGAGTTAGAAATTTTAGATTTAGCAGCAATAAGGTATTTAGTAGCAAAAAAATTTTCTTTAATCATATTAGCCCAAAACAAGAACAACAAAACAATTAAACTGTTGATTTCATAGTAGAAAACAAGACTTGAAGAGTGAAAAAACAAAAGAAAGCAAAATTTGTAAATGAATTATTCTCGAGTATATAAAAATGGTGAGAATGAAATGGAAACCTGGTTTCAAATCATTAAACTTTTTCACAGTACCTCTTCACGTTGAATATACCATGATTTGAAAATACCGACTTAGAAATAATAGTATAAAACCTATTGAAACGATCATGGCAGAGTTCATTGCCCACGGCCCAAAGACAGCTTCCTGTCTGGCTTCTCAGCGGCAGCAAAGGGAAAAGTCTTGCTCAAAACGTTACCATCTACGTCCAGGGGATCCTCATCCTTTGTCACCAAAGGACAAGCATCCCAGATGGGTACCTCGGTCCTAATGTTTACATGTACAGACACAACAAGAAGATGAACAAGGGAGGTATTCACCTAAAATTCTCTGTGTTTTAAACATTCAATTCATTGATATAACTCACTGAAAAAATTTTTTTTTAAAGTAAAAAAAATTAGACATCTGTTCTTCCTGTAAAATAGGCAGGACTTGGAAGAAAGCACTGGCAAGTTAGAGAGAAACTGAGGGCCAACCTAGGTATGTCTCATGGAATGATAGCTTGGCAAGGGCTTCGTTCTTGGGGAACAGCCTAGCACATCAGTTATTTTTTATTCTTTATTTTTAATTCCCCCAGCTTTAATATAATTGACAAATAAAAATTATATATATTTACAGAATACATATTTTTATATCTGTATATATTGTGAAATGATTAAGTCAAGCTAATTAACATATCCATCACTTCATATAGTTACTTTTCTTGGTAGTGAGAATTTAAAAATCTACTCTCTAAGCAATTTGCAAGTATACAGTGTATTATTATTAACTATAGTCACCACGCTGTACAATAGATCCTCAAAACGTCGGACTGAAACTTTGTACCGAAACTTTGTACTCTTTGACCAACATCTGCCATCTTCCCCCTCCCCCTAGACCCCCTCCTCTGGCAACCACCATTCTACTCTCTGCCTCTATGCGTCTGACTTTTTTAGGTTCCACATATAAGTGAGAACATGCAGTATTTGTATTTTCATGCCTGGCTTATTTCACTTAGCATAATGTCCTCTGGGTTTACCCATGTTTTAGCAAGTGACAGGATTTCCTTCTTTTTAAAGGCTGAATAATATCCATAGTGTATATATACCACATTTTCCTTATCCATTCACCTGTTGATGGACACTTTGGTTGTCTCCATACCTTGGCTATTGTGAACAATGCCACAATGAACACGAGCGCGCAGGTATCTTTTTGACATACTGTTTTCAATTCCTTTGGATATATACCCAGAAGGGGAATGTATACCTTATGGTAGTTCTGTTTTTAATTGTTTGAGGAACCACCATACTGTTTTCTATAATTACATTCTCACTAACGGTGTGCAAGGGTTCCTTTTTCTCCACATCCTCGCCAACCCTTGTTATTATGTCTTTGTCCTTTGTTAATAGCCATTCTAACAGACATGAGGTGATATCTCATTGTGGTTTTAATTTGCATTTCCCTGATGATTAGTGATGATGAGCATTTTTTCATATACCTGTTGGCCATTTGTGTGTCCTCTTTTGAAAAGTGTCTATTCAGGTCCTTTGTCCATTTTCTAATCAGGTTATTTATTTATTTGTTATTGAGCTGTTTGTGTTCTTTATAAATTTTGAATATTAACTACTTATCAGATGTATGGTTTACAAATATTTTCTCCTGTTTCATAGGTTGTCTTTTCACTCTGTGTCCTTTTCTGTGCAGAAGCTTTTCAGTTTCATGTACTCCCATTTGTCTATTTTTGCTTTGGTTGTCTGTGCTTTTGGTATCACATCTGAAAAATCATTGTCTGGACCAAAGTCATGGGGCTTTCCCCCTATGTTTTTTTCCAATATCTTTATAATTTCAGATCTTATATTTAAGTCTTTAATCTATCTTGAATTTATTTTTGCATATGGTATAAGGGTCCAATTTCATTCTTCTGCTTGTGGATATCTAATTTTCCCAACACCATTTATTGAAGAGACCTCATTTCTCTCCATTGTGTGTTCTTGGTACCTTTGTGGAACATCAATTGACCATAAATGTGTAAATTTATCTTTGGGCTTTTCTATTCTCTTCACTGGTCTATATGTCTGTTTTTATGCTAGACATAAACTGTTAGAATAAACAAGTTCGGCAAAGTTGCAGGACACAAAATCAATATATAAAAATGAGTAATGTTTCTATATATTAACAACAAACTATCAGAAAAAAATATCAAGAAAATAATCTGGTTTACAATACTATAGAAAATATTTAGGAATACATTTAACCAAGAAGGTGAAAGATCTGTACACTGAAAACCATAAAATATTGATGAAAGAAATTGAAGAAGACACAAATAAGTGGAAATATAAAATATATCCTGCGGTAATGAATTGGAAGAAATAATATTGTTAAAATGTCCATACTACCCAAATCGATCTATAGATTCAATGCAATCCCTATCAAAATTCCAATGACATTTTTCTTTTCTTTTCTTTTCAAGACAGAGTCTGGCTGTGTCAAATGCATGCTGGAGTACAGTGGCATGATCACAGGTCACTGCCGCCTTGAACTCCTGGGCTCAAGCGATCTTTCTGCCTCAGCCTCCTGAGTAGCTAGGACTACAGGCATGTGGCACCATGATTACCTAATTAAAAAAAGAATTTTTTTTTTCGTTTAGAGACAGGGTCTTGCTATGTTGCCCAGGATGGTCCTGAACTCCCGGATTCAAATGATCCTTCCACCTTCGTGTCCCAAAGTGCTGAGATTACAGATGTGAGCCAGTGCACTTGGCCACAACTGGAGTTTTAATCTTGGGTGCCTTCTTTGTGCTGAGGCAAAGTAGTGGGAAAGATAGCTTGACAATAGTGGTTACTATTTACTGAAAATTTCATTTGTGGCAGAATTGTCACAAATATCATGAGTCTACACTAATCCTATAGAGTAAATATAGTTAAACCCATTTTGCAGGTGAGGAAACTGAGGTTGAAAGTGCCTAAGTACCTCATCTGGGGTCATACAGCCAGTAACTAGTAGCACCTGGACTTGAATCCACAGAAGTGTGACACCCAAAACCTGCATTTTTTTCAACAGCAGGGTGCTATCAACTTTAAGGTTTTCAAATTATCGGAAGGCCGTTTGCATTTAGAAATTGCTGGCTTCCTGGCAATGCTCAGGAGAGCTGTTCACCACCTTAAATAAATAAAAAGCCGCTGCTCCTCACTCTGGAACAAACCAGATAGAGTTACCCTTGTGAGAAGCAGCTCCTTTGCAAATCTATACCTGCAGTTTGGAGTGTTGTCCCTTGTGACTTTTCACGTGGGACTCATGCTCAGTTGGCTTTCTCTATCCCTGGATGTGGCTGGCCTCTCACCCCTCAATTTGAGAGAACTTCTAGATTCCTCTCCAGGACCTCTTAGGTGAATTCTACCACTTCTCCCAATTTAGTGATCACCCCTGCATGGGTTTTAGCTTTTGGGGGGATGCCAGCTTCTCTGGGGTGCTGCTCAAAATCTTTCTCAGCAATTGTGAGTACAGAGGTGGCTTTACCTCGTAGGTAATGTCACCTGATCCCTTCCCAGGGGCACTGTGTTCGTATGGTAGTAGTTTAGTGAAATTAGCAAAAGTATATTTTAATTGCAGCTTGTAGGGACTGTTGTGTTTTCCCCTTCTGACTTCTCCTCAAGTTGAGTGGCATTGTAGTAGTCGCAGGCGTTCGGGGATCAGGCTAAGGGGAAGCTGAGTTGGGGGATACATTTAGTTGGGGTTTAGCAGGATCATATTCCTGTGGTTCAGAGTCACTCTCTAGACAAACTGCTGTTGGCTTTCCGGCGTAGGAAAGGGTTTCAGAAGTCCCCTACTGCACACTGGCAACCTGCCTGGAATGGTGAAATGAAGGCATAGGGCCAGAGACCGACTGGTGATAGGAACTCGTCCCAGGGTATTGCCTGCCCCTGCAAGGAGGTAGGGATCGGGGAGCAACAAGTGGAGTCAGAAACTAGTCCGTGGAAAAATAGTATAATGGTGGGCCAGCCAGTCATTCAACAGATTACACCATTTTTCTGCCTTTTGTGGTGCTTGTGGCATTTATCGGCTCTCAAGGATGTGCTATTTGTTGTGAATTCTTTTCTCATTCCGAATAAATATCTAATTCAGTGCTGCATTTTGCATTCATGATTTTGTATCCTTTTGCTTAAAGAGCCCCCCTCCTTGAATTGTGTAAGTTTCAGCCTCCATAAATATGAAGTCCTGTCCCTTGAATTTGGTGACAATTCTTTCCCAGAGGCAGGTGCTCCAGAGAATGCCCCCAAAAGTAAATTTCATGAACATGATGAAATGCCTGTAATAAGAAAACCCATCCTGGACATACCGTCTTAATCTGTGCAGATCTCACCGAATTGTTTGTTAGGTAAGAACAGAGAAACTGAAAGTTCATTTAATTACTTAGATCTGATCTCCCAGTCTTGGGGATTAGGACTCTGGCCAAGTAGAAATTGATATCAGCTCATGGGGTCGGAAGTGTCAGGGTCGGGTCGGGTGGGGCGGCACAGGCGTATGGGTATCACACTTTATTGTCACTCATGGGCAGGGAGAAGGGAACTGGACCCCAGGAGATGGGGAAAGGAGAGGCAGCAGGGTCTCTCCTTGAATTTATTTCCTATTCTCTTTTTTCTGAAGAGCACAGGATGTTCTCTTTAAAGACTCTGATGCTAAGAATCTCCCTAAAAGTATTAACAGTGATTAATTCTGGGAGATTCAATTAAAAGTGATTTTCCTTTTTCCTTTTTACATACTATGTAGTTTCTGATCTTTCTGTAAATAGCATGAGTTAGCAATAAAAAAAGCTCCTGGACAACCCTTCTCCCACTGTACCCAACAATCTTGTGTTTGTGTGTGTGTAGTACGCCCGTGTGTGTACATGTGTGTCTGTGTAGCAGCTATACTGGGGAGATCATTTTCCTCTCTCCCTCCTAGTTTCTTTCCTTCCTCCCTCCCTTCCTTTCCCCCTTAGAATATTGATACATTGTTGGGAACTCCAAAGAATGCTTTATTTTATACTTTTTTAAAAAAGTGTGCAAAATATAAATTTCTAATTTGCAAAAACATAAGATAGGAAGCCCCTTTCTTTGCTTTTTATTTTGTGTGTGTGTGTGTAAGTGAGAGATAGGCAAAGGGGAAATTCCGGAGTAAAACCAATTAGTTGTTGAGAATTGAAGAACACTGAAGCTGAAATGAGGATCTAATTATCCGTCTATATTACTGCCATTCAAGACACGAAACTGCCGAGTTTTATAATTGTGGGGAAAATCTTTTCCGTCTGTGACAACTCCTTTACTGGGCTGATATTTTTATGGAAGTCCAGGAGAGGTGGTTTATTGCCTTTAAGGAAGAGGTTGTCCTTTACCTCCCAGATGATTAGTGGTGTCTCTGGCAGGGGTCTTGGGCTTCCTCTGGGCACAGAATATGGAAGCTGAGCAGGTATATGATGTATAGATATTCATACGTTCTTTTAAGGACAGAAATGTTTGCAGTAAAAATAGAATGATTCATCTAAAAGATGAACTGCATTTATATTGCAGTTAAAGGCTGCTTGCTGCAGAACTGTTTCTAAGAATGTTCTCTATTTACTGTCTGCTCTTCCAGACCAGGTCGCCCCAGGCTGCCTTCTGCCCATGTTCTGTGCCTGGGGACATTCTCATTGCTAAGTCCTCAGAGCACCTTCACTAAATGCGTCATTAACACTCCCTGGCTACTTGTTAGCCAAGTTAGTGATTCCTCTGGGTTCCTTAAAATCCCTCGGACAGCCCTGTAACTGCACACAGTAGGCATCCAGACAATGTTGTTCTGCATGTGCATTTTACAGACACTGCCTGCAGGTCGAAGCTGCCCTGAGCCCTGTCTACCTCTCCTTCCCTTTCTTCTGTCCTCGACCAGCACCATTTCCCCATCTGTTTCTATTTCTCTCTGAAGTCCACTTTGGTGCACGAGACCAGGAACTCTGCATTCTCGTTTCTTAAAGGAGCCACATCAGTTGGCAACAAAGCCAAATACAAGTTCAAGGAGCTAAAACCATCAGGTGAAACTTGACCGTCAAGCCTATCTTTCTCTGCATTCTTTGAGTATTAGTGTGCAAACAGGAGCTCTATAATAAACTATCATTTCAACCGAACTCCAGGCAATGGTCAGCATGATGGGTTTGGGCTACTGTGAGATTAACTGAGATAAGTCGTGGGTAAATTCTAATGGGGTCCCTGGCACTCGGTGAGCTCTCCAGTATTAATTCATTTCCTTCCTTTGTCATGGTGGTCTGTTTACGTTGGTAGCTGCTACAGTGTGTAGCACTGCTCCATAAAGAATCACTAAGAACTTAATGAGCTGTATTTCCTCCAATGCCATGGGCTGTGTCAACACAATGCTAAACATTGTGACAATTTTTGACTGAATTGAGTTAACTGACTGAATGTTTTGAAGTATTGACACAGCAGCTAAAAGAGTGAGAACGGTAGTCAAGCCAGCTATTTGGTATGATGAAAAATGGCAAGCATTTCAAAAACAAAACTAGAGTAGAAACATGAGAAGCCGGTGGGAGTGGTGAGTGGCCACAAAGCCGTTGAAAAGCACTTGCTAAGGGACCCGGCTTAGGAGGCAGGTGTGGTTATGAAAATCTGAAGATGTTCCTGGTCACCCAACAAGCAAAACACAGCCGAAGGACCATGCTATTTCACCAAAGCGTCCTTAATTTATGCCAAAGGAGCAGAAGTAGAAAATGGTCACCCATTCTTGAGAAATGATGTGTGATGGTTTATTCCTCTATCCTTTCAGCCACTGTCTGTCTTTCCTTCCTTCCTCTGATCACTCTGAGGAAGGGGAGGAGCCATCCAGAGCTTGGGGCCCAAAAATATGCTGGAAATCTTTCCAAGGAAAGTTGGGGCAAGGATTACACTAATTGGGAAATACTTGTTCATCAGTTTAATT
>NW_012134192.1:1940721-1941717 GCF_000956105.1 Propithecus coquereli | reverse complement strand
AAGTTATTTTCTCCCAGTCTGGTGGTATCATTTCACTTTTTTGATAGTGTCCTTTGAAGTACAGGTTTTCAACTTTGATTTAGTATAATTTATGTATATTTATCTGAAATTCAAATTTCATTAAGCGTCCTGTGTTTTATCTGGCAACCCTTCCCTAGGCTTTTTTAAGGTAGTGGAGCCATGAAAGAGACAGTTGGCTAGATGAGGCTTCCAGAAAAGCCTTCGTAAAAGGAGACCAAACTTGTCAGACACATTCCTTTTGTCCTTTGCACTTTGCCCTTTCGCTTTCTTCCTGCTTGGGATTTGGATAGAATACCTAGGGCCATCTTGCAACCAGGAGATACAATTTGTACTTTAAGGATTGCAGAGAAAGAAGGGAGGAGAATTCAGATTCCTTGCACAGCTCTGAATTACCTACTCCCAGATTCCTTGCTATATAAAAACAAATAAATGACAGCCTAATTTGGTTAAGTTGCTGTAGTTCAGTTTCTTTTACATGCCACCAAGTGTAGTCCTGACCGATACACCTATGCCTTGCTGGAAGGGTGACGTTGAGCCTGGCTAGTTGTTCAAACTATTCTGTTTTCTTCTTCCTTGGCAGCTAGACTATATTTCCCAGCCCCCACCCACAGTTAGGTGGGGCCATATGGCTGAGTTCTGGCCAGCGGAATGTGGGTGGGAGGAACGTCTGTAACTTCCAGGACTCATCCTTGTTCCTGCTCTTCCCACCTCCAGCAAGAACACGGGCATAGGGAATAGTGGGGTGTCAGCATTATGTGTCATAAGAGGGACTGCTTCAGGCCTCAGATTCCAAGCGAAAATCTTGGGGTTCACCTTCATTGGACTCCATATCTTCTGTCGACTCCTTAGTTGACGGAATGGAATGTGCTGATTGGCTTAAACAAACGATGGTGAAGTTTCTGGAGCTTGTGGGGTGTGGCCAGCTTTCCCTGTGGCATGTGGATAAGTGAGGGTCCCAGCAGGAAACAAATGTCA
>NW_012134192.1:1938011-1939225 GCF_000956105.1 Propithecus coquereli | reverse complement strand
CATCCCTTCAGGGTCATCTTCTAATTTGCCTTTTTATTATAAATATAATGCCCTAAAAATTATGTACTCATCACGATACACATTCATTCAGCTTCTGTCCAGTTATTTTAGGACAAATTAGCTAAACATAGAACTGCCGGACCACATGGTAAACAAAATGTTAAGTCTTTTGCTATACATTTGGGGCAGATTTTGTAATCTTATTTTGTAAAAGGCATCCCTTCAGGATGACACATGCTAATTTGCCTTTTCCAGTAATGAATTATACACCTTTGCTGTCATAATTTTGGATAGTAAGATGCAGATGAGACCGATCAATTCTTGTTTTCATGTCTAGACTTAACCTGGAGTGCACAGTGAGCATTCGTAGCTGCAAGCAACAGAAACACACTCTAATCGAAGCAGAAAAGTACCTTAGGAAAGGGTAGCTCTCTGCAATCTTGGAGGGCAGGACCCTGGCGCAAGGCTGGGAAGCCAGAAAAAGGGATGAAAATGGGGCAGCAGAGCTTGTTTGGTGAAAAAGCCACTTCTGCTGCCATTGAACTCTAGATGTCGTGGTTTCATGATGGTAACTGCAGCAGACCGTCTGTGCCCTGCCTGTGGCCCCTTGGCACCTGCAGCTCCTTCCTCGATGATGGTTCCTGAAAGTACCTGTGATTCTCTACCTGAGGGCTGCCTCCGACAACGCTCTGCTCACCCTAGGTTGTCCTGGAGTGACAATGCCCTCAGGACAAAAGAGAATCAGAAGATGGCCCATTTGGTTTCTTGCGAGGGCTCCCTTCCTGGCTTGCGGACGGCCACCTTCTTGCCGTGTCCTCACGTGGTTTTTCCTCGTCTGTGTGTGTGTGTGTGTGTGTGTGTGTGTGTGTGTGTGTGTGTAGGGAGAGGAAGAGGAGAGAGAGAACATGTTGGCAAGCGAGTGCACTAGCTCCCTAGTGTCTCTTCTTATAAAGACGTTAATCCTATTGGATCAGGGCCCCACTGTGATGACCTCATTTAACTTTAATTATTATACTTCCTTATTCCAAATACATTCACGCCGAGGTTATGGTTTCAACATATGAATTTCGTGGGGGACACATATTCAGTTCACAACGGATTTCTCACCCCTCAGTGGGGGTAATTCTAAGGCTTGTTCTAAACCAGGGGTCCCCAACCTGTGGTGAGTTGTATAGTTATTTCATTATATATTACAATGTAATAATAGTAGAAAT
>NW_012134192.1:1936853-1937961 GCF_000956105.1 Propithecus coquereli | reverse complement strand
ATATGAGGATGGGGAGGGGTGTAGGGATTCAATAGAAGAGTATTACTGTCCCCCGTGGCTAGTAACAGCAGAGCCTTAGCACACACAGGCCTGCAGAGTGGGTCGGTGAATGGTTTCTAGAACCTAGAGACAGATGTGCCAAAGGTCCAGACAGTCCGTGGGGAGAGGGCTGCTTTTCCATCCCTAGGGCAGTAGGCTGGGAGATAAGCCAGTCTGGGAGGAGGGGGCCAGGGGAATAACTACCCTGGCTTTATCCTTCCCTTGCTCTGTCACCTCCTGCAGGGGCTGTCCATTGGCCCAAACCAGCAGGAAGCCCAGGTCTGCGAGAGCCCATAGCGCAGTCCGTGAAGGTCAGGCTCCCAGGGCAAAGCAGGGTGGGGAAGGGAGGAAGAGCACAGGCCATGTGTGCACGGAGTCAATGGCAAAGCCAAATCTGGGTTCTGTTAGGACCGGGAAAGGGTGTGAGGGATGGTGCAGAGCAGTCCACAGTTTCTACCCAGTTGGTTACATCTCAGCCCCTGGGGGTTAAATCCATGGCTATGAGTTATTTTTGAGATAGAAATCTTTTGGCCACATGACAAGTACACAGAGGGAATGACTTCTGAATGTTCACTAACACGTGATAAATTCCAAGTTCTGTAAGATGTCGAGTAACTTATTTATCAAAGCATTAGGGTTGCCAGGACAACAGAATTTAATTTAGTAGTATTCGATTTACACATTTGCTTTAATTCTTCTGCCAGAGCTACTTATTTAATTCTGTCTCCTGGGGATTTGAAAGTGTTCCTGCTACCAGCAATTAGGATATCAGTAATATCCGCTGCTTTATTAATATTTTATATAATCCAATGATCATTTTATTGGCCAGGACTTTTTGATCTCTTGTAATTGGTTTTATTCCAGGACATCTTGATGCAACTGATGTGGAAGGCAATCTTAGGTTTGTACTTTTAGTACTCAGTGAATTCCCAGATGGATTCATGCTTCAGGGCTAATTGTTCATGCATAACCTTAGCATTATTTTTGTGTCTGCTAATATGAATCATAGCAGCCTAGTGATGCATTGTGAAATTATATGCTAAATTGTTTTGAAGATCGTCATGTATCT
>NW_012134192.1:1935009-1936803 GCF_000956105.1 Propithecus coquereli | reverse complement strand
GGAAAGAATGATGCTGCACCTACAGGTCAGTTTTCATCAACACAATCACTGCTCGTTTGAGGATCCCTCTCTAACAAAAAGATCTTCCTTGGCAATAGCCCTCTTAGTTGACACAACAAACACTTGTCACCACAAAATTTTACCTCCGTAAAAGGACCCAGACAGTTTTTGGGAGTTGATGTAACTGGGTTTGGCATCTCTGTGCAAGAGGAGGGTGCAGCTAGTTGCCTTTTCTCATCAGAGAAGTAAAACTTTTAAAGGGACCAATCCAGGTAAGATTGGAGAAATGATTTTGACCGCACACATCAGCCAACTTGGGAAAATAACTATTTCTGACTGTTTTTCATTCTAGGACTTTTCTTCCCTAGGTGGCATTGATGAGAATGATCAAATCACTTTGTGCGACATAGACTTGAGACTTAGTGTATCCTGTTTCTGCTTGTAGCATTTTTACTGAATCTGTAACGCACAGCTCATGTCAACGAGAACCTACCTGAGGATACGGATCATGGTTTTCTTTCTGTCTTTCTTTTTTTGGCAAAATATTTTACAGTGTTTCCAAAGAACCTAGAGGGCATGCACGAAACAATAAGTGCAACCCAGCTGAAATTAACTCCTGCTGGTGAGGATAGATATAAATGTTGAGCTACAGGATTTTAAAGACTTACAGTAGCTCATACATAGCTTGTACATTTATAAACAATATTGAGTTGGAAGATAATGACAGTCACATGTTGAGAATAGAATATGACATCTTAAAGTATGTTCTTCCTCTCTGCAAGTCTCAGGAGTCCAATTATTGAAACTTAAAAATGCAGTTTAGTGTACAACGACAGAACCAGTGGGAATAATTAATACTAAAAATTTTAATCTATTTACAGGCCTTACAAAACACGTAGAATAATGGGGAGAAAATATGCTTGATGAAGGCATTAAATTGTATGATTTCATTTTGAATTTTTGTGTTTAAAAATGTACATATTTCTACTTAAAAATGTCAGCCACGTTATGTCTCCCAATGTTGATTTTATTTCTCTGTCCCGGCATAACGGGATAAATGCTGTCAAATCCATTAGAAGTGTTTGCATTGGGCTGAAGTGTGTGATTTTATTAGTTAGGATGTTTTTCCTACAAGGAACAAAAAACATGACTCAAACGATCTTAAACAATGAGGACATTTGTTGACTCATATAACTGGAGGTGTGAGGGGCTTTAGGATCAGTGTAACCTGGTGGGTCTGGCTTTGTTTGGGGAAATTCCATCTGCTAGATCCTCTTTTTGGTCTTGGTTTAATTCTCAGGCTGCTTCCCTCATCCTGACAAAGTGGCGTGACAGGAGCTCCTGGCTCCACATCTATAATCACGGAGTGCAAGGAAAGAGATACATATCAGTTGGGGATATATTCTGTTGAAAAAAAAAAAGGAAACAAAAGTGGGGAGAAAGGGAAAATAGAGAAAGAACGAACCACATAGTCACAGCTTAGAGAGATGGCTGATGTGTACCCTAAGAGGTCTGGGGTGGGGCAGGCCATCCAGGTTGGCACAGCAGTACAGCAATCCTTTTGGGACCCAGACTCTTATCTTTGTTTCCCCATCCTGGACATGTAGTTATCTCATGGTCTCAAGATGGCTGCTGGGGTGCCAGGACTCATATCTGCAATTCAAGGAAAGTCAAGTCTGCCTACTTGTATCACAAGAAAGAGAAAACTTCCTAGAAGCCACATCCAGCAGACTTCTGCTTATATGCCATTGGCAATTTAGGTCATGTGGTCACTAAGACATATATTTCCAGTTG
>NW_012134192.1:1929488-1930514 GCF_000956105.1 Propithecus coquereli | reverse complement strand
TGAAACCATCCCCCGCTCCCCCTGGTCCATGGAAAAATTGTCTTCCGTGAAAACGGTCCCTGGTGCCAAAAATGTTGGGGTCCACTGTTCTAAACCATCTCTTGGAGGCCCCCAGCAGGACTGCTGCTCAGCTGCTCGCAGAAGTAACCTGTTCATTAAGCTACTTTATTGGCATTTTTCTGTTCCCTAACTTCCATCCAGCGCTTCCTGAGCTCACATCCCAAATAAACAACTTGCCTTCAAAGGCTTATCTCAGGGTCTTCTTCTGGGGGAATCAGACTTGGTGGATAGTCGAGCCGAGAGACTTATTCCAGAAACGAGACAGCTGCTGACATCAGAGAGCAAGCAGGTCCACTGCTGCCACTGCTCGTGCCACCTGCCCGCACGCTGGCTGCCACAGAGCCCGGAAGAGCGAGGATCTGGCATGATCAGTCCGAGTTTTCAGACACATTAGGCGAGAAGGTCATCAGATGCAGGAAGGAGCTTCAGATCCTGGGCAGTCAGAACGAACAATGAATGTTCTTTCTCAAAGGCCATCTGTGTACTTTTGCTGGGTCACTATTTTCCCATTACAGAAACAGGTTGTATTCAGACCTGTTGCAAAAGCTGTAGTTAGCATATAAAATACTGTTATTTTCTCCTTCTCTTCCTCTGTATCATTCAGTCTCACTCTTCCGTTCCAATTACAGAGAGAGTAATAACGCCTTTGTGGCAGTTCCACAAAAATAGAAAATCATCGTCTGCCGGCCACTCTTAGATAAATGAAGTGAGAAATTCTACTGCCCAGATAAACAACCATAGAATTTCAGCCCACAATTTGGAGAACTTTTTTGTAAAAGCAATTTCTCAGTCTTTTTTTTTTTACAGTAACTTATATAGACGATGGTGCATCCTTTAGGGAAAACACTTAGTTCAGGATTTCTGAAAATTTGACGTGGGAGCTTGTGGCCATCTGGGCTGGGCTAATGACTGTACAGAGAATGTCTTAGAGGAGGGGATGATTTGCCAGTAATGAGGGAACAGCAC
>NW_012134192.1:1891994-1928023 GCF_000956105.1 Propithecus coquereli | reverse complement strand
AAGTATCGGGAAAAAATATTCTAGAGGGGTGTCAGTTAATTAATAAGAATACTATAATAATTTCCAGATTTTGTGATGTTTGTGGTATTTGTCACTTTTTAAAATTTGTAATTCATTGTAATTTTCTTACTAGGTCAGGTGCGGTGGGACTCATGCCTGTAATCCAGCACTTTGGGAGGCTGAGGTGGGAGGTTCACTTGAGGTCAAGAGTTCGAGACCAACCTGGGTAACATGGTGAGACCCTGTCTAATAAAAAAAAAAAAAAAACCAAAAAAACAAACACACACACAACAAAAGACCAGACGTAAAAAATAAAAAGCATAGAAATCATACTCTGTTGATCTGGTCACCACGTAAAAAACTACTTTTTCTCTCCACTACATACTTAACAGAGACAAAGCCCAACACAGTCAAGGAGATTAGGCCTGTTCCCAAAAAGCAGCAGAAGTTGTATTCTTTTATTGTGAATGAGGCAGATAGTTGAAGGAACAGCCACCTCTGTCTTAGCGCCCCAGCCTTAGCATCTGTCCCTGTTGATAGGGCAAACAAAATTCTGCAAAAGGAGAGAATTGGCCATCTGCTGAAAAATCCACTTTTTATATCATCTCCACACCTGTAACCTTAGGTCACTGAAACCCAGAATGACACGCGGCTGGTCTACATGGGTCCAGGTGTGCTCTCTGACCCCACGCTCCCCATGTCCTCACAGGCGTTAAATATTTTGGATACCACCTTGCAAACATCTCGGGAGTTGTGACTATTTTAAAATCTCCTTATGATCTGTCACTTCACACAACCAATTTTGGCAAATCCAGTCAATAAACGTAGCCAGTTGTCTTAGAGTCCACTTCCCAGGAAACCTGACCTGAGTCTTTGAGCAGACAGTTGATGGGGAGTGCTCTTTGGCGCAGGACCTGTAGGGCAGCGAGGGGTGCAGGATGGGGCTGGGGTGGAAATGAAAATGCAATGAAGGTGTAGCTGAGACCTCTGCTGACCCCACTGGGAGTTCTGGAGCTAGGATGGCCCATCCCAGAGTTATTCCAACTGAGACAAGGGGATGGCATTTGGTCCCCTGTGTTGACCAGCCATGAGATATGGGCTACCCCAGTGGGGTGCAGAGCTGGCAGTACGTGTCTCTCCGCATTTCATGTTTAACAACCCCGTGTCGTCACTTGAAATCCACCTTAGCAGGAGGAGTCTTAATACCTTGGCAAACTCTAAATCAGTCTTCCTCCTCCACCCTCCAGCCAGTTGTCAAAAATTTCACAGTGCACCAAGTGATGGGAGAGCATCATCTTGGGAGAGGCAGATTTCTTGGCCAAGAGTGACTTCTGGAGAGGAACTCACCAGTGACCCTTGGCTGCCGACATCCCCAGCAGCAAGGACCCTGGGATTATCTGGGCGGTCACCCACTCATCGCCTCAGTGACAGCTCACTTCCTTCTTGGAGCAGTCTAAGCAGTTGTTTCTCTGAATCACCCTTGAGCTGTGTCCACGTGCCCATCTGTGACCGTGAACAATCTTTGTCCCGGTCAGCTGACTGATATGTGTACATTTAAGGAGGTTTCCATGCCAATAGGAAGAATTCAGATATGCCACATTCAAAAATCCTAATATGCAATTGGCAAAGGCTTGGGGATTTTTTAAAAGAGGTTGGTAATAGGACTTCTTTGTTTCTACTTATTAAATCTTTTGAGAGTTCAAAGAAGCTTACAGATTTTTTAAAAAATTAGTGATTCCTCCGGGCCCCTCCCTATTAGGTCATTGGGGACCAGTTTAATGGACAGAAAAAATTAGTTTAAAAGTGGGTAATAAAGTTCCTGAGAGAGGGAGAATGGTCACTCTCTGGTTTCTCCAATAACTTGAGAGCTTTTTGGGGAATGATAAGGGAAGGTCTGTCGTGTCACAGGCTCAGGACAGAGGAAGAGCTACATTACGCTGCACAGGGAAAGTCGCTGGCCTCGGTGGCTGGGGCGGGCAGCGGGAGGGGAGAGGATGGAGACCGTGAGTGATCTGGCGATGGGCGGGCTCTACACGGAGGGACAGAGACTGAGGGGTTTCTGGAGTAAGAATGGCCGAGGAACTTTTAGAACAAAGATTCCTAATATTGAACTTGGGAGTTTTTAGCTGTTCTATGCTCTGGGTAACCCAGCCATATTGCCTAAACCTACACTCCACATTTGCTAGTATCCCCATTTGTGACAGGGGTGCTTTAGGAATCCGAGGGGTGTCTGAGCTTTATCCAGTGGGGTTCAGGGGTGCAGAAGAGGGGCCGTGTGCACAGGGGCAAAGCCAGGAGGCCAGAGGTGGATCCAGGGGTCTAGAGGAAGCCACAATTTGGGGACCAAAGAGCCTAGGAAAATGAGGGTTCTGCCCCTCTTACTCCTCCTGCCCCCAATACATCCCAAAGATATGGGAAAGGTCTCTGAGTTTTCCCCTATTAATGGAATGGGGTTAAAGTCAGTTTTATCAAGATCTTGGAGAGCAAGGTGACCCAACACCTTGCTGGGGACTTCCAAGTGGCAGATATCTGTGAGACGCAGGGTAGAAGCTGGCCTTCAGCAGAGGCCGGTGAAGGCTGTGACCACCAGGAGATCTGATTCTACAGCGGAGCAAGGCTACCCTCCATGTTCTACATACCTTATTCTAGCTCCTTCTCCATTTGAGTTATGACACAAAAATACGGGTTAATATCGAATCGCTGTTTTCAAAATTTAGGAATTCATTCGTCTCCATTGCCTCAGAAAAGCTTTTAGACATATTGGGGAACAGCAGTCCTCAAGCCTGGCTGCCCGTCAACATTACCTGTGGAGCTTTTAAATATACAAATGCCAGCTACAGCTTCCGAATCCTGGCAGCAGGGCCCTGGGCATCTGTATGTTTAAACAACCTCCCAGGGTTCCTGACGCACAGCCAGGGCTGAGCGCCATGGCTGGAGAAAATCATTTGATAAAATTCACCAGAAGAAAAATAACCATTTTTTTCACAAGTGGAAGAGCAGAATTACATATGCCATGATGTGTAGAGGAGTCTGTGCCAATGTATCCTCCTCGTGCGTTTAGTTTGTGAGTATGAGATCTATCACAACTGCTAACGGGGAATGTGAGAAAACGAAATAACATCCTCGAGAATTGCACTTCATGGGAAAGGCTGCAGCGCATTTCCTTAGCAGCAAAGCCTGGATGTGGATTAAAGGAAACAGGATTATGAAGAAAAAATGTAGAACAAGATCCTGAGCTTTTTAAAGAACGTGCAATTATGTTGGTTCAGACTGTGGGTCAAAGTGACACCAATGAGTGGTTAAAAAAATATTCGGTCAAATGAGTTGTTCAGAAGCATCCCGCCATAGCATAGAAGCTGAGCGGTGTTCTTGAAGCCAACAGAGTACAGGGGTCCCCAACCTATGGCAAGTTGTATAATGATTTCATTATATATCACAATGTAATAATAATAGAAATAAAATGCACAATAAATGTAATGCGCTTGATTTGAATCATCCCCAAACCATCCCCTTCTCCCCGGGTCCATGGAAAAATTGTCTTCCATGAAACCAGTCCCTGGTGTCAAAAAGGTTGGGGACTGTTGGAACAGAGATTTGGAAATGGAGAGCCGTCTCTAGCATCAATAGTGTCAAAACAAAATCAACGACAGAATTGAGCGGAAAACTTCTTGAGGGGTTTTGTATGGGTATAACTTCAATTAATTGCTTTAATTTTGGCTGTGTGAACATACAGCTCATATGAAATTAAAAAAATGTTGCAGAGTTCTTGACATATTGGTGGTATATGATATCCATGACCATTACATTGTAGTATATTTTGGTAACTTTGAATTTACTACTCATAGAATTTAAAATATCAAGGTTATTAGTTTAAATGTATATATCTTACATATATATTTTAAACTAGTAACATGCATATTTTGAACTCTAGGGATAGCTGGAGGGAGGTATGTGGTTACTTGATATAAAAACAGTGAAGATGAGTTTGTTTTTCAACTCTTGGAATTACAGTTATGCAACAAAATGGGACATTTAGTGTTTAACTGTCGCTGAAAGCACCTGTCTCATGATTGAGCCGCCTGGCAGGTTCATGGATGTATTAATAATACATTCAGTGGGACTAGAAGTCCTTTCTGGTGACAGATAGTCAATTTAATTACTAGACTATGTGGTATATCTGGATATGTTGTGATTTTCATGCTGAACATCACGCTGACAACTCGAAGATTTATGTTTTTAGAAAACACCCTAAGTGGGGTTAATTTTATGGCTGTCACTTAAGTTGAGCCAGGTGTATTTCCTCATTTATCATCATCTGCTTTTTCCTCTTTATGGTTTAGTCTTGTTGAGTGATGTCTCTCCAAATATTTGAAGATCTTCCTTTCATAAGGATGGCTGTGCCTGCCTGACGTCTCTAAGGTGATTGTTTGGATTGATTTGACAATAATCCTGTTAGGAGGAGGGAGGGTGGGGCAGTTCTAGGAAGTTTCTAATTTTTTTTAATTTTACCACATATGAAATTCTAAAAATGTGCTTAGAAGTGGGAATCAGTTTGGATTACTCCCCCGCCCTCCTCCCTCTTCATTTGTCCCCAGGGTTTGTCTATCCGGTGTAGCTTTGAGCACCTCTTGAATCCATCCCGACCGTGGGTGCCTTATGCAGACAGTGCTCATTTTTTTCCTCGAACCATGTCATTAGCTTCATATCTGATTTCCCTGAAGGGAGTCTTGTCAGATTACATCTGACCATGTTGCACTGTAACAGTTAGTATTCTTTTGGTAGCAAATGATTGAAAATTTGAGCCAAAGTAGCTTATGCGAAAAAAAAAAAAAAAGGAATTTATTGGCTCATATAACTGATTAACTGATTTGTACAGGGGTAGATCTCAGGAGATCCTCATGGCCTGGAGGAAGGGCCTAAAACTTAGTTCTCTCTGGGCTGCTGGCTTATATAATAGCTTTGTGAGACTTACAGAAAGGTACTTTCCCTTAAGTATAAAAACATTTGAGCACACTTCATTTCTCTAATAACACAATTAATTACAAAATCATTCTTTAAAGTTGCACAGATCAACTATGGAGCACGAAATCATGAGGTTTAGTGATTAGTTCCAAATTAACAATTAGAAAATCAAAGTCCGTACGATTGAATAATTGGTTATAAAACTACATGTCTTGCTTTTGTTATCAATGCTTGTTTCAATAACCTGTTTTCTATTTAAAAAAAAAACTTACTGGATTTGACAGTATTTCTTGTGATGTTGTAGAATTTTAATATTTTAATATACATTTTAGTTTTGAGAAGCTGCATTCTTCAAGGGGGAGAAATATTATAATAGCTTAGTATTTTGAGTTTGTAACACTTAAATATGCACGTAAAACGATGATACATTTTAACGGCAGTTAATTCTTGTACTGAAGAAATCTCTGCAACGACAAATAAACATCGCTACAATGTAAGTAGGTGACAGTCCAGTATGGGATTCCTTGCAAGATCCTGTAAAGATTGAAGAGCAGGATGTGAGGAAAATGTACGGTACTGTGCTCGAGTACAGCCTCAATCAATATCGGCTAGAATTATTATCAATTATTACTCAGACTTAGGTCATGGAGTCCATATCTTTTTCTCCTTTTGTCCTTCTGGGGCTCTGCGGTTGCTCTAGAATTTCTGTAGAGAAGGGCTTTGGCTGAGCTCTCTGGTTGGAAGGAACCCTGCAAGACTTGGCTTGAAACAGTATTTGCACAGCAAGCTCAGCGCTTCTTAAAACTTGGATTGTATCCCCCAAACTCGGGAGATGGGGGAGGGCTAATGGCGATTTTGGTGGGGATGGGGACTGCACCCCCTCCTGGTCTACAGTCATTTCAGGCTTTTGGCTCCAGCTCTCAAAATTTTTTGAGATCAATAATTAGCTTTCTGTCCAGTTCCAGCAACTTCAGATCTCCGACTTCTTGAATCCCTTTGCTCCCCGCAGCTTCCAGTTCTCCGGGTCCTGACCCGTCCCATCCCTCACATTTCCGGCCTGGCTTTTCTCCCCAGTTCTCCCTTTTCCTCTCCCTCCCTCCGTCCACCTCCTAAGAACACTCCTCAGTGCATTTGAACGTGCTCTTTCCTCTGTCTGCCATGCTCTGTCCCGTCTGGACTGCCCAGCAAACTTCTGGTCCTGGGTCACTGATATTCAAAGTGTTTGTATAGTTCATCTGTTTCACTGATTTTAGACTGTGAGCCCCTTGGAGTTAGGAATTTTGTACTATTTTTTTTTTATTCCTGGTGCTTATCACAATGACTGGCATTTAAAAAAATACAGATGTATTTTGGAAGAATGGATGAATTGGAATGAACGAATTGGAGGAATGAATGAATGAAGTGCCTAGAAACTGCATTGCCTAGAAGAGTCCACATGCTCAGGAGTACATTTCTTGACAACCTGGAAATGATGAGTTACTCACCTATAAGACACCCTCTATTATATAAGGTCTTTAAAGAAACAAAAACCTTGGGCCCCTTTGAGATGAGCAGTCAATAACCCTCTTCCCCTTAATGCTCCTGCTAAGCCTGTGAAAGAGAATCCTAAAGACCCGGCTTTGCAGACATTTGCCTGTCATCCTTTCCTGCCTCCCACCGTCCCCAGATCTCCTGTGCCATTTCCAGTTTTACGAGTTTGGGGAAGCTTTCTATCATCAGATGTTCCGTGGGAAAGCATGTCAGATCTACAAAAGGGAGGGCCTGGGAAAATGGTTTTGAAGTGGATGGGATTTGTTTTTTGATAAAGAATGACTCACTGTATAGAATGCCCTCAGCTAAAAACAACAATATTTTTATAATGCACTTATTGTCAAAGGCTTTGGGCATATGGTCAAATAATTACATAATGGAATCCCAGAAGTCAGCAGCAGGTGCTGGATTCATACTTTCTTGCTGAATAGGCCTATTCTACATGCACCAAAAATAACAACCACAAAAGTACTGATCAGTAAACTCAGGTATTGTCCCGGCACAAGGATAGGACATTCCAGAGATAAGAGCTTCCACTGATGGGAAGAATCCTGGGTCTGACTTCCTAACCTGGTGTCCCGGGATCATAAAGAAGGTTCGACTCATTGCAATTTTGAATGGTGGGTGAGAATTCAAACTCCGGAGTTGTACGGCCTGGTTGAAAGTCGAGGTTCTTGCCTTATTAGTTGTGTGATCTTGGGCAAGTTACTTATCTTCCATGAGCCTCATTTTCCTCAATCTATAAAATGGGTTTACAATTAGTATTATACTATTAATAGTAGGGCTATCATGAGGAGTAAATTATTAATAGTTAATGTATGTGAAATGCTTAAATTACTGCCTAGAGTATCAAAAGCTCCCTAGGAAGGCCAGGCATGGTGGCTCACGCCTGTAATCCTAGCTCTCTGGGAGGCCAAGGTGGGCGGATTGTTTGAGCTCAGGAGTTCGAAACCAGCCTGAGCAAGAGCGAGACCCCATCTCTACTAAAATTAGAAAGAAATTAATTGGACAACTAAAAATATATAGAAAAAATTAGCTGGGCATGGTGGCACATGCCTGTAGTCCCAGCCACTGGGAGGCTGAGGCAGGAGGATCGCTTGAGCCCAGGAGTTTGAGGTTGCTGTGAGCTAGGCTGACGCCACGGCACTCACTCTAGCCTGGGCAAAAGAGTGAGACTCTGTCTCAAAAAAAAAAAAAAAAAGGTTCCTCCTTCATTAGAAAATACTTATAGGTATTATTAATTATAAAGGGGGAACATTTACAAAGGAAAAAATTAACAGAAAGCAGTTCTTTTCTGTAAATGTACTATTCTCAGTCCTTACAGAAAGGGTGAGGTTGAATTCTGAGAAGGTAGTTTGGAAGCATTCAGGTATCATTTCCCTCAAACACTAAAATATAGCTGGCTAGCAGAGAAGACACATCTATTACATAGCTTTATTTACTTGCTGGTTAAATTAGCATTTTATTTTATTCCATAAACATCATAATCATTTTTCTATGTTCTATGCGGACATTTCAATTTCGGGAACAGTTTGGACCTCCAGATCTTTTGTTCTTAATGAATCTCTTTCTAATGATCCTTTAAATGGTTGGTATAAGCAGATTGTGACACCCATGTTGCATGAAGAGATTAATTACACGGTATAATTCATTTACAATAATCAGAAAATGGATCATCTACTTTAAATTAGCCTTGCATGATCCTGCCTTCTAAATTCTCATAAACCAATCAGAGAGGGTGCCAGGTCCAGGATGCTGTGTTGTCTTTTCAGTCAATCAATGATCAAACGTGGAGTGCCTCCGATAGGCCACTTTGTGCTGGGTAGCAAGATGAATTATCTGTATTATCTCAGCTCTCAAGAGTTTATAATTTATTAAGGGAGAGTGCTGCTTCCTTTTTGCTACAAAGCAAAAAGACCCTTTTGAATCCAAAACACCTCAATGCTGGGATGATATCTGGAATTCTGAACAATTTTAACATAGTAATTTGATTTAAGCTGTTATTTTGCATCAGCCACAGGTGAGATGCTGTGACATAGAGAAGAATTCTGAGTGGAGGGCAGAGTAAGAAAAGTGGATAATTTAGGATATCCTTTTGAATTGTTAGATGAGTTTCCCAGGGCTGCCTTAACAAATTATCACACACGTGGTAGCTTACAACAACAGAAATTGGGTCTTTTACAGTTCTGGAGGGCAGGAGTCTGAAATCAAGGTGTCAGCAGAGCTGTCTGCCCTCTGGAGGTTCAAGGGGAGAATCCATTGTTTGGTCCTTCTAGCTTTGGTGGCTGTCAGCATTCCTTGGCTTGTGGCTGCATCTCGCCAGTCTCTGCCTTTGTGGTCACATTGCCTTCTCCTGTGTCTTCTTCTCTGCCTGTCTCAAATCTCCTCTGCCTTTCTCTTATGAAGACACTTGTCATTTGGTTTATCACCTGCCCAGATAATACAGGATCTCCTTATCTCAAGATCCTTAATTACATTTGCAGAGACCCTTTTTCCAAATAAGGTAACATTCATAAGTGTAGGGATTAGGGCATAGACATATTTTTTAGGCCTACCTTTCTAATCCACTAGTTATTTATAGTATATTTGCAGTATTTTTATGAAAAATATCTTCAGAAGAATCTTATATACACTATAGGTGCTGAAGTACATCCTCTAAAACAATAGTAACTTTGAGCTACTCTGTTATTTATCCACTCTGCTTGTATGGATACTTAAGATTTTACATCCACTAATTGCATGTTTTAATTTCATTTGGCATTTGCACATTTTGCAACTATTATAATACTGCTATTATATCATCACATGTTAAACTTTAAGAAATAGATCAGACTTATAACTGGTAAAAGAAATATAATTCCCAAAGTGTGAAAAGACGAGCTGGAAATGACAACTGTTTTTCTGCCACATTTGTCAAAATGACGCTGAAACGCTGGGATTTTCCTTAGCATTTCAGATCACATATGTGCTATCTGGTCACGGGGAAAGAGATGAGAAGCCACAGAGTATTACAGGACAACTTCCGCTTTCTGACTGGGCACGGAAGGAACTTGAAACTTTCCACTCCTGCCCACGCAACAAGCAAACAGCTGAACAAGCTCAAGTCAGCAACTCTTCTTAGATTCGTCAGAGAATTGAGGTCACAGGGCAAATTGATGCCCCCAAAATTGCAGAGACAGACAGGTGAGTACAGACAGTCACACATCCCAGACTAGGAAGCCTATGAACAGAAACCTCCACGTGACCCAGTGCCAACGCAGGGAAACGTAACCTGTGCTTGATGAATTGCTGGAGCCCGAGAGAGAAAAACTCCAGAGGGACCCAGGTTTTTTTTTATTTTTCTTTTTTTGGGGGTATGGGGTGTAGGGCAGTGTCTGAGACACCTAGTTTTACAGGGGCCCCACACTTTGGGAGTTTGACTTCTGGGAGCCCTGGCAGGCTCTTATAGTAAAGATTACCCCCCTCCTGCTCCGACAGGGAGAAAGGAAAAGGAAGCATTTTGGAATAGCCAGAACATTCTGTTCCTAACCAAGTCTGCCCTCAAGAGAAACTGGTTCACCAGAGCCTAACGACAGATGGGATGTGGCAGAGCCTGATCCTCCTGGGAGGAGGGAAGATACCCAACTCCAGCCGCCCCCAGTCTTCTCGTCTCTCCTAAGGGGAGGATGGTCAGGAGACGGGAGAAGACTGGAAGTCACCGCCAAGGGGCACACGCTCACTTGAAGACTGAGACCTAATCACAGGACAGTGGAATGAACCCTCCAACACATCCCTGGCTTCTGCCTAATAACAGGGAAATACTAATGAAAGAACCGCATCTCTCAGACCTTGTTTAAGAAGTCTGTTAAATTTTAGCCTCTCACACCTATAGCTACCATAGCACCCACAGTGAATAAACACAACCCACCCCCTAGCCACATAAACGGAAAACCTCAAAATGAGGTTTCACAAACACACACACACACACACACACACACTAGTTGGCCCTCTGTGTCTGTGGTTTCTGCTTCTGTAGAAACCAACCACAGATGAAAGCTGTTTGGGAAAAAAAACATCTCTACTGAACGTGTACAGATTTTTATTTTCTTATCGTTATTCCCTAAAAAATACAGTATAATAACTATTTAGGTGACATTTACATTGTATGAGGTATTATAAGTTGTCTAGAGATGATTTAAAATGTATAGGAAGATGAGTGTAGGTTATATGCAAATACACACTTTATGTTAGGGACTTGAGCATCATTGATTTTGGTATCCACTAGGGGTCCTGGAACCAATCCCCCATGGGTACCTAGGGACAACTGTATACACACACATACACACATGTATATATACATAAAAGAATTTGTAAAAGGGGGTGATTATGTTCTATCTGCTTTTACATTCAATACATCTCTAACAGCTTTCTGTGCATAAAGACATACTTAAAAATTTTAAAGGTGCGCCTTAGTTTTACCTAAAGTTTTAACGTCACTTTTTGTTTTGCTGTTTCGTGAAATGATGGGAATTTAGAGAGGTGCAAATGAGAATTAAAACAATCTTCTCACCAGGAATGTTATAGAAGCCACCATAGCACAAGTCTCTGACGCCGTCAGTGAGCTTCTCTGGGAATTCAAGCAGCAGCAGGAATATAATTGAAATCCCCATTTTCAGCCAAAATGGTCTACTAAAGCCAAACATGAGGATTTCCCAAATAGGAAAATCTATTGCATAAACTGGTGGAGTTTTATGAAGGCAATGTGTGTGTCATAGGGTCCAAGGAAAATGGAGCAGAGAAAGAAGTTGAAATTCTGTGTGCTAGCCTGGTGGTTACCCCTCTCCAAACAGTGGGGAGTTTTGAGGGCCTATATCCTCCTCTCATCCCTGACCACTAGGAGTTGGAGGAATGGGTGGGACCAGTGTCATTTCCCATCTGCCTCTGCCCAGCAGGTCTCAGCAGTCTCTGGGAGAGCTGACCTCTCCACGCCCTTCTGCTCTTGTTAGCTGTCAGAACAAGGGCTGTGGCTTGGGTGTTGCCAGCCACATTCTTTAAAATGTGAGCAAAACAAAAGAGAAGCCCACACCCTAAAACCTGTCCCAAGAACTGGCCATTGCTTCTTCCTCTTGGTTCCACCTTTTTTCTCTGATGCAGCAAGAGAAGGGCCATTTTGGAAAGAGCTGCTGTTTTTAGTGGCAGTTGAGGGGGCCAGGGTGGGGTAAGCTTAGACAGCAATCTCCAAAACAAAGCCCTCTTATGCTTTACAGAGAAGTTGACTTGTTAAAATAATGTTTACTGTAGAAAATGTGCAAAACAGACAGAAAGGAAAATACAAATGAACTGCGATCCCAGCTCTGTTACCATTTTAGTGTACCCCAGCCCAGTGTTTTCTATGCACGTTTACTCGTATAAAATTAACAAAAAATGAGATCATAGTGGACAAATGTTTTTATAACCTGCCTTCTTCACTTAACAAAACATCGGAAACATCTTTTCATGTCATTAAATGTGATTTGACATTTACGTTTTACCTTTTCACTTTAATTTTTAAGAGGTACTGTGTTACAACATTACATCTCTGTTTTGTTTTATTTGAGCTTTAATACCTATTTTTATTGGACGAAGCTGCTGTAGCAGCAGCAGCAGCAGGAGCTCAGGTTTCTCTTCTGTATAATGAAGGCTCTTTTCTCCAGCCATCTCCGCGAAGCCAGTTCTATGCATTTCGCTTAATTCATATCACTCACGCTGAAGAACACTTGCTTGTTCTGATGCCTACTGCTAATGGGCACATTTTGTACTGTGCGGCGTTTGTAAAATGTTGCAAAGAGCAGGCTGTACACTTGTTTGATGAGTCATTGTTGATGAAGGGAAAACCACCTTCTAGATCTTTCACTGAAATTCAGCCTTTTTGGTGAGCAATGAGACAGTGGATCAGCATGGGTTACTTTTGTTGTAGTTTTCCTGCAAGACGTTTTTTGTGGCATTATTCAAAAAACATCTTTTGACAAGCTTGCATCCATAGTCCACTGAAAAATGAAAATCATGATCAGAGAAATAGGAGAAAACCATTGGTCACTTGAACTACTGGCTTAGTTTTCACTTGGGCTGGCCTTCTCTTCCTCACTCAAAAAAAAGTTGCCTAGCAATTTTCTCTTGATATGAGGCCTGCAAATGGGCCTCATTACTAGGAACTTAAATCATTAGTACTGAGCTCAAAAAGCAGAGTTAGTTGACCACAAGTAGATTAAGCCAGCAGTCCCCAACCTTTTTGGCACCAGAGACTGGTTTTATGGAAGACAATTTTTCCACAGATTGGGATGGGGTGGGGAGGGTGACGGTTTCGGGATGATTCAAGCGCATCACATTTATTGTGCAGTCAAATGTCTCTGCTGATGATGATCTGTATTTGCAGCTGCTCCCCAGCACTAGCATCACCGCCTCAGCTCCACCTCAGATCATCAGGCATTAGATTCTCCTAGGGAGCGTGTAACCTAGATGCCTCACATGCGCAGTTTACAATAGGGTTCGGTTCCTATGAGAATCTAATGCCCCCACTGATCTGACAGGAGGCGGAGCTTATGCGGTGATGCGAGCGATGGGGAGCAGCTGTAAATACAGATGAAGCTTCCCTCTCTCACCCTCCGCTCACCTTCTGCCATTTGCCCAGTTCCTAATAACAGGCCACGGACTGGTACCCAGGTTGGAGACTGTAGCATTAAGTGACTGAATTAATTTGTTAATATAAAACAAAACATTCTCCTTTTGTCAATGACGTAAATGGCATTCGTCTTTGATGCTGCTCTGTTGATTTTTTTTCTCCCCAGGCACTTGGTTTTTATGAAACTCCCTTCTGGGGCCCTTGTTTTCTCTTCTCTTTGCCCTGTTGGATTTGCTCAGAGGTTCTTTGGACCGTGCCCTTTCTGGTGGTGTTCAAATGCCCTCGTGCCCTGTTGCTTCTCCGTGCCCCTCTTCCAGCCCTCTGTCTAGCCTCATGCCTTTCTTTCCTTCCCTTCTTCACTTTGTTTCTCCCTTCCCCATCTTCCGCCCTCTCTGCCCTCTTTCTGCCTGCCTCTCCCGGTGACTCATTCATCTGCCTCAGCCTTTGCTTTCTCTTCTGCGAAGCCGGCCCAGGTTCTGGGAGCCGGGGTGCAGGCAGGAGAGCATCAGCAGTTTTGACGTCACCAGAATGGGATGTTTTCCCTGCTGGGGGGCCTGGTGTCATCGCCCCTGCCTGGACCCCTTCAGAGTAAGCAGTACGCAAATGTCAACCTCTGTCCGATTCTCTGGCTCTGGTCCCATTCGTGCACCTGCTTTCTGTCTTAAGCTGGAATGGCTATGTGCTGTCCAAGGGGTACAGCGTGGCTAGTCCAAATTGAGAGGTGCCATCCGTCTAAAATAGACACTGGATTTTAAAGTCTTAGCATGAAAAAGAAAACCATGATGTAAACTATCTCATTTTTAAAAGATCGATCACATATTGAAATATTTTGGCTAAATTGGGTTAAATGAAATATATTACTAAAATACCTTCACTTGTTTCTTATTACTCTTAAAAATACAGCTACCAGAAAATTTAAAATCGCACATGTGGTTCCCAGTTGCAGCTCTCGGTGTTGGTCTGTTGGACAGCACACGTACAGATCTGTGAACTGCTGCTTGGAACTTACAGTTTTCCAGCTGCTGAGGGCTTAGAGCTTTCTTCTGAGGCCATTATGACTTCTTGTTCTTATATATTTTTGCTTCTTAGCAATGGGAATAGTATGTCTTAAAGACAAGAATATATGTACTTCTACTAATTTATCCTAAAATTAATTTAAAAGAAAATGAGCAGCAGCCACATCTTGTTCGTGGTTAGATTTTAGTCTATAATGACATCCAGATTTGAAAAATGAGCCTCAGCCCCTCCCTTGTTTTCTTTTTGGTTTTTTGTTTTCTTTTGGAGACAGAGTCTTGCTCTGTTGCCCTTGCATCATCATAGCTCACTGCAACCACAAACTCCTGGGCTCAAGCGATCCTGAGTAGCTGGGACTATCAGCGCATGAGCCACGATGCCTGGATAATTTTTCTATTTTTAGTTGAGACGGATCTCACACTTGCTCAGGCTAGTCTCGAACTCCTGACCTCAAGCAATCCTCCAGCCTTGGCCTCCCAGAGTGCTAGGATTATAGGCATGAGCCACCACACCCGGCCCTTGTTTTTGAATTTCCCATAATACTTGGGATTAGGCCATCAGATGCCTACCATGACCACAGCCTCTGCTGATGGGTGGGTCCCTGTGCCCCACGTGATCTTGTCTAGGTCCCCCCCTTGCTTCTTCCAGAGCTGCTTAATCCCGACTCCAGGACAACCCAGAGGTGGACCGATGACTCCAAGATGTGAAAAGGTGAGCTGGGCCAACCAGCATGTGGTTCTTTGGGCACTGGAAGTAGGGAAGGAATAAGGCTGTTGTTTGTGGGAGGTGAAGATGAAAAGATGCCAAGAGAAGCAGGAGGGGCTGTGTGTGGTCATGGCCAGCCAATGTCACAGGGAAGAAGTTGTGAGGAGGCCTGCTGTGTGTGCAGGGAAACCCATCTATGAAGGAACATGTATAATGGACAGATGAATGGTAGCATCAGCAAGAAATACACGTGGGCTGGGCACTATGGCTCATGCCTGTAGTCTGAGCACTTTGGGAGGCCAAGGTGGAAGGATCACTTGAGCCCAGGACTTTGAGACCAGCCAGGGCAACATAGTGAGATCCCATCCCTACAAAAAAAATAGAAAAAAGAAAAAGAAGCACATGTGAAGGTCGGCTGCATTACACTAATGCAGGTTGCTTTAGGGGATACCCTTGAATTGATTCTACTATGGAGCCAATGTTTTCTTCTTCTTGTGGCCTAGCTTTACAGAGATTCCTTCCTTTTAGCGTCTTTCCTGGGTTCCTGCATATGGAGAACATTATCATGAATTTCCTTTGAGAGTACTTGAGTGGCTCTGTTTCTTGTAATCAAAGAGTCTAAAGAAAACACTACCTTTATTTTGGATACATTTTATAGTTAATGTCTTTTTTTCTCCTAAAATACTTTTGAATTTTAGGTATATTCCAGCCTCTTCTCTCTCTCATCTCCCCCCGACCCCCTTTCTGTTGGGTCCACGCAGAAAATTTGTTTTTTCTTTCTGGTGAGAAAAGGTCTCACTCTGGTGCCCAGACTAGAGTGCAGTGGCATCATCACAGCTCACTGCAACCTCCAACTCCCAGGCTCAAGTGATCCTCCTGCCTCAGCCTCCTGAGTAGCTGGGACTACAGGTGCACGCCACCGCGCCTGGCTAATTCTTTTTTATTTTGCCCAGGCTGGTCTTGAAATCCTGGGCTCAAGTGGTCCTCCCACCTTGGCCTCCCATAGTGCTGGGATTACAGGTGTGAGCCACTATGCTTAGCCAACACAGAATTTTAATCAACCCATTTTAACCCTAGGTTTTGTTTGTTTTTTGTTTTCCACTACTGAAAACATTTCATTGACTGGTACTTAAATCATATAATTTAATATTACTCTTTAAAATGATTAAATTTTTATTTGCTTTTGTGTATATTAAAAGGAAGACAATCCCTTAATTTGTCACTGAACATAATTGCAATTCTTGCCAATCGCAGGTTGAAAATCTCCTTTGTAGTTCACAATTGATGCTAATTAGTGAGCAGAGCTTTGCTGTAAAATGTATAAGAACTTACTACAAGGAATTTAAAAACAGCTTATCTGTATTTCTATCATTATTGTTACTGGGCAAGAAGAACATTTTTCCTTGATCTAATTTTCAACTGATTATAGACCGTTCTGAGAAAGTGTCAGATTCTTCTTACAAGGGCACTAATCCCATGGTGAGGGCTCCACTTTTGTGACCTCATCTAAACCTATTTCCCAAAGGCCCCATCTCCAAATACCATCACGTTGGGAATTAGGGCTTCAACATATGCATTTTTCGGGGGGTGGGGAGGGCACTATCCAGTTCATAAGCAGGCAGGAAAGGCAAATTATAGTCTTAATAACATATCACATTTTTTTCTTATGAGTATGCTAAATACTTTTTAATGCAAGTTTTATTTTTGTGGCTTGATATTTATCAAGTTATCAAATGATTCAGAAAGCAGTCTTGAAATATATAAAAAGGGTAGTAATAACTGTCATATTTATTGCTTCTCATTTGTAATTAAAATATATCAAACAGTCTGATGTGATTTTTTACTCTAGTCACTCAATGATTAAACAAATATTTATTAAGTTCTTACTGGGTGCTAGACACTGTGTCCATGCTTTTTATGAATTTTTATTTTAAAAAAAAAAACAGCGTGGGGATCCCAGGCCTGACGATCCGGATTTTCTGTCTACCACATTTCTAAGTCCTACCTCTTTCCATGGCTTACATGATAAGACTTTTAGAGAGTCATTTTAGAACAGTCCAAGGAAAACACTTTCAGTTGCCAAACCAAGGCAGTGCCAGTGAGTGTGGAAGCAGACTCCAGAGCTCTTTTGGAGATAAAATTGGCAGGATTAGAACACCGGACAGGGTGGGTGAGGGAGAGAGGGGGGCCTTGAGTTGATTTTTAGAGTTCTGGCTGGGAAGATGAGGATGTTACACATTGAGTTGCTCCACAGAGGAGGACAGGAAAACTCAGGAAGATCTGGGAAGAAATACGTCGACTTTGCAAGCTCTCTATAATGTTTGTGTCTACGTGTGCAAAATTAAATGGAGAATTACCTTAAGACTGCAAGTAAAATAAGTCCTTTTATGGAATGGGCAGGGAGGGAGAATGGATGCTGCTTGTACTTTTTCCTATGTGCTTTAAGGTCTCTTCCATGGAAACAGCATTGATAAGGAATCAGAGCCATCTCAACCTCCAAGTGAGTCTTTTAGAAGTCCTGGGACTCATTGTGTCCCTAACACAGAGACCAGAACTCACACAGACAGGATGTATTAGTTTCCTATTGCTGCTGTAACAACACAAGCTAATTGGCTAAAACAATGCACATTTATTATCTCGCAGTTCCGAAGGTCAGGAATCCTAAAATCGAGATGTCGGCAGGGCCACATTTCTTTAGGAGGCTCTAAAAGAATCTGTTTCTGTGTCTTTTCCAGCTTCAAGAGGCTGCCCACATTCTTTGTCCTGTGGTCCCTTCTTCCATTTTCAAAGCCAGCAGTGCAGCATCTTCGGTCCTCTCTCTCTGGCCTCTGCTTTTGTTGTCACATCTCCTGCTGTGACTCTGACCCTCTTACCTCCCCATCTCAACATCCTTAACTAATCACATCTGCAAAGTCCCTTTGGCCACCTAACGTAATATAGTCGCAGGGTCTGCAGATCAGGATGTGGACATTCTGGGGAGGCCGTGTTCTGCTGACCATGAAGGGTCCATCCTGCCCTTCCTCCTGGGCGGCTCAGTCCAAGAAGGGCTAAAATGAGGGCTTGCTGCTCCTGCCTTTCTTGTCTCTCCAAATCCTGAAAGGTGTTGGGTCAAACTTGCAACTATGAGTTCATATCTACAAATGCTTTTGATAAATTGGAAATTTGGGGCTTATTTTGATGAGATACATCATCTATCAAGAAATGTTTCAGCATTATTGTTATGCTATGCTATGTTGGGGGGGCCATTAAAGTGATGTAAACAATTTTACAGCATGTATGTAAAAAGCAGAATCATCCCTAAAACAGGGAGAATTAGGGTAATCCCCCTAAACTCTTCACTTTAGGGGGTCTTGTATTCTCAGGTAGTTCCCGCTTCTGGTAGGAGATGTGGTGACCCCTTCCCTCTTGCCTTTCATGACTTTCCAGCCTGAATTAGAAGTTTCTCCTCTGGTTTCCCATGGTATCTAGAGCAGAGCTTTATTTTAGAGCATTTATCATATTGTAATTCTTTGCTTACTTCACTGTACCACTAGATTTTATTATAAGCAGAGATCACGTCTTACTCCCAATGCATCCCCTCATGCCTAGCATCTTACCTACAAATAATTATATATCGAATGGATGAGTGAAAGTAATTATTTCTATAATAGTTTCAGAATCTTGAATTTCCCTTTATGTTTTTATTCTACGTTTCTTATTGTCTTGCAGGAATACTATAATGGTAAATGAGATAATTTCTTTACAATACTTAAGATCTTTGGAGAAATGCTTCATTAGGCTAAGGCTCATACGCAGATATCAAATGAAACTGAGCTAAAGTTTACCGTTTTTCCTCGAGTTTCACCTAGAAAGTTGTTGGGTGGGAAATTTGTGCCAACTGGAAACGATGTGTACAATTTCATACAATGTCTGACAAATAGAAGGCACATGATAAAACTTTATTAAGATGATGAAATAATTAGTTAAGATGTCTGTTTTATTGGCCACTACACTTCTGACAGTACCCCTTCTAGAAAAGGATAAAAAAACCACACACATATATATTGAATCTTGCATGTAAATTATTAGTTCCTTATTGTTGATGAATTGGAAAGCATTTCTCTTCAAGTCTCATCATTGGTGTGTTAGTGGGTTTTTGCTGCAGTAACAAACACCCATCCCCGTAAAAATCTCAGTGGCTTACAACAATTTTTTATTTTATCTTTTTACTGAGACAAGATTTTACTCTATCACCTGGGCTGGAGTACATGGCTCACAGCAACCTCAGATTTCTGGGCTCAAGCAAGTCTCCTGCCTCAGTCACCTGAGTAGCCAGGACTACAGGTGCGCACATCATGCCTGGCTAATTTTTCTATTTTTTGTAGAGACGGGGTCTTGCTCTTGCTCAGGCTGGTCTCGAACTCCTGGAAACAGCGATCTTCCTGCCTCGGCCTCCCGGAGTGCTGGGATTATAACAATTGTTTCTTATTCCCGCCATATGAGGATCTTATCATGGTTCTTCTGGGCATGACATGGCTTACTGAACTTAATTGGGTTCTGCTGTCTAGACAGGTGTTCTCATTCTTGGACGAAAGTCAAAGCAGCAGCTTTGACTCTCTGGGGTATGCTCTTCAAGGCCAAGGGCCCAAGCTCGGATGGGTGGGAGAACAGGGGCAAATGACGCAAGTGCATTTAAAGCTTCTGTTCTGACACAACGTACGTCATGTACATTCACGTTCCCTTGGCCAAAGGAAGCCACAAGGTCAAGCTCAGGGTCACTGCAGAGGGAAAGGACACTCTGCCCACTGGAAGTGTGCCGGGGTAGAAAGGGGAAGAAATTGTGAACAAATAATACAATTCACCACTATCTGTGGTTGAAGTAATGTTTGTCAAAGCCATTATTTGGCTTTTTGTAGTATTAATTTCTTTTTAAAACTTTTGATTTGGAGTTCAATTTATGTAGCCTGAGTAATAAAGGCCTTCAATAGATTCTGTATAATTAGGCCCAGAGGGAAAAAGTAAAAAGATTTGGGAATTTCAGCTAAAGAGAATTTAACTTTATAAATATATAAATGTTTTTATGAGGGTGATGGTCAGTTTTTTTTTTTTTTTAATACCTGTTTGTGTCCCTGCCAGCACAAAAGGATTTAAATTAAAGCAGAGATGTTAGGATGTAGTTACCATAAGGAACGATTTCTTGACCAGTCAAGTGCAAAAGACATGGAAAGGCAAAAGGTCTTTCTAGCAGACAATTAAATCATTTGTCTGCTTTGAAGGAGGAAGGCTGGGCCAGAGGACAGGTTTCTGCTGTTCTCTGTTTACAGTACTTTGAATTTGGGAATAAAGGAGTCCTTTTAAGACAGATGGTATTAAAATTCTTGGTACATCAGTAAAATGGTAGGAAGTAACTTAGACGCTGGTTTGATGCAGAAAATGAAAAGAGATATGAGAGGAAGATATAACAGAGTTCATTGCTTCTTCAGAAAATAACATTGCATCAATTCTAGTTTTAATGTATTTGTTTTCATATTTTCTTTCAGGAAACATTTAATTAGTACCTACTTTGTGTCAGGCATTGTGATAAGCCCTGGTTTGGTAAGGGATTACATGACTTGACAGTTAAAAATGTCACATATCACCAGTATTTTTCCTCAGAATTTTATGCTTACAATTTAAAGAGAATAAGATATTTCAATTATTTTATGGTTTACAGTTATGAAAATCTAAATGTTGAAAAAATGACTGTCTTTCAGGTGGTCATACAAATACATCCTCTCCGCCCCCCCATTTCTAATGAGTTCTGAGGTGTTTTTAAAGGGCAACTGATTTTTCTGACAGCAAATTCTCATTTTATTTGCTTTTGAGGTGGGCTTGTGAACGTAGCAAGCAGTGGGTTAGAAGCTGTTGCATTTGGGGACTACTTTTTAAGACGTTACCTCTTCTGAAAAGTCAAACAGCACAGCATTTTATGAATATGTTAATCAGTGCAGCTTGCCCAAGAGGCTGAGAAATCAATAGTTTTTTCACAAAAAGCTGCAGCTATGATTTTTTTTTTTTAGTGACAGAAATATTTGTCAGAGTAGTAGCAGTTGCTATGTGGCCTTATTGAGCCTTAATCTGTGTGCTAGCAACGGAATGTGTTTGCTTCTTGGTCATACCCAATTTATAATAATCCTAGCTGCCTCCTATGCTGTGCTTAGCGTGGGCCAGGCAGACTGAAGCGCTTCAGAACCGCTGACTCATTTAATCCTCACCGTAGGAGGGTAGGAGCTGTTTTGTAGCTTCACCCCCATCGTGTAGATTAAAAAAATCGAGGCACAGAACCGCTAAGAATTTGCACAAGGTCGCATGACTAGTAGATGGAGGGGTCGGGCTTTGAACCCAGGCAGTGTAGCTCCATTTTGCTGCCTCTCATAAAGTGAGTCCAATAACCTGACATCTTATTGAAGACGAAAAAAAACCCCATTCCTGTTCTGTTTGGTTTAATTCTTCTCTGAGCCTTCAGCGTGATTTTCTGGCTATCCTGGTTTGGACCGGGAGTTTGTAATTGCTTCTCTTAATACAAGGTGAAGAACTTTTTGCAGATCATTGTGGTGCTTAATTGCAAAACAAGACAGTGTATATACATATACACAGACACACGCACATTTAAGACAAAAATCAACGAAGGCCGTTGATTAATCAAGAAAGGCTTGATTCGGGCCTAAAGTGACCAGTCGCTCTGCAAGGACAGGTATAAGAAGTGCAGGCGTTGGGAGCCAGCGAGAGCGAGCTCTTTCCCCATCCAGGGTGCGAGGACTCCTGCCCGCAGGCTCGCGGGGGACGCGTCCTCTCGGAAGGGGCCCGTGGGAGCGGGCGCCGCACAGCCCCGGGCGCCGCGGGGACCTCAGTCTCCGGGTTCCCCGCCGATCTCCCCTCTCCCGGGACCGAGCGCGTTACTGTGCGCTGCGGGGACAGTTTCCTCCCTGGGGTAGGCTCTGCTAGGGGCGGCGCTGTCCTCATCCCCGGGGCTGGAGGAAGAGGGTGGGTGCACTTCGGCCCTGCGCTCCCCGCGACCTTTGGGTGCCAGGAACATCAGCCTGGGGCCGGGAGGAGACCTCGGCTGAGGTAGAAGAGAGAGGAGGGAGGGAGGGAGGGAGGGAGGCAGGGGAGGGAGTGCGCGGGTTGCGCCCCCTCTGGTTCCTGTCACCCACGCCCCTCACCACCCCCGCCTCGCTCCCTCCCGGCCGCCGCCCACCCGGGCGCCCCGGGCTGCAGCGGCGGGGACGCGGGGCTCGCTCCCCGGCCGCACGGTGGCCGCCCGCGGCGGAGTGCCGAGCTTGCCGGGTCCCCGCGCGCCGCCCCTCCCCGGGTGCCCGACGTGCTCGCTCACTGCCACTCGGTCGGGGCGCGCCGGTGGGTCTGGCCTGCGCGGTGGCGGCGAGGCGGGGGAGCGAGTGAGCGCGAGGGGCGGGCGCGAGTCTGAGTGAGTCACCCGTACCTGGAGAGCGCGCGACGCAGAGCCAGCCGCGCGGAGCCCGAGCCGGAGCCGGAGCCAGACCCGAGCCCGAGCGCCGCCGGAGAGCTCAGGAGCCCGGCGGCCCCCGGCGCCAGGCCCCGCCGCGCCCCCGCCGCCTCCCCGCGCTGCCGGCCGGCTCGCCCCGGCCCCGGCCCGCGCCGACTCCAGCCCGGGCGCCCGGCCACCCGCAGCCCTCCCGCCTGCCCGGAGGCGGTGCGGGGCTCGCCGGGGGATGTCACAGCGGCTCCTCGGAGCCCCCAGCCGCCGCCGCAGCAGCCGCCGCCCCCGGGAACCGCGACAATGAACCCCCAGTGCGCCCGCTGCGGAAAAGTCGTGTATCCCACAGAGAAAGTCAACTGCCTGGATAAGGTGAGCGAGGGGGCGCCGGGCCAGCCCGGACCTGCCGGGTGCCGGGCTGCACCTGTTCGAGAAGTTTTGGCCCCTGGGCTGGAAGGACAGGAGGGGGTCGCCTGTGCGTGTGCCTTGCCACAGGGGGAGGGCGCGCGAGCGAAGACGCCCGCGGGAGGGCCGGAGACCTCACTAGGCGACGATGCTGGACCCGGGAAAGGCTTTTGTCGGGGCGCGGGGCTGCGCGGCCCGGGGCCCCGGGGGACCAGGCCGGGCACCTGGGGGGCACTTCGGCGAGCCGCACCCTCTCCCACCTCCAGTCGTACCCCGCACCCGCCGCCCCCAGATCCGCCCGCATCCCCGCCTCCCCCGGCGCCGCCGGTGACCGAGGCGAGGCACATAGTAATTACTATGTCATGGGGGGCCGCTGCCGCATTGCTAAGAATAATCCCCGCCGAGAGCCCCAGCTCAGCGCGGCGAGCCGGACCCACGGGTGCCTAATCCATCCGGTCCCTCCCGCTCTGCCCCCTGCTCGGGCGTGGATGGGGACGAGCAGCCTGGGAGAGAGACCCGGGCGCGATCCCCAGCCCCAGTGACTGACAATTGAAACCAGCGGTGGCGTCCCCGTGAAATTTGCGTTTGATGATACGAATGCTCCATTAGAGCAGGCTGTCATCTCGACACTCATCCCGGACAGAGTCCGCGTTCCTGCAGTTGAGTGGAAGCTGGACAGGGTCGGGGGCCAGGGTGCTTACACGGCCCTCCTCCAGCACCCCCGGGTTGCCCGACTTCTGGTGAACTCAGGTTTACGGAGATCCCACAAACACTGCGCTTTGAACTGGACTCCCTTTGGTTTTGAAGCCACTCCATGGGCCCCCTTTCTCCTTTAACCAGCTCAGAATTCCTTTCTGGCTGCTCATAAAAGTGCTGTGTGGACAGAGCCCTGGTAGTTCTTCTACAGTGAGTCTGTATGTTGTGATGGGGATTAATGTAAAACTCAATTTTAATAGCTGCCTGCTTTATTTGCTTAACTGAAAGTAGGTAAACACATCGACCATTCCCTACAATCATTTTGTTGTAGTGTTTTCAAATACTAGGACTGAGATGCACTAAAAAGCCTTCTTTCTGTGTCCATCTTGGCGAGAACTGGCACTGTACTGGAATTTTAAATATTTATTTTTTTCAGTATTGGCATAAAGGATGTTTCCATTGCGAGGTCTGCAAGATGGCTCTCAACATGAACAACTACAAAGGCTATGAAAAGAAGCCCTATTGTAATGCGTAAGTATTGTCAACATGCTTGCCAGGTGTGGTTCTGCCTGTTCGGAAGAATTGACTCACTGTGTCACCCAGGTGTGGCAGTGGCCAATTACCTGTTTATGCCACAGACTCTGAGGCCACGTACTTTGTTGAAGGTCACTGCATGTATGTCTTTCTAATATCTTAGAGTAATTTGTGTGTCTTCAACCAGGTTAGGTTTTGAGGTTCACAGTGTCACAGAGTTAGGGACATTTATTAGAAGCTGCAGAACATACCTGCTGAGAATGTGTGGGCTCTGAAGTGCATGTCAGGTAGTTTTCCATTTTAATCATATGTCAATTTCCATTTTAATCATAGGATGTTGCCATACTGCAATTTTGTATCTGAACCTAGTTGCTAGGAAAAGAAGTCTTGCTCCTTTGGTCTTAGCTGCGACCATTGCAGAGATCCTGGGGCTTAAACAGGGAACCAAAGAATTGAGACTTGGGTATGCCCGGCTGGTTAACAGTAGGTCTGTTGTAGTAGACCTCCTGCAGTAGACTGGGTACTTCTGGCTGGTTAGTACTGTAGTAGGTGGGATTGAAGAAGGTAAGCTTTCTTTGGAAGGCTTGTCTGTAGGCATGCTGCTAGCCTGTAGTAGCAATTAGCTAGCATTTATATAGTGCTTACCATGTGTTGAGCCCTGCTCTAAGCCACTTTATGCATACTGACTCCTTTAATCTTTACAATGACTCTACAATTTAGGGGGCACTAATATTACTCCCATTTGACAGATAGAGATATTGAGGCATTGAGCCCTCTCAGGAAGGGCTCAGATCGCTCCTGGAGGCTGCAGGTGGTTCAACATTGGGCCAGTACTTCCAGATGTCTACCTTGCTGCCCGTGGGCCTGTGTTTTTCTACTCCTGTGAGCATTCTCCCACCCTAGACTGTTTTCAACTGGGGGCTCTTGCCCTGGATGTTGAGCCTTGTTCTTTCCACTCCCTTGTGGGGCTGGCCTTGTCTGGAGGCAGCAGAGGGACCTCTGGACCCCCTGGCCTTCTGCTTGGAATATTGCCAGAAATTCATCCTCCCTAGAGTTTCTGAAGTAGGTTCATTCAGTTGTCCTGGAGATGGAGGGCCCGAGGTTAATTCATGCTTCATCACATACTGGGAGTGTGTTATCACAGACAGTAAGTTTTTGGCAAACAAATGTAATGTGCTCATACCTCTCTGGTGATGAACTTTAAAAAAAAAAAAATAAATCCATCTGAAGACTTTTTAAAATCTGTGTTTCCTTTAGGTCCTAGCTTAGTGCTTACAGGTAGATCAGAAACTTTTCAGGAAATCAGAAAATGGGGACATTGAATAGACTTTCTTGGATCAGTAAAGTCTAAAGATATTCCCCAACCTTACCTGACGTTTTCAGCCCTCCTATACCTTGGCTCTTATTGGGATAACATGAAGCAAAAATGAGGTTTCAGTGTCATGGTTTCCTGCTTCCCTTCCAGAGAGCTATAAACGACTGGTTAAGATCAAAGGCAGGCGGCGGTAAGGAGAAGGAAGGGGCCCCCTACAACCCATAAACAGGATAATTGTTCTTTGGTTAAAGGAAAGTGAACCATTCTTCCTGTAACTGTTTCAGCAGCAGCCCGATTCCATCAGACTTTATGGGCCACATCAGAATTCAGGATTCTTTACAGCTGCGGGGCATGGAGTTTAACCCAAGTGATAACAATGCCTTTGGGTGCCCCTGGTGGGCCTGGAGGGGTTGGGAGGAAAAGAGGAAAGAGAAAAGGAGGAGAGAATGACAATTGTAACCATAATAACGGACAGGTAGAGAATTGAACGAGGGAGAAAAATGATAAAACATAAGAGGACAGAAAAAGGTCCAACTGTAGTGGATTTGTTGATTGTATTGGGCCACTTGAAAATTAAGTGTCAGCTGCTTAGTTTAAGTTCAGTCTAATTAAAGAATATGAGATTCTGCAGCAAGTCATGGGTACACTCTGACTTAATAGTGAACTAGTGCCCAGATGGGTTGAGGTTTGGACCCCCAAAAAGATTCTATTTGTAAGTAGGAAATATCTCTTGTATTGTTTCATAGATCTGTGTCTTATTTTTAATACTCTTGGCATGTCTATATTGAATATTTATAGATTTTTCTCTCTAAAATCTTTCTCATATGACTCCAATACTTCATTATTAGCTATAAGCTGAATTTTGGGGGTAGCACCCTTAGGTTTTTTGCTTAATATTGAACCTGATAATCTACTTTATTGAGCAGATAAATGGAAGATAGGAGTTCATCCTTCGTAGGTGAATGAATAGAGAGAATTGATGTGTTAGATTTGTTTAATTAGTTTGAAGTTCTTATCACAGCTTGATGTGCTACCTCTAGAAAATGGAGTCTGGCTAAATCGTGGGTTCTGTTGGCCGCGAGGGTTCCAGGCTCAAAGGGCCCTGTCGTTTGCAGCTCAGGTTTTTCTGAGGGTGTGTGTTGCCATGTGAACCGGCTGGTCAAGCGTGGATGGCCCTCTGGGGACCCTGATGCATCTGCTCTAATTCAGGGGGTATATGTCAATCAGCTGTTCCCTGTGGTTGTGGCCAGAGGGCTGCCATAATTTCTCTGGGTCAATGGTGGAAAATTGATTCTCTAATGTATACTGCTACCAGAAAATGAAACATTCTCTGTCCATGTAAAGCAATATTTTATCTGCACCTAGCTTGGTTCAAGAGTCAATATACATATATACTTAGAAGAAAACGACTATTCATCTTCCCCCGTCACTTTTTATTGTGAACATTTTCATACATACAAAATGGCTGAAAGGGTAATACAGTGAACATCTGTATACCCTCCATTGAAATTCAACTGTTATCAACCCCATTTTACCATATTTGCTTCATATTTTTATCTAATATGTTCAAATGTTTTTATCATTGTTGGACCATTTGTCAGTTTCATACATCATGACATTTTATCCCTAAAAACTGCATCATGCATGCACTAAGAATAAGAACATTCTCTTACAGAATCATAGATCCATTATACACCTAAGAAAATTAATTTCATGATAGCATCTAATATCCTGTCCATGTTTATATCTCCCCCATTATCCTGAGAATGTCACTTTTAAAACCAGGATCCAATCAAGGTTCATACTTTACATATAGCTGTTATGAAAATGAGAACTTTTCTTATTAGAGATTCAACATCAGTTATTCATTTTCTGCTATAATTTTTATTGATTTATGTAACTTCTCAGTTTTCAGGAAGAGGACTTAGGTAGCATTTCTTGTGAAAATAACATGCACGATTAAGTTTAGAGCCTTTAAAATATATTTTAAGAATGCTTAAAAATTTGAAAGCATGAACATTTAGAATTATTTTAAGAAAACATAAAGTCTTATTTTAATTGATACCGGAGGGCATTTTTTTAATGGAATGAAGTAATGAGTACTTCTTCAGTTGAAATATGTTGCTTGTTTATATTCTCATGTGTTTAGAAAAGCAACAAGCATTCTGTTTGATTTCATGCAAAGGAGAACATGTATAAGATATAATTTACATGATATTTAAATTTTGATCTTTTGATAAAATGATCAAAGTATAGTACACACTAGATGTAAGACTGGGCATAATACACGTTTAGTTCCTAACGCAGCAGTGCACACTATTAAAATATTTAAAAACAAACTGGTCTACTTGAGTACGTGCCATGTTTTCACAAGCCTTTATGTTTCATAAGCAGGCAATGTATTCTTTAGCACATACAGGAGTTTTTTTCATCACAGAACTTGCAAAGAAAAGAACTAGGCAAAATTCTTATGGCTAAGAGGTGCTGAGAAAATAACACTAGATGATTAGACAAAAACATAGCTCGTATTTCTATGTGAATTTATATGCCAAGTTAAACCATAAGCATTTTTGCTACCCAGCAAGCCACACGAAGAATGTAAACCAAGGCTATTTGTCAAATATATTTTTGATTTATTGTGTGCAAAAGTCAAAATTGCATTTAATGTTTGTAAAATATAAATCAGTTCTCAAAATTTTCTGAGCGATTTTACCGCTTTGAAGCGGCATTGCCAACGATTGGCCAGTGAATGTGCTGTCACCAAACGTCAAATTATATCAGGTCTGGGGAGGGACCAAGTCAGGATGCAGTAGTTTAACATGACCTGGCCAATAATTTCCCTAGATCACTTTTTCAGACATTTTTTTGGTCTGTAAGTTTGTCCTGATCTGCCCCTGTTAATATGGCCTGTGTCTATGTTAAATGGATCATTAATTATGGGGCTAAAAGAACGCAGATATCTGTGTGAAGTATGTTTAGTTATCCTTCTATAGAAGGGTCCCTCTCCCCAAAGATTTTCACTTCACTTGATTTTGGAAGACTTTAAGAGATAAAGCAGTGGGAGCTGTGTGTTGTGTTGACTTTCACTCTTCCTGAGTTAGCGTTCCCTTTCCTGAATATTTACTGACTACCTCTTGGGAGATGCCAAGCTGGGTGCTGCTTCGGACGAACCACCCAGAACAGTCAGCGCAGTTCCTGAGGGCGGATTTTCTAGGCCAACGCTTCGCTGGCTCCCACCATTTCTGTTGGTCACTTTTTTGCTTAAACTTAGACCCGAGATTTTTCCCTTATCTCTCTTTTGGCCTCCTAAATTTGGTTCTATAACACTCCAAGGACTTGAGTTATTTCAAGAGGATGTATGAAATTCCTGCTATTAAGTTAGCTGTGATTACTTAAGGACCTGTCATAAGTGCAGTGTGTTGTAATTGGAAATTTTGGAGCCAAACAGAACTAGATTTGAACCCTGGCTCCGTCCTGTCCTACTGAGCAGGTGTCTGCATTGCCAGGCTTCAGTTTCTTCATCTGTACAATGGGAACAGTGATACTGACCCCGTGGGGCTGTGTGAGGATTAATGAGACAAGGTGTGGGAAGCTTCTTGCCCAGTGCCTGGCACACAGCAGACCTTCAGTAAACAGTGGTGCCTCTTATATGCTCGCTTGTACTTTTTTGAGGGGTGGAGAAAGAGTGGAGAAGGGAGAAGAGGAAGTATATCAATAAATGATTGGTATAAACCTTTCATAGGTGTGACTGCCTAAGTTTTTCACACTGTGATTGCCACCCATTACAGGGTTGTAACCAGAATTTGAAGGAAAAGAATGACAGAAGAGAAAACATCACAGTGCATTTGAGTAGCAAAAAGAGGATTATGTTGGCAAACGTTTTTTTCAGTGGTATGGGTGTATGTCTACTGGATTATGATGTAGAAAATATTTTTATTGGAAGTGGTGATTGACAAGTTTGAGAAACACTTGTTAAGTTCCATATTCTTAATGCCCCATACGTGAGAGAACATTGAAAGTTGCCTGTAAGTATGATGCCATGCAGAAAGTTCACGAATCCCAACAACCATTAATCTCATTCTTCTGCCTGTGCCAACCACACCCAACCCCACACCTTTGTCGCGGGGGCCTGTCAACACAGGCATCCCACAGGTCTTGGCTCGGCAGTCAGGGCCCACCCCATCCTATGCAGGAACCATGAGCTTACCTGTCTGTGTCCCCCTCTAAGGGAGCTGTCTCCCTCACCTGCGTATCCCCAGGGCCTGACACTTAGCAGGTGCTTGGTAATATTAGCCACCTCGGTGACCGTGAGGGTCATGCTAGCATCTCAGAGTGTGGTCTCCATGCTGATCCCCCACTTTGGGTTGAAGGCCGGGCTAGTTTCTTCTGGCAGAAAGAGGTTGGGCAACCTGGAGCAACTGGGTTAGGCTTAGGCTTTCAAGAGCCTGAAGGGTGACCAGGTTTCATGAAGTCTGAATGCCAGCCGATAGAGTGTCCCCATTGATGGGGTAGGCTCAGAACTTCCAATCCATAATGAAGGTGGCAGAGTTTACTTTCACTGCATAGAGGCTCGGTTTCAAAATATGGCATCTTTCTAAAAGCATTCCTTATTTTGGGAGGCCAAGGCAGCAGGATCACCTGATCCCAGCAGTTTGGGGTTGCAGTGAGCTGTGATGACGCCACTGCACTCTACCTGGGGTGACAGAGTGAGACCCTGTCTAAAAAAAAAAAAAAACCCAAGAAAAACCAAAAAACGTTTCTTACAGGTACTTAATTTCTTCTGGGCTTAACTATAATCTGTAAAATGGAAAAATAATTCCCACCTAACAGGAACTTGATAGAAATTAAATGGAGAAATGTTTGTAAGCCTTTAGCACATCCAGTGTCAACTTATGACCCAAATGTCAGTCCGCTCCCATGTTTATAATAATAAATTCAAAGTCTCGTATTTCTCCCTTAAAGACAGGAGAAAGATCACATCATTAAAAGTGGCGGTTTTTCTAGAAGGATATTGTGGTATGTAAGAGTTCTAGTTAGCATCAATTAGAACATGCCTTGCCTAACTTTTTAGTTACATACCTCACAGAAAGAGTTAGACCTCTGCTCCTTGACGTAGTACTTGATGAGAGGATGACAGGTTTTTTTTGTTGCTATAATTGGATGATTAACAACAAGGAAAGGAGATACCTTGAGCCAAATAAGAAGGTTCCAGTGTTTATGCAAAATGATCCGATTCTGTTACCTTAGTGAACAACTGACAATATCTAATGCATTTTCGTACCTTTTGAAATCATTGTAGAGGACCACATTTACAAATCATGCTCTGGGAGTTCTATCCTTATGTGCAAATGTTCCCAAAAGTCGTTTTTTATGTGTAGGTTGCCTCTTTAATAATGAGGTATTTGTGATGGAATGATGTCAAATTAGAAAAGGTGTTGAGATGAAGCGTAGCAAATATCTCCTAAATCACGGTGCAATGCAAGGTTAGTGCAAGATACAGATGTGTGTGCTTAAAGGTATATTGATTATATGTCAAGGGCCTGTGCAAGAGAACATTTTGGGATGTCTTCTTCAGATGTTTTCAGATGAGTGCTCTACAAAGTGGTTCCTAGGACTGTCAGGGAGAAAGAGATACAGACATAGCCACGTATGACACCCTTGTCCTCAAGGGCTTCAGGCCCCTTCAGCATCACCAGAGGAAGGAGGAGTTGAATTTCTTTTCCTTTCCTTTCTGTTTATGTCCTATAGTTAGCATTCCTAGGAGGACCTCGGGATTTTAGCAGTAGGAGAGGTGGGATGTAGAATATTTATGAGCCGAACACCCAGAACATTCCAGGGACTAAGGAAAAAGGATTATTATGGATTCTTCCGTGCTCAGGTTTGCCGTTTAAATTCAAAGTGCTGCTAATGAATCGAACAGTTCTGCAGGCCTCTCTAGTCAAACCTAGATATGGGCACAGGTGTAACCGTGAAAGCAGGAAATTGTGAGAAGGACCAGGTTGAAATGGCAACGATTGTCTTCCAGCATTGGAAATCCAGTATTAATTCTGTTTGTAGCTAATGGTACGTTTTTCTTGGTGGAGACCTTGAGGGAGTTGCTTTGCATTTGACTTCTGTTTGCTTTTTCACACTCTGTTGACTCATTCCCATTGAATTCTAGGAGGGGCTAGAAGAAGACTAGTTGGATGTGAGCATTCTTGAATAGCATTCAATCAATAACCAGACTGGTGGTCTGTTGTACTTGTGCTTGCGCTCAGCAGCCTAAAAAACCCTTCAGACAAAAATCCTTGATTAGCTCCCTGATGTTCGTTAGCTGTCAAAGGCAGGGGCAAACCAAACCCAGAGAACCTGGAGAAATCGGGTGGCCGTGCTCAGAACTGGGGTGTGGAGAGGGAGCGAGACGGTTGTCCTCAGTTGGATCAGGTATAGGAACAGTTTGCTGCCTGCAAACAGGAGGTGGGTGGGAACATCTAGTCAGGGAAAGACCCTCATTATAACCCTCTAGATTTGGCTTTTAAAGTAAATGAATCCTTCCAAATGACATTCTTGAGGGCAGGAATGGTCTTAATTGCCTTCGTATACTCTAGCACCTGCTATGTACTCAGAAACCATCCCCTTGATAGAGCAGATTGCCGGCTAGCTTTTCTGGCGGGCATGGTGAACGCTTTTGGCTGCCTGAGTGATATAGCCTATCCCTAGCCAAGAGAGCTGCCTCAACGAGAAGGAATAGACCTTTCTTTCCGTAAGAATCCCTGTGGCCATCCCAGCTGAAGCTGGCCATGTTTAGACTGATAATGCAAGTAAACAGTAGCAAAAAACTTCCTGTTTAGGTGACATATTGAAATTTGTAGCTCAATTGCTGGTCACTGACATACACTTCCAAAGGATGACGAGAAAAACCCTCTACAAAGGTAGTTTGTAAAAGTCACTGTGTTAGAACTCTCTCAAAGTCTTGGGAGAGAACCCTGTGTTTTAGATATCAGGCCATACACACATTCGCTTGCATATCATTTTTTTTTCCCTTGGAAATAAAAAGTTTGATTTCCCCGAAACTAAATTTAATCAGGGATTAATGGGCAATCCCTGATGAAAGACCTTTCCATTCTCTTGTGGAAGAATTTTAATTTTTCTCATGTGATTTTCTTCCGTCAATATTCTGTCTTCTCTCCCATATTTCTAGAACTTTAAAAATAACTGAGTAGGATCTGTACTTCTCCCAGCCCCCCAACCCTACCCACTCCCATCTCTCTGTTTCTCTTTCCTTCAGTTAAAATCTTCTCTTGCCAGTGACGTCGTTCTCTGGTTTCCTTAACATTAAGCGAAATTCTATTTAAAAATTTCTAGATACTTAAGGCACACAATAATTAAGGGTTATTCCTGTCAGGAATAGAAACACTGTATTAGAACAGTTTTTCCTCTGAGGCTAACTAATGAAGGAAAATCCTGTTTAGAGGGTTTGCCTCTGTGGTCTTTTTTTAAAACGGTGGTTATGTAACGTCAGGTTTCACTGGCTGGGAGTCAGGAAGCGGGTTTGTTTGTGCATTTCTTGTGTCGTGTACCTGCAGGGCTGAGCGGCCAGTGGAAGTACCTAAGGTTTGTACACAGGGGCTGCTGCCCAGGAAATGTCTTGCACGTTGGCAGTGTGTCAGATAGGGAAAGAAAAGCACATTTTTTCTTTGTACAGTGATGGGTATAGAACAGACACCAAATAAACGTGTGGATCGACTTCAAAAGTACATTTACTCTGAATGGGATACAGCTGTCCTTTATCTGATAGCAAGCCTCCTACGTCTGGTTTCTCTCTCTGGTGTGTGCTGGTGGGTAGAGAGAGGTTGCTACCCAGGATTTAAACATTAATTCCCTAGCAGGAGAAAACAGGTGGTAACATGAAAGAAGTACCAGGATGGAGGAAGATCGAGTACTTCTCAGACGAGAACAACAGGGGAATGTTACGACCTTACCCATCTGTGCCAATGCATAGATGCTTAAGAAGGTATGTAAGATTCAGAAGTATTGCCAACGTGGGATGGGGACGGGCTGATTATTAAATTGTGACAGCAGGGAGGCTTGCTATGCTAAAAAAACTATGTCTAGTAGGTGAATCTATGAATAGAAAGAACTTGGAGGTGAAAAAATGACAGAACATTTGACTGAGAATGAAATTAAGGGGAAACAGTGGTGGTCTTGCTGCAAGGCAGACCACGTACCCCTTGTCCAGACTGGGCACATCGCGGAGACTTTTTGAACCTGTTGATACTTTGGCACAGAAACATGCAGTGGTAAAGGGAAGCTTTTACTAGCTATCTGCTACAAGTTTAAGAGAGAGAGTTGATGTCTTGCTTTGCTTTTGTTTAAAGTTTCATTGCTTTCAAGGTAGTTTGGACTTAATTTGGAAAACAAGAATTGGTTGGAGGGGTAGCAATGGTTAGGAATTTGGAAAAAGTGGTCTCTGTTATACGGAAAGTTCGAAAGAGTGAAAGGAGGAACGTCGGTCCCACCCCACCCAGACTTTAGGAAAGTCTTCTAACAGTGTAGGAGAAGAGGGAAGAAGCCCTAGGTTCTGAGAAACAGGGAAGGAACCACATAGAGTTTTACTCTCCCACGTATACCTCTTGTAGAGTGGGAGCGTGGGATGAGAAAGAATTCTTGACACAAAGATTAGAATAGAAAGAAGCAAAAAGTTTATTTTACTTTCCCCCAGAGAGAGGGGGAAAGGGCCCAGCACATGAAGGAAAGAAAGAAAGAAGTGCCGGCCCAGAGGCCAAGCCCTTTGGGCTTTTATTGAGGGTAAAGGGAGTTAAAAAAAAAAAAAATAGTTATTGTTGCCAGCTGATAGCAAGAGGGCTGTGAAGCAGCTGTGTCTGTTTTTCCCTCTTTTCTCTCTTCCCCTTGAGGCTGCTCATCAGGGTCCTTGGAACGTGGTCTGGTGAGAGCTGGGGCGGGGAGTTCACAGCCTGCTGTCTGCTCAGGGATCTTCAAGGCTGTTAAACTCTCAAATAAAACAGCAGGTGGTTAACCTTAAAGACAATGAGTCAAGCCACAGGTGGGTAATCAAAGGGGCTGTGTGTTATTATCCTTTTCCTCCAAGGGGCAATTATGTGCTATGAGTTTATTCCTCTTTTTCTTTGTCAGATAGTTTATTTTTTCTGTTAGCTTATTAGTAAGGCCATCCTATCATTCGTGAACTAGTACAGCTCTTGGCTTATAGTCAGCCTTTAATAAGGATTTACTGAATAAATGAAAGAAGGAGTAAAAAGAAAGATGGCTCAAGTGAGATAAAAGATTCTGAAAAATACAGTTCTGATTGGAAAAAGTATTATAAGTAATTATTTCAGAGAGGGAAATAATTATGTCTGAATCTCCTCATTTTACAAGGAAACTAATCATATTGGATTAGGGTCCACACAAATGACCTTATTTTTAACTTGATTACTTCTGTAAAGACCCTGTCTCCAAATAAGGTTGCATTCTGAGGTCCATGGGGTCAGGACTCCAGCATACATTTTTTGGGGGGACATAATTCCACCCGTAACAGGTTCACAAAGAATAAGTCGAGGGAATATATCTTTAAAAAAAGGAATAAAAGCAACATAGGAATACCCTGGGAGCTTTCTGAGCTCAGAGGAGTGTAATACACAGTTGAAAAGATAGATGACTAAGAGTTCAAAAATGGCACATGGAGCAAGAATACAATCGGGAAAGCTAAAGTCCAAGTGACCAATGGCTTGTGAAAAGTTCTAAAGACAAAGAAAGGAGTTTTTCTTTTCTTTCAATGTTTTTGGGACAGGGTCTTGCTCTGCTGCCTGGGCTGGAGTTCAGTGGTGCAATCAGAGCTCACTGTAGCCTTGAACTCCTGGGCTCCAGTGATTCTCCTGTCTCAGGCTCCCAAAATGTTGGGGTTACAGATGTGAGCCACCACTCCTGGCCAGGAAGGAGTCTTTAAAAGCACTTATATTCTGAGGAAAATGATGAACCATGGCTTGGGGAAGATATCGTGATAATAAATGATGACAAAAGAAAAAAAAAAGTTATGTGATTCCTATTGAACTTTTTTCCTTTCGACCAAGAAGAAAAGATTTACAAGTAGAAAAGATCTACAAACATCATTAGGAAATTGAAGTGGAAGTCAGGAGAGCTAATAGTAAGGAAACAGCAAGTCATTCTTTGTTGGGTTACAAGAAGTTAGCATCTCTATGTCCAGAGGGATTGCATCTTAGGGACCCGAGGACACCCCGTAGTTGTGGTCCTGGAGCTGAAGCCGTGGAACTGTGGCCCTTAGCAACGTTGCGGTGGTTGTGTGAGGACAGCGGACTCTGCAGCTCAGCTGGTTTAGTTACTTCACTTAGCTGTGCCTCAGTTTCCCCCCTGTAAAATGGTGATGTCGTGTCAGTTACCCCATCTGCCAAATGAGCATGCCGCGTCTCAGTGGACGATAATAATCGTATTTACTACCTCTTCTGGTTACTGTAAGGAATAAATAACATAATCTATGTAAACAGTTGACACAGAGTAGACACCATATAAGTGTTAGCCGTAATGACTTTTGCCTATTCTCGTTGAGAAATTGTCAGCAGAAGAAAGCTTTGGGGATGGGAAAATAGTCCAAGTTTTAGAAGGGGGAAGAGACAGATTGTAGAAATTAAAGCCTAATTAATGTGACATTAATTCCTGGCACAATTCTCATATGGATGAGTGCAGAGATGGTTTGGGAGGACTTCAAAATAGAAAGTGCTCCTAGGTTCTGTAACAGTTTGCTA
>NW_012134192.1:1875351-1891089 GCF_000956105.1 Propithecus coquereli | reverse complement strand
AGTTCTCACTTTATTTTACAAATGGGAGGAAAAAACGTCTCATGACCGTGACCTTGGCTGTAGTTCAATTTAAAGATTCTAATATGGAGATTTATAATCTTAATATTCCTACGATTTGGGATTTATGTTTCAGCTTCAAAATTTAATTATTAATTTTATCATGGAACTTTCTCAGTGTCACTTTCTTAAAACTTCTTTAATTATTTTATTAAGTAATGAAGGGTTTTATCTGTGTTTTGAGATTTAATTGGACTTACTTTTGTAACATGGGCATTTTTTATAGGTAAGTAATGGGCTCCTCCAAGGAGCATGGAGGCCGTGTAGGTGTATCCTGTGATAAGAACTGGGTTGGTGCTGGTTTGTTTTCAGTAGACACACTCCCTGGCCTGTTCTCCCAGGTGAACTTTATTACCCGATAGAAATCTTATCCACCAATTGAGTTAATGTGTGTTTTGAAAAACAGCCTTCCTCTTCCAGCTTGCCCCTGACTTTGAAAACAAATCCCGAACACACTCCTCCCTTTTCCTCCTCTTAATCAGATCTTAGCTTTCAGTGCCTTCCAAATACTGTTGATGTTTCTATCTTGAATGAATTTTTTGATAACTCTTTGTACGTTTGTACAAAAGTGCATTTGTACTTTTTTGCACTGTGCTTACAACCACGTGGAAAAGAGGCCAAATGGAAACCTCTATGGGCCTTTAAAGAAAGGGCAAAGCAACTTCTCCCAAATTACATGAATGTGATTTCTCCTTCTTGTTCCCCGACCCCCTAAACAGATGAATGCCTCTAGATTTTTCTTTCCTTGTAGTTTCTATCGGTTCTATTTTTTACTACTTGAGTGGCCAGAAATTCAGCACTCGTGGTATGATGGACATTTTAAAACTTTTCTAAAAACTGTTGTTTCAAAATATGGGGTCTGGGCCCCGCCTGGGACTGCTGTTACCCATTTGAGGGGTGGCAGAGGCAGGTGGGTGGGGGCCACCTCCACCTCTTGGGATCTCTGTCCTCATCATGCAGTGGGGGTTAGTCTCTGTAGAGGGATTGACTGTGAGGAAGAAAAGGGAAAATGAATGTTTATAAAGAACTGGGCACAATTCTCAATAAATGTGGGCATGAATGACCACGTGACACCGTTTTTTTCCAGTGCAACCTCTTTGTCCACTTGCACTTCTTTCTGGAACTAGACAATGCTTTACCTATTTCGCTTTCCTAGTCTTTTCAACTGTCGCAATTGTTTGAGCGTTAGAAACGTACTGATTACCTGGGCTTTGAATGTGAATTTTGGAGTTGAAATGTTAAATTTTAGAGTTGAAATGTTAAATCTTGAGTGCTGTAGGCATAGCACTCAAGGTTTCAAAAGTACTTGTGTATATTTTTCAAATTGGAATGCATTTTCAAATGATTTTATATTTTGATTTTGAATAAGAATTTAAGAAGGAAGTTTTTTTTTTCTTTCTGCCTGTTAGGTTTAAACTTCAATTTATTATTATTTAAAAAATTTACTCGTGGAGAACATTAAAGGAGTCTTCACTGTGAAAATCTATTTTATGATCTTGTTAATTGAGGAAAATGCACATACATTGTCTCTATAACGTTTTGAATAATGTGGAAAGTTTGTGCTGCTGTTTTTGAGAGTTGTGCTGCTTTTTCCATTTTTCATGTTGTGGGTTTCTAAACATACAGGTGCTGTGTAGACCCATGAGCATGAAGACAGGGAAACTTAATGTTATAGCTCGTGTGTGTTGTGGCTCACTTTCTCAATTTGACTTTGGTGTTAGCGTTAAAGAAAATTTATTCTCTGTATGGTATAAATAATAGGTGTTCTCTTCTGAACTAGAGAACTGTTCCCTTCATGATTATGTCAATTTTAGGAAACAGTTTCTCAAAAACACAGAAGAAGGTGAAATATATTTCTGAAAAACATATATCATGTCTGTGTTCATTATAAACTTTTCTGTTTTGCTTATTCTGTTTCTGTGGCCTAATTACATTTGGCACCATTTAACAAATATAACACAGTCCTGCATTTTAAGATGTAAAGACTTACATATATACTTTTAATTTAAGAAGTTAGTTTATAATATAATGCATTAGCCTTTGTAACCTTGCCGGATAGTGTCGTCCTTAAGAGCCCAAACTTTGAAGTCAGACATTTCCGTGTGAGCTCTGGACTCACGTGGAAAGTCACTTGTCTCCAGCCTCGGTTTCCTTATCTGTGACATGAGGATAATAATAGCACCTACTACCAAGAGTTGTTGAGGGGTTAACATGAGAAAATACATGTGAAGTGGGCCCTCGTGGAGGGGCGGAAGGGGGCCCGGGGTGCTGGGGCTGGGCAAAGCCTGTAAACCGTGACAGGGATTGTGGAGTTGGGGTCACTCTGAGTGAGGGGGAGCTGTTGGGGTGTTGAGCAGAGGAGCAATGTGATGTGTGACTTAGGTTTTTAGCAGGATCACTCTGGCTTCTGTGAAAATAAAGCACTAGTGGACCAAAACACAGCTTTGCGCATACACATGTGTGCACACTGAAGGGACAGTCATGTGTTTGGTGTAATGATATCCCCCAGGGGGTAAATAAGAGTGTATTTTGTCATAAAAATGAACCAAGAGTTATAAGGAGGCCTTGGTACTTGAGGGAGTTTGTGCTCTGGAAGTTGCTAGGACATGAGAGTCTGAGGTTTCCATCATCATTAGTGACAAAGTCACTACTTTTGGCTTAGGCAGCGTGAATTATGTGGTGTGTGTTGTTTTATGTGCAAAAACATATCTTGTTCCAGAAAGTAATTTTGGCCTAGATCGCTTCAGAGGGAGCTTGGAAAAATCCTGTAGAATGATTGAGTCTTATTTAATTCCCAAAAGACGACCTCAGTTTCTTTCCGTGCCCTCCCTCGTTCCATCCTTCCCTTCTCTGCTCTTCAGCGATGATCGGGGTGCAAGGGATTGCCCCCACAGACCGTGTATTTCTGCGTGGGGTCATTAATTTTTCTTGGCTTGGCCGAGGAAACATTCCTGTCACCTCCTTTGGACGTAGAGCACCACCTTGGTGTGAATGGGTTTTGACAACAGAACCTTGTTCTGCGAGTCAGCGTCGAAGAAGTTGGCGAAACTCCACTTCCTATTAATTTTCTCGTACAATTTGGACACCTAGGAAAACATTTGAAGAAAGTTTTCACTTTGTGGGCTAATAATAAACGCCATAAGGTGGGTTTGCCAGTCTGTTGGCCTCGGGTGTGACTTTTGTGCAGAAGGTGTGCACAGAGTGGTCACTACAGAGGTTCATTAGGAGCATGTAATGACTGTTGTTGAAAAACTTTTGAAACGTGGAAATCTGATTTACACAGATAATTATTCTGAAGTTTTCACATCTCATTTTAATATTTGCCAAACATCCCCCACTAGTTTCTTTTCTTGGCAGTGAGAATGTTTGGAGATACGTTGTATGTTCTCCAGCACACATGTCTTCACATTTTTCCCCACACTGTGTAGTTGTGCAGGTTTGTGGATGGAGTCTCACTGGGTGTACAGTCAGCCATCTTTTTAGTTTTAATTGGTTGTAAAATATTAGCAGGAAGGCAACGTTATTTTACACCGAAGTGACTTTTTTGGGAAGTGGCAAATTAAATTTTATGGTAGCAGCTGTTCTGTGCAGAATTTGTCAGAAAGTTGATGGGAAGTGAAAGCTTAGAATAGTCTGATATAAATCCTTAGTTTAAAAAAGATGCAAGCTGTAAATAAATGAGGGTACTGAAATGTAGAAAAACATTTTTGTAAATATTTTATTTCTTTATTTTGTAAGTAATTTAAAACCTAGGCTTCATTATTTTGCGTTTTAGCCTAAATCTTTCAAAGACAATTATTGCTCTGATTTTCCAACGAGAGCTTTTATTTAGCTTAGACATCAATAATGATATGCTGGAAACGAAACATAACTTCGTAGAGAAGCTCCCTAAGCGGGGAGTTCTGAGTGGAAAAAACACAAACTGTTTTTCCTCTGCTTTCACCCCCAACAGTCAACACAGAAGACTTCTGTGACTAGATGCATGGAGGTTTCCCCACAGATACCAAGCAAGTGATTAGTTCTGCAGGGACACCAGCTGGGTGTCCTTTAATTCAATTCAGACATTTCCTACCTGGAAATGGTGTCAGGTCCCACAGGGTGAGGGCTCCGTCCCACAGGACTGTACCCCCACTTCTGATACCAATTGCAAGCCCCAGGTAATTTTACCTGTGCTCCTGACCAACCGGCTATAAATTGAGGTTCCCATGACCCCCTCCTTGGGTTCAGTTACTTTGCTAGAGTGGCCCACAGGACTCAGGGAAACCTTTACTTACATTTAAGAGTTTATTATGAAGGATGTTATAATACAGAGGATACAGATGAAGAGATGCATAGGGCAAGGTATTGGGGAGGGGGTGCAGAGCTTCCATGCCCTTCCCAGGGGCACCACCCTCCAGGTTCCTCCATGAGCCTCAGCTATTTGGAAGCTCTCCGTATCCCATTGTCTTGGACTTTTTTGAGGACTTCATTGGATAGGCATGATTGAAGCATGGACAACCGTGTAGAAATGTGATTGGCCAAAAAGGGTTTGTCTAATACAAACAGAGTGAGTGGGGAAAACCCAGCAAGACCTGCCTGTCTAGATTCTTCTTGGCCTCTCTGTGCTGTGTTCCTTCCTCCTGGGTGTGGGTTGGACCCCTCCTGAAATGAGAGGGGTCTCATGACCTGTAAGCAGACCAGGTAGGTTAGGTAATTTCTTTGTGGCCAGCTCCCTGACAGCTGGGGGAAGAGTAGAGTCTATTTTTAGTTTCTATGGTCTGTCTTGGAGAGAAAAAGGAGTGAGTGAAAGGAGGGCAGGAGAAGGTCAGGGAGAGAGATGCTGTTTCCTGGGGTCTAAAGCACCCCAACAATATAGCAAAGGCTGTCTCTCACCTTTATCGCTCTGCAGCTGTTCTGAAACTGCTTCAGAAACCAAAGATGGAAGGCCGAATATAATACTTGAACAAAAGATATGCTTAGATATGCTTATTGTTTTAGTCACTTAGGAAATAACAAGGGCTATGGGAGTTATGAGCCAGGAACCGTGGATGAAAATCTATCTATCTATCTATCCATCCTATATCTCATAATATCACAGGAGTATGTTGAGTAAATAATTTGAGAAGGAGCTGGAACCTTTGCACATATTGTTCCCCTTCCTGGAACCCCCTACCCACCAGCAACTTTGCCTAGTTGATACCTTTTCATCCTTTGGGGCAGCGGTCCCTAACCTTTTTGGCACCAGGGACGGGTTTCATGGAAGAGAGTTTTTCCATGGACGGGGTTGTGGGGAGGTGGAGCTCAGGTGGGGAGGTGGTCCCGGTTCCTAACAGGCCATGGACCCGTACTGGGCCTCGGCCCGGGGTTGGGGACCGCAGCTTTAGGGGATACTTTCCTGATATGGCTAGTTCTCGCTGCTGTAAACTCTTATAGCCTTGTATAATTCCTCTTGTTAGCACTTATTTTGTATTCATTTGATTAATTCTTTATCCTATGAACTCCATGAAATAATAGAGAGTTTCATTATTATTTTTTTATTACAGTATCATCACTGCCTAAAAGCAATGCCTGGCACGTTCATGAATACTTGTTCCATGGAGGAGTGAGTTTGGGTGGCTACAGGAAAGCCAGTGAAAAGATTCATGCCTGTGGCCTCAAGTTCAAATGCCTCCAGGGCGGGGCAGCCAAGGTAGATGAGTGAAGTAGACCTGGAGGAATGGGTTTGGTTCTGGGCAACCACATAGAATGTTCTGGACAGGTCCCTGCTTAGGGACCATCTTCTTAGCAGACAGGTGGAAGCTTGGACTGTGGTAAATTTGAGTGGCCCCCTGGGAAGATGGGGCCTGGGTGTAGAGAGATTGGGAGACTTATACTCCTCTTCGTTTAAGTCTTTCTAGAATCCACAGAAATGGTGCCCAGGAGAGGAAATCATGAGGTAAAGTCAGATTGCTGCGGGCTGGGGATTGAGTGGGAAGTGAGAGAGGAAAACCAGTGAATGGAGACTCCTCATTTGAGAAGGTTTAAAAAAAAAAAAAAAGCAAGAAGAGAGACGAGTAGAGAATCAGGCTCAGAGGAAAATACCAGAAAGATTCCAGGGGAAGGGGGGGATTGCCTCTGTCAGAGAGGATCCCCAGTTTCTGAGGCAGAAACGGTGAGTGGATGGCGAGACCTGGTCAGGAAGCAGGAGGAGGGAGGGGCGTGCGTGGGGTTGGGGTTTTGTTTGGGGAAGATGTGTGTAGGATGGTGTCCTAAAATGCACCTCCATTTCCACGTTTATCACAGATTGGATTAACAAGTGCAGAAGAAATATCCTTGGGAAGATTGAGGCAAAGCTTCCCTTGGGTTTTTCTTTCTGGCTTGAAAATGCACCAGAATCCTCTGACACTTATGAAATATGGAGTAGAAAGAAACATTCAAAACTATGCTGGGAGGGATCTGTGGACCCGTGGAAATACAGAAGCCATGGCTTTTTTGTGTAGAATCCTGCGTTGACCTTATAAGACTGCAGGGCTTTTCCCTCAGAGCTTTGGTAGCCGTTCAGTCAGGTAACTGTGTCCGAAGTGGTTCTGAAAATACTGTATCAGATGCAAACTAGCATAAAATATCACTAATCTACTGCAGAAATTCAGTAATATGTTTGGGATCTGGTAGTACCATAAGTTTGTGGGTACTTTCGTAGTTAAAAAATGCATACATTTTTTCACTCTACCAGGCCACTGCAACTCTTTTTCCATCAGTGAATTTCACTCTAAGGTCTTTTCAGAGCATCTCATAATCAGTCAACAAATCTTTTTCAAATGTGTTTGTTACTAAGCAACGGTTGCTAAGAGCTTCTGTAATTAAGATGAAAGTTCCAAGGTAACAATGCCCAAACACAGCACCGTTTTCACCGTTTTCTGATAATGCAGGAATAGGATGGATACAAGTGAAAGAAGATTCTATTCTACTGTGAGCACGACATCTGAAATTTCTGAATAGATTGGCTGTCCCCTCGCTTACAGGAGACAGAGTGTTTTATAAATCAGACAGTCATTTTTTTTTCCTGGTGTGTCTGAAATGTATATTCCAGACACAAACAGGTACAATATGAGTTGGAGGCAGGTTTAACGCACGGCTGTGCTTCGATGGGGCCACACGGGGATGCCAGTTGTGCCATCTGGCACTCGCGGCTCTAAGGGGTGTGGACGGAGTACGCTCCACGTGAAATAAACTTCCTTTGCAGTTATGACTGACCTAGATTAAGCGGTGATGCAGGCCTGTTCTGTACTTCGCTTAACAATGCGCAGTTTCTTTTTCTTTTGGTGATTTGTAAAGGAAGACTCAGATGCATTTTTTCCTATTCATCGTGGCTGGCTCATCGTAGGCACTCAACAAAATGTTCTTCTTTGCTTTCCAGCTCCATTTTGTTCCAGGGGCAAGGAGGGGGTTAGGGTTTCCATGACAACCTGTTGCTGAATGACCTCCTTTCAGACCTGTTGTTAGAGGCCTGACGGCTGAGCTGCAGTCTGGAGAGCCCAGCCTCACCTAATGGAGGGCTTCCTGGGAAAGGGAGATTCAGTCAGTGCAAGGCAGCAAGCGGATACCAGACACTTGGTACTTCCCTACAGGCTTTGCTTGCAGGTTAGCCTTGTAGCAGGCAGGGTGGGAGTCAGCCACCAAGAGCACTGACCAGTGGATCTCGTTCTGTTTTGGCTCTGTGCCTTAGCGTTGGGATCTTGGGCAGATCGTAACCACCTTGAGCGTTAATTTCCTCCCTATACTACGAACAATAACACCTGCTTGGCTCATCTGATAGGATTGTCATAGGAATTAGATGAGCAAGAATATGTAAAGTGCTGTGAAAGGTATAGATGTATTTATTTATTCAACAAATACTGAGTGGTTCCTGTGTGTCAGGCGCTGTTCTATTAATAATTTCGTAATAGAGTCCATGTTGGAACAAATAAATAGGGCTATTTAATTCTTTTTAATGGCAATTTAATATTCCATAGTAAAGATGGTCCCTGATTTATTTAACCATCCCCCAATTAATGGACATTTAAGTTAACAGTGCTGTATTGAACATGTTTATATGCATTTCTTCGGCGTATGTGGTAGTATTTCCCTAGGAGAGTACTGAAAGAGATTTTGCCAGGTCAAAAGGCACACACATTTGATGCTTTGTTGGATACTACCACATTCCCCGGCTGAAAGACGTTATCAACTTACTTTCCCAAACAACATGTGTGAGAACACTCATCTTTCCCACCTTTGCTAATGTAATCTTTCAAATTTTACCAATCTGTTGGATGAAAAATAGCATCTAACAGTTGTGTTATTTTCAATGCCTTGCTCTATTCATGAGCATCTTTGAATGGTTTTGGCCATTTTTATGTCTTCTGCAATTAGCCTTCTTATCTAACTCTTTTATCTGCTTGGAGATGTATCTTTGTTTTTTAATTTCAAGGGGCTTTTGTGTATTTAAAAAGGATTATATACTTTTTTCATTTCATTTTACTTACTTTTCCATTGAGATGGTATTGTACAGAGTTGGCGAGAGGCACATGAAGTTAAACAGCTAGTAGCAGTCACTCGGCCTTACAGGGTGGGACTCGGGTGGGAACCTGGCTCTTCCTGGTCCAGTCTGCTTTTATCTAAGCAGAAAGGTTTGTTTGGGAGGCTCAGCAGGCCAGGGAGGGTGGGTTACCCTAGTGGGGCAATTGGGAGGGTTGGATGCTGCACCAGGGAGGCCCATTGGGGTCACACAAGGGGAACAGTGCCTGACACAGGCTTCTCCCAGTGCCGGCGCCTCTTTCAGCCCAACCTGCAGGAATCACCTAAAACTGGGAAAAAGCGAAGGCAAGTGAGGGCCACGACTGTGTCTTTGTTCCTTAGGGGGGCGGATACAAAGGCCAAGGAGAAGGAGAGTGACAGCCGCTGGAGGGTGCCACCTTCCTGCCTTCCAAGGGCACAAGCCCTGCTGCAGCTGCCTCTGCACTGCAGAGAGTAGAGAACATCACTATTCTTAACAATCGCAAGAGACACAGAGCGAAGATCCTCTGCTTATTGGAGTTTCCTGTGGTATCTTATTTGAATAATCAGAATTTCTTTTTTCCTTATTGGATAATTACCATTTTCCTTTTCTGTGCAAAGGAGTAAAACTAGATGGAAAGTTTCTCCGGAATGGTCTTATTTTAGGTTTTTTCTTATTCTGATCTGGCTTGTGATGTATGTTTGATAAGACTGAGTCCTAGGATAGAAATTCTAGATTTATTTATTTATGTATTTATTTTTTAAAGGCTGGAAGCCACCTTAGGGGCTTTCTGGTTCAAGTCGCTTATTGAAACACGTAGTGTATGATCTAGGGACATGCGGTGGGTTGCCAAGGTTACCCAGTTATTCCTGATCAAGGACTAGAATGTGGGGCTCTTCAACAGCCTTAGGACTTCTGATTGCGCCATTTTATATCTTTCTGACACTTGTCTACTTCCCCACCCCTTTTTCCTCAAGATTTCTTACCTCGAAAATGAGGCTGGTGATATTTATTTCATTGAACCATTGTGCTAAGTAGTTGATAAAGCACTTTCCGTGTTTGAATTTTAAACTCCCTTTGTACATGTTTTTGAAAGTCTCTCCTTTCCCAGCCTCACGTTATGCATGTAACATGTGCTTAGTGACACTTGTTGAATTAGTGAAAGGATAAGGTAATTGTTATGTATTTCTATGCTTTAATCACACACACACACACACACACACATGTACACACACCCTTAGTCTCGAATTCTATATAGCAGAATTCTATATAATTCTATCTCCTGTTTTCAGGCATGGGAATATCTGAAATATTCAGAGTAAATAATTTTCTCCATAATTTTGGAGAATTTAGAGAAATGGGTACCACATTTTCCCTTAGATGTTCATTTTGATTTTTAATAACTGAACCTGTTAGAAAATTTCTTTGTCTGCTTTCATCTGTTGCTGTTGACTCCTATTTTCTCTTGATCTGTCCTGAGTGCTCTCTTATATGCCCCAAATGGGTAGTTTTGCCTTGGGGTGAGTGGTAAGGCAGCCACGAACCTCTGGGGTGTTGTCACATGGTGCTGTCTGATGAAAGTCAAGCTGGAGTCTGCGTGGCTGCAGAGCACAGGTGGCTCCGGCCATCCTAATAGATGGGGCTGGTACACCCCAGGGTGCAGACATTAATATTTCTAGGCTCTTTGGTTGTTGTGTCTGATTATGGTTTCAGAAAGGGCCAGGCATATTTTAAGTCAGATATCTGCATCAGGAACACCATCAATAGGGAATGCTTAGGAATGATGGGTTACATTACCAAGGAGAATGCTAACAGAATTATTGTTCCTGCAAGTTTTCCCACTGAATAAGGTCTTTTGTCCTGTTACAAAGAGTGATTCAAAACCCTTTTTTCCTGGCCTGGCTGGAGTTGATATGTAGATACCAGGATTGGGGCCTGCCTTCTACCAAGAAGCATTTGGTGTTATGTCAAGAGGAAGATTTTCCAGAATTGGAGTTCTGGGGAAGGTATTGGGGTAATAATCCTGCACCTCGGGTACCCTACTGAGTAAAACCTTGGGGCATGTCTTTGCTGCGAACATCCCACATCCTTGGCATCGGAGCCTCATGCGAAGGGATATGATTGATTTTGCGTTCAAGGTAGAGGAAAGCTTAACATAATTTAAACAACACTTTCTCTAATTTTCTGACTTTTATTAACAATGGGAAGTTTCCCTTTTGTCCATTTTATTCAATCCTATTCTGTTCTCTTAGATCTACTTTTCCAGCTTTTAATCATCTTTTTGTGTTTCTCCATCAATGGGTGATTTTTGGTGTCCCAGGGTGGCTTTTAAAATAAAACCTATTACTGTAAATATTAGTTTTTCCTTCTTTTAACTTTTATTTTAATATAATACTAGACAAACAAAAAAGTTGCAAGAATATCACAAAGGATTCCTGTATACCTTTCACTCAGATACTCCAAATGATGACATTTGGATATATTCTTGTTCTCTCTCTATATACCTTTTTTCCTGAACCATTGAGATAAGTGCAGATAAAGTGTCTCTTTGCCCCTAAATAATTCACTGTGTATTTCCTAAAAGCAAAGGTATAGTCTAGGAAACAGCCAGACTTCATCTCTACAAAAAATTAAAAAATTATCTGGGCATGGTGGTGCATGCCTGTAGTCCCAGCTACTCAGGAGGCTGAGGCAGGAGGATCACTTGGGCCCAGGTGTTTGAGGCTGCAGTGAGCTATGATCAAGCCACTGCACTCCAGTCTGGGTGACAGAGTGAGGCCTTGTCTCTTAAACAACAACAACAAAACCCAAAAGCATCCTCTTACATAAATACCATACAATTTTCAAAATTGGGAAGTTAACATTGATACTGTAGTATTATCTAATCTGCAGATCTCATTCATGTTTCACTAAATGAAACAATAATGTCATTTTTAGAGAAAGAAAAATCTCAGATGAGGTAGTTTATTATATTGTCAAGTTCCTTGGTTGTCTTTAATCTGGAACAGATTTCTTTTCCTTCATGATGGTGACATTTTTGAAGAGTATAGGCCAGTTTTTTTGTAGAATGCCTGTTATTTTACATTTATTTCATGTCTCCCTATGATTAGATTGAGATTATGCATTTTTGATGAGACTAAATTTGATATTAGTTTTAAATGCATATTAATTTTTAATTAGTATTGATTTATTAAAGTTGAAAATCCTATACCTTTATTTTACCTTAAATGTCCCATTATTCTATATATAAATCTAGTAGGTAGTTTGTAAAATAAGAACAAACAGTTTTTTGAGTGTTTGCTTTAAACAATGGTCAATAAACTCAAACTGGACAGACTAAATTTCCATTAATCCATTTAGTTTATTACTTAATCACATTATCTTAAACATTTAAAGTTGTATTTATAAATAAATATATCCAATCATCTTTTTAATCACTTTAAATGCCTGATAAAGCAAACCTAAAGAGCTTAGCAAACACTTTCCTAAGTACTTGAATAATTCATGTAAATTAAAAGTTGAACTTTAATAGAGTCCTCATTCTCCTAAACATTCTAAGATTGTTTGAAAACACTCCTAGTTTCACCTTTTACTCAATCACAAGTCTAAGATCAACTACAATTTGACACATTCTCAAAGATGTCAAATTCTCAAACATTTCATACGCTTTAATGTCTAAGGTACAAAGATTATGGTGAACATCACACTAAGCTATTAATACTATGGCTTTTATTTACTTTAGCACCTCTATATTTAATTCTGTACCTTCCCAGGGTTGTCAAGACACACGGGGCCCCAGTAAGCAGGTCTGTTATAGGAGGTAGGTTGAGTTTACTATGCTAATAGTTAGTTGTAATATGTGCCACTTATATAGTTGTTAATCTGGTAGAGGTTTGGGGTTGAGGAAGCATATGTCCAGGTTCTTTTTTAACTACAGTTAAATCCATTTTATAATTACTATGACAACATGAGGCAAAGCCTCATATTGTTGCCATGACAACGATGGTCCACACCCTTCAGATGTGATGGACTTTCAATCTTGGTCTTCTGGATTGATACCCTTATGTTCTTTCATCTGATTTGAGTAGATAGAGGTCTCTGCATTCTCATCCAGATTGCAGCTGATTTCCCCTCTCGCTTGATTACGTACATTCTGCATTTCTTTAGCTTTTGGTAGCATTATTTAGTCATTTTATTCTATCTGATTGGATTTTACATTTCCTTTCAAGACCTTTGGCCACAGCTCTAAAGCTTCATGCTAATGAAAATGTCTTTCTCTAATTTATGCTACTTCAAATTACAGCCTTTAGAGCTTGACTTAGGTTCCCAGAAAGAGTTCCACCAGTGCTATGTAACTTGATTATAAAAATTCCTAGGCCAGCCACGACTCTTAGCATCTGAGAGTTCTGTGTACATGTTGTAACAGGAGATGACTGTGTTCCCCTTTGAGTTTTGTTGTTGAATTGCTTTCGAACAGATTTGAAGGCTTGAGTCACAATTGAACAGATAGAATCAAAGTAGGAATAGATTATGTATAAGAATATCATCAAGTCATGGATAGTGGCTACTATTTGATGTGCTGTTTACTTTTGGTAACTTAATTTAATTTTGCTTACTTAGAGCGTCTGGGATAATAGCAGTCACTTTGTTTTCCTGGCAGATACTCCATCTCATTCATCTTTGTTCTTTTATAGTTTCTCTTTCTTTAGTTTAATGTAGTTATTCAAAGTACTTGTTTTAGAATCAGTTGGACCTGGGTTCAAATCACAATTCTGCAGTTGTACAACACTGGGCAAGTTACTGAGCCTTTCGGAGCCTCCCGTGGGTAATACATACCTCACAGAGTGGTCATAAGCATAGGTGAGATGTTGCTTGCTGAACACGTAGCATAGCACCTGGAAGGGTTTTTATAATGGTTATCACTCACACTTGCCATTTTTGTTGTGTTTTTGTCATCATCCATTGTCTCTAGTCTGCCTCCCTTCTCCCAATGACATCTCGTTAAATCCCGACCCCTTTAGGTTTTTCTATCAGCTGTGCATTGCTTATATTCACTATGTATTTCTCTACCTTGTAATTAAGGTAGAGGTATAGTTGACAGTCCATTTATTATAACGATTTCTTCTCTTTGTCTCCTGGGAGAGCCCTCAGTTTTACCTTCTGGGCTACTCCGTGTTGAGCTTGGTGGGAACCCAGGGGCCCCTCAACCTTCCCTGCCTCAAAGGGCCATTACTTCGATTGTCCATCTCTTCTTGATCTTGGAAATTCCCAGTAGAAAGTGGATACGTTTTGCAGGTGTTTTGTGTGAGTTGGGACAGTGCCATCAGTCGTCCCAATAATACAAGACTGTCTTTGTTTCTACTGTTTGAAGCAGCCAGTTTCGTGCGCCCTCTCTCCTAGCTCTTTATGGTCATTGTTGTCATTACCCTCTAGGAAGGGCGCCTGGCAAAGAGGAAATTAGAAATCACGATTCCCACCATCTCTATCTGCGGGTTCCTCTCCACTTCCGGTTTCCCTTTGCTTAGGTGACGCCACCTATAGGAAGTGGCCAGGGAGGTAGTAACCTCAGTGATCATGACCTTGAATGGATTTTAAAGGCTGAAAACCCAGGGGGGAAATTAGCAGCAATAGCCATGGTGTTCTTAGACTCCGAGCAGGAATAAACTGGACTAATTCTACAAATTTATGCTTGTCCAGGGCAAAACCAGGTTGGTCATGACCAATGTTTTTGCCAGGTTTTTGAGATCATAAATGAACACCAAGACTATGCGATCAATTAACCATGAAGAATAAGCACATAAAAATAGTTTTACATAATTGTAATCTTATAATGCTTAATAACTATGAAGTACCAGATGCCAGATACTTTGAAAAAATGGTTTCTTTGAATTCTAACAACCTCGTGAGCTAAGTGTTGTAATTATAATTTATAAGTAAGAGTTAAGTACCTTGCCCAGAGTCACATGACATATAAGTGGCAGAACCAGAACTTAGACTCATAATCACTTACGACCAAAGACCATGCTCTAATCACTTTCCTGTAGGCATATGCTATAACGAGTTGTGTAATGGCGACCTTAGTGGGATTTTTCTTTGCTAAGTTAGGAGAATTTTGTGCCAGTCAGGGAAGGCACCAGATAGTACTGATTTAAGAAAGAACCTATCAACTCCAAAAATATTTTCCCTAGATGTCCATTAATTCCCCCAGTCCATGACTCACAGTGGCAATAAGCAACTCCTCCTTCCCAAGAAGAATGAAAAGTTATGTTCTTATATTCCACCGCAGGAGGCTGAGGTGGGAGGATCGCCTGAAGCCAGGAGTTCAAGGCTGCAGTGAGCTATGATTGTACCACTGCACTCCATCCTGGGTGACAGGGTGAGACCCCATCTCTTAAAACAAACAAAAAAACAAAAAAAAAACAAAAAAGAAGTTACATTAGTCATTTTGTCCTAGGTGTGAATTAGTTTACTCAGATTGCTTTCCTAACAGTGAACTGCTATGTACTGTGTGAATAAGAGATTTGATGGTGGGGAGGAGAGGGTGGAGGTGACTTTGGAACACAGAGGCCCTCCGGAATAGGGTAGGCCTTGGTGAGCTTTGTCCTGCCATAGGGCAGCGGAAGGTACAGAGGGAGGACAGAGGGGACTCAGAGGCTGAAAGGATCCCCATTGAGCCCTGGCTTGTGATGAGAGAGAAGAGTTTGGAATAAGTAGTCAGGACAGAGTCCTCGGATTTCAATAGTCACCAGATGTATGTGGGACTTTCTCAAAAATGCCGATTTCTGAACTCTGCTACTAGAGAATTAGATCCAGCAGGTATGAGGTGAGCCCAGGACTTTGGATTTTATCAGTCTCACTAGGTGACTTTCATGCTGATGGCCTGAGCGCCAAACTTTTGGAAACTTTGGGTTGGAGCCTCTTCCACTAGGCTTGTAGGCACGTCTACCACCCAACCCAGAATACTATCCAGTGACTTCTGTGAGGACATGGTCCTCCTGGCTGAACAACTGAAGGTGCTCGGATAAAAGAAAAGCTTTCTCTCTTTGAGATCTGTGTTAATCCAACCAGTCAAAACTCTTTAGGCCCTAGAAAGTTCTGCCTCAGGGACTGGCTGTCCTACTCTTCCTTGCCTCTGAGAGCTAGTTTCTGGCTTCCTCTCTTGTCCTGGCCTGGTTTGGAGGTGAGGCAAC
>NW_012134192.1:1869430-1873986 GCF_000956105.1 Propithecus coquereli | reverse complement strand
GGATTTACATGGATTGAATGATGTCTCCGAAAATTTAGGAAACATGTATAGAAAATTCTGGAAAAAAACGAGACTAAGAGAATTAATCCTGCCCTCTGCCTCTGGCATTACAAAGTATTTCTAACACTGTTGCTAAATGACCTGGAAACAGAAGCACTGTAGAGTAAGAATACTTTGTTTTTGTAAAGCAGCTTTGAGTTTAGGAGAGTAGAACATTACTTGATTAAGTCTTATTTATTTTTGTGGCGTGGAAAATTTGGCACCTGTTTACAATTTGTCTTAGATAAATGTGCAGGTCTGTGGAAAACAAAACAAAGTAACTTGTACACAGGACGAAGATGACCATCAGCATCAGGTGGTCCCCTAATTGGGGTGGCTGAAGGCTCTGGGATTCGAGGAAACTACCTGGGGGAATCAGACGTGTTGTTATGACAGCCACATTGCCCATCCAAGCCCTACTCTGCTGTTATTTCGAGACATGTATTTCTTTGTAAACTATACCCCTAGGATTAATATGATGGGATCTTTACTGATAATAACTGCTATGAAGATGCTCGACTTTTTCCTTTCCTCATTAAGATGAGGAGGATCTCATACACAGAGAAGAGAATAACTTGACTCAGAGTCACACAGTCTGTAAGTAGTAGAATTAAGATAGGACTCATGTTCTTCCTTACCACCTCGGAGACTGCTCCCCGCCCCCACTGATTGGCATCATATAGAAATTATAACAGGTTATGTTTCATCCATGGTAAACAACCCTCCACTGAACCAACCTCCTAAGATACAGAACTTTTTCCCTTCCATGATTTAACCAGTAATTTCATTTTGTTAAAAACATTACCTGATTTTCTTACCTTGAAGCTGGGACTTCTACTGAGATAAATGATGTGAGGGGCACAGCTTCAAAAATCGAACTGAAAGTATCACAGAAAGAAAGCTGGCAAAGAATGAAATTGGACTCCTACCTCACACCGTATAAAAATTAACTCAGAATGAATCACAGACTTAAATGTGAGAGCTGAAAGCATAAAACTTCTAGAAGAAAACAAAGGCATAAATCTTTGTGGCCTTGGACTAGGCAATGGTTTTATAGATAACACCAAAAACATTAGCAACAGAAGAAAAAATAAATTAGATATCATCACATTTAAAAACCCTTTTCCCTTCAAAGGACGCTCTCAAGAAAGCCGAAAGACTACCCATAGAATGCCAAAAAAAATTTGCAAATCATATATCTGATAGAAGACTAGTATTCAGAATATATAAAGAACTATTATAACTCAACAATTAAAAGACAACCCAATTAAAAATAGGCAAAAGATTTGAATAGACATTTCTCCAAAGAAGATGTACAGTTAAGCACGTGAAAGGAGGCCTATTATCATTAGTCTTTCAAGAAATGAAAATCAAAACCACAATGAAATACCACTTTTATACCCACTAGAATGGATCCAGCAGGTATGAGGTGGGCCCAGGACTTTGGATTTTATCAATCTCTCTAGGTGACTTTAATACTGATGGCCTGAGCACCAAACTTTTGGAAACTTTGGGTTGGAGCCTCTTCCACTAGGCTTGTAGGCACGTCTACCACCCAACCCAGAATATTATCCGGTGACTTCTGTGAGGGCATGGTCCCCCTGGCTGAACAACTGAAGGTGCTTGGATAAAAGAAGAGCTTTCTCTCTTTGATAACTGTGTTAATCCAACCAGTCAAAGCTCTTTAGGCCCCAGAAAGTCAAAAAGATGGACAATAACAATGTTGGTGAGAATGTGGAGATATCGGAACCCTCATACATTGTTGGTGGGAATGTAAAATGGTGCAACTGCTTTGGAAAATAGTCTGGCAGTTCTTCAAAAAGTTAAACATAAAATTACCATATGATCCAACAATTCTACTTCTTAGTATATACCCAAGAGAGTTGAAAACATATGTCGATATAAAACTTGTGCGTGAATGTTCATAGCAGCATTATGCATAATGATAAAAAGTGGAAACAATCTAAACGTCCACTTACTGATTAATAGGTACACAAAATGTGGTGTATCTGTACAACAGAAGATCATTCACCCCTTAAAAGGAGTGAAGTACTGATACATGCTATAACATGATGAATCTTGAAAACATTAAGCTAAATGCGAGAAACCAGACACTGAAGGCCATGTATTGTATGATTCCATTTTTATGAAATGTCCAGGACAGGCAAATCCACAGAGACAGAAAATAGATTGGTTGCCAGAGGTTTCTGGGAAAAGGGATAATGGGGGAGTGACTGCTAATCAGTACAGAGTTTCTTTTTGTGGTGATGAAAATGTTCTGGAATTATATAGTGGTTATGGTTGCACAACTTTGAGAATATACTAAAACCCACTGAATTATACGCTTTGAAAAGGTGAATTTTATGGTATTAGGGTTATGTCTCAATATAAATGTGTCCTTACATATAAGCATACATACAAAAAAAAAAAAAAGCTGCATTTGTCCTTCTCCAGAAAGCGGGAAACAAAGTCACCACTGACCATACCAAAATTACAAAAACAGGAAATTTCGCCAATCAGGTACCAAGGGGCAGTGGGACCCATCTCCTTGCCAGATGAGCTTCATCTTCTTCTTTTCTTCTTCTCCTTGTTCCTTCTCTCAAACTTAGTGGTTGGAAGAAATGACCGGTTCAGTGGGGAGAAAAAAAGATGATGGTTCTGTTTCAAATCTTGAGGTCAGTATTCTGTGTCATGACCTGTCATACACACCAGAAGTTCCACATGGATTACAAAATAACAACATATGGTAATGTTGTTTCTTCCCACACTGCCTTTATTAGTTTTGTGCTGTGCTTTTGTGCTGGGTTGTTTTTTGGTTTGGTTTCGTTACTTCTTATTTATTTATTTTTACAGAGAAAATCCTCACAGTGAGCAAAGCGCAAGCCCCCTGAGACCCAACTGGAGGATATGCGCTGTCACTATTTCTGTCTGATTTTTGTATTAGGGTAATGCTGGTGTCATAGAGTGAGTTAAGAAATATTCCTTCTGATTTTATCCTTTGAAAGAGATTGTAGAGAATTGGAATAATTTCTTCCTTAAATTCTTTGTAGATTCTGGTTATTCGCCTTTTATCGGATGTATAACATGAAAATATTTTCTCCCATTCTGTAGGTTGTCTATTCACTCTGTTGATTGTTTCCTTGATGGTACAGAAGCTTTTTAATTTGGTCAGGTCCCATTTATTTGTTTTTGTTGTTGCTGTGATTGCTTTGAGGGTCGTCTTCACAAATTCTTTGCCTAGGCTGATATCTAGAAGAGTTTTTCCAACATTTTCTTCTGGAATTCTTATAGTTTGATGCCTTAGGTTTAAGTGTATTATCCATTGTGAATTAATTTTTGTGAGTGGTGAGAGGTGTGGGTCCTGTTTCAGTCTTCTACATGTGGCTATCCAGTTTTGCCAGCACCATTTATTGTATAGAGATTCTTTTTCCCAGTGTGTGGTTTTGTCTGCTTTGTCAAAGATCGTATGGCTCTATGAGGTTAGCTTTATATTTGGGTTCTCTGTTCTGATCTTTTGGTCTGTGTCTCTGTTCTTGTGCCATTACTATGCTGTTTTGGTTACTATAGCCTTGTATTATAGCATAGCTTGAAGTCTGGTAAACATATGCCTCCTGATTTGTTCTTTTTGCATAAGGTTGCTTTGGCTATATAGGTCTTTTCTGGTTCCATACAAAGCATAGAATTATTTTTTTAAGATCTGCAAAAAATGACGTTGGTATTTTAATGGGGGTTACATTGAATCTGTACATCCCTTTGGGTAGTATAGACATTTTAACAATGTTGATTCTGCCGATCCGTAAGCATGATATGTTTTTCCATTTGTTTAGATTCTCTGCTATTTCCTTCCTCAGTATTTCATAGTTCTACCTATAGAGGTCTTTCACCTCCTTGGCGAAATATATTTCTAGGTATTTTATTTTCTTTGTTGCTATTGTGAAAGGTATTGAGTCTTTGATTTGATTCTCAGCTTGACTGTTGTTGGCATATAGGAATGCTACTGATTTGTGTACATTGATTTTGTAATCTGAGACTTTGCTGAATTTATTTATCAATTCCAGGAGTCTCATGACTGAATCTTTGGAGTTTTCTAGATAAATAAGAACATATCATCAGCAAAGAATGACAGTTTGATCTCTTCTTTCCCCATTTGGATACATGTGATTTCCTTCTCTTGTCTGATTGCTAGGATTTCCTTCTCTTGCCTGATGGCTAGGACTTCCAGCATTATGTTGAATAGAAGTGGTGACAGTGGGCAACCTTTTCTGGTTCCAGTTCTAAGCAGAAATACTCTCAATTTTTCCTCATTCAGTATGATGTTGGCTGTGGTTTTGTCATACATGGCTTTTATAATTTTGAGGTATGTTCCATCTATGCCTATTTTGTTGAGAGTTCTTATCATAAAAGTGTGCTGAATTTTGTCAAATGCTTTTTCTGTGTCTACTGAGAGGATCCTATGGCCTTTGTTTTTGCTTCTATTTATGTGGTGAATCACATTTATAGATTTTTGTATATCGAAC
>NW_012134192.1:1866966-1868514 GCF_000956105.1 Propithecus coquereli | reverse complement strand
CTGCCTCAGGGACTGGCTGTCCTACTCTTCCTTGCCTCTGAGAGCTAGTTTCTGGCTTCCTCTCTTGTCCTGGCCTGGTTTGGAGGTGAGGCAACCGAGGAAGAGCAGGCCAGCTGCGGAGAGCCAGGGTGGTGGGGTGGCCACTGAAAACATAGGATTTTAAGTGCTGAAACTGGGACAGTCCCAGGCAAACCAGGATAAGGTTGGCCCCCCTACTAGCGCAGAAGCCTCTTGTGTCCCTAACTCTGCTCAGCTACAGAAGGGCTGCGGCGTGATGTCTCAGGCCAGGGAAATAGCTCGTTGGGTATGTTTGGCATACCAGTTTGAGCTGTTCCTTTTTTTTTTTTTTTTAGTGGAAAATCTCTTTGCAGTTTAGTTTCTTTGGTTCATTTCCCATAGCTGCAGGAGGATGAATACAGGTAGCCTCACCTGGCCTAACTCCTGAATGCCTCATTTTTGTCAAATATTATTATGCCGAAAATCAGTGCCAGCTTTTTTGTTTTTTTAAATCTCCACAGAGGCTATAATTAGGATGTGGGTTTGCTGAGACCGGAGACATTCGATGTTAAAACAGTCCCTTGGGAGGATGAGGATGGGGTGGCACCAGAGAAGGAGGGTGAGGGAGGATGGGTTGTCCTGACGACAGGGGCCCTGTGGCCTCACCTCACCCAGGGGCTTTACTGTTTTATTGGCTTTAGAGAGATCCTACTATAGTCTTACTGAATTCGGTTTGGAAGAGGAAAATGTGTTTTCTTGAATGAGGAATGTCCCGGGGGTGGAATTCAGGCTGTTTTGCTCTCAGCTTGGGCTCTGGGATGAAATAGGGCCTGTTACAGACAAAGCTCTGTTTGAACTAAAATGACTCACAAGAGGTGTCCAAGAAGGAAATGAATGAGTGTACTGGAACCCGCAAAGTGCTGCCCTGGACTCAGGGTGGACTGGGTGAATGATCAAGTTGAATAGTCCCATTTTTGGCTTTTAAAAAAGGTATAAAATATTAACTGTGTGCGATGTGTGTGTACATAGATAACAAACAGGGTCTGAAAGGAATTCTTAAGAGGGATTCTGAAAACTGCTTTAAGCCACAGCAGTGTTGCAGAATAAAAGCAGTGCACTTTCCAGGTGAAAAGAGAACAATGTTCTTCTGGATGAACAAATTCTGATGTTTGTCAGAACTTAGTAACCACCCCTTAGTAACCACAGAACTAAGTAACCACCTTAGTATATGATTTGATCCCAGAAGTTTTCCCCATCTAATTATATTTTGTATATGATAGTATTAAAAGTAATTTCTAATTGCTAACCACATACCTAATTGCTGGGATAGTTGTGAGCCTAAGAAGGAAAATGTTCCAGAAGCTTTCTAACTGGTAGGAAGTCATCTTTGAATGGAAAGTTGTCCAAACCTAGATAATTAGGGATTGGCAGCATAAAAGACAGCCTTGGAGGAGAGACTTAAAGTTGTTTAGAATGTGGGTTTACATGGATTGAATGATGTCTCCGAAAATTTAGGAAACATGTATAGAAAATTCTGGAAAAAAACGAGAC
>NW_012134192.1:1854257-1856048 GCF_000956105.1 Propithecus coquereli | reverse complement strand
CCATCTGATCTGGGACTTCTTTTTTTGAGAGATTTTTTATTGCTGCTTTGGTTTCGTTGCTTGATATTGGTCTGTTCAGGACTTCTATTTCTTCCTGATTGAGCCTAGGAAGATTGTATGTTTCCAAGAATTTGTCCATTTTCCCAACATTTTCAAGTTTATGTGCATAAAGATTTTTATAGTATTCAGAGATGATATTTTGTGTTTCCGTAGTATCAGTCATAATATGTCCTTTTTCATTTGTGATTGAGCTTATTGGGGTCCTTTTTTTTTTTCTGGTTAATCTAGTGAGAGGCCTGTCAATTTTGTTCATCTTTTCAAAGAACCAACTTTTTGTTTCATTAATCTTCTGTATAATTCTTTTGACATCAATTTCATTTAGTTCTGTTCTGACCTTAGTTATTTCTCTTCTTCTGCTGGGCTTAGGATTTGTTTGCTCTTCCTTTTCCAATTCCTTGAGATAATTCATTAGATCATTGATTTGTGATTTTTCTGTCTTTTGGATGTAGGCATTTAAGGCTAAGAACTTTCCTCTTAGGACTGCTTTTGCTGAATCCCACAGATTTTGATAACTTTTGTCCCCTTTGTCATTTAGTTCAAAGAATCTTTTGATTTCCATCTTAATTTCTTCCTAACCCAATAATCTTTCAACCATAGTTCAGTTAATTTCCACGACTTCGTGTAAAGTTGAATGTTTATGTTGGGATTGATTTCTAATTTTATTCCGCTGTGGTCTGAGAAGATACATGGTATAATTTCTATTTTTTAAAATTTGCTGAGACACGTTTTGTGGCCTAGGATGTGATCAATCTTAGAGAATGTTCTATGAACTGATGGGAAGAATGTATATTCAGTAGTTGTGGAGTAGAATGTTAGGCCCATTTGTTCTAGAGTCCTGTTTAAGTCCACTGTTTCTTTCTTTGTTTTTTGCTTGGAGGATCTGTCCCGTTGCGTCAGTGAGGTGTTGAGGTTCCCAGCTATTCCAATGTTGCTGTTTCTCATTTCGTTTAGATCAAGTAGGGTTTGCTTTATGAATCTGGGTGTATCTGTGTTAGGTGCATAAATATTTAGGATTGTTATGTCCTCTTGTTGAATTGTTCACTTCACCATTATATAATGACCATCTTTGTCTTTCTTTATTTTGACTTGAAGTCTATGTTATCCGATATGAGAATGGCTATAGGCTTCTTTTGGTTTACATTGGCATGGGATATTGTTTTCCATTCCTTCATCTTGAGTCTGAATGAGTCCTGTGTTTCCTAGATACAATAGATATTCAGCTTGCATTTTTTTAATCATTCAGCCAGCCTGTGTCTCTTCAATGGGGAGTTCAAGCCATTCACATTTATTGAAAGAATTGATAAGTGAGGTGGATTTCTGTTCATCCTGTTGTGTAGCATTTCTCCTTTTTTTATTCCCTTTATTTGTTGGAGAAACCAGATTATTCGCCCTATAGAATGTCCCACATGCTGAGTTTGGTTGATTGCTTCCTTGTGGTATCATTTAACTTGTGCCTCTTTCCCTGTACTTCCTGTTAATTGATAGTTAGATCAAGAGGCCTGGTTATTTTCTGGCTCAGTTTTTCTTTTCTTTTCTGGCAAGAACACTTCATAATTGGTGCTACATACTTCCTAACACATCTCTTTGGGAGGGACATAAGATGTGATTGTCCCAGTTTTAGTAAGGTTAAGATTGATTAGAAGATTTAGCTGTATTTAGCCTGGTCCATCCTTCGTAAACTGCCTCATCTGCCTTTCACTTAGTGGTTTTTGCAGCTATTGATGCTCTTCC
>NW_012134192.1:1839557-1841633 GCF_000956105.1 Propithecus coquereli | reverse complement strand
ATTCAAACATAATGAATATATATTTGCTTTATACACACATATATATGTATGATACATTTGTGTGCATGTATAAAGCAAATATGGCAAAATGTTGACACTCGGTGAACCTAGATGAAGGTCATCTTCGTTACAGTATTTTTGAAGCTGTTCTGAAGGTTTGAAATTTTTCAAAATAAAATGTTGGGAAAAAAGAACTTTTCTCTTAGGGATGAGGTAGCGGAGAAAATTCAGGTTCATAAGAAATGACATGTTATCACTGTCTGAATAAAGCAAAGGTTCATGACACAGCCCATTAAAAATAACTATTCACAAATATAAACTGTTAAGAGATGGGTTTAGATAGTCTAGCATTAACTATTTTTAGAGAAGAGAAAGGATTGCTCTTTGGCATCTGAGTCTTTCTTTTCTTTTGTTTCCACAATATTAACCTTCTCTTTTGTAAGTCCTTAGCTCACAGGATTGTTGTAAGAATGAATGAGATAATGTCTATGAAAGTGCTCTGTAAGCTGTGAAAATAATGTCTCTAAGTCTCCTTTGTGTTTAGGATGTAACTTGTGCTGAATTATAACACCCACTGTTGTGTTTTATCAGTATACAGACTATGCATTCATAGAAAGACAAACTTAAGCAGTGGCTTTATTAAGACTCGCTCCATATATATGTAATTTAGAAAAATAAATCTTCATTTAGATGAGATCAATATAGTTCCGTATAGTACTGCCTATGGCATATCTAAAACAGTGCCTGAATACATCTAACAAATAATAGCTTTTTTAGTAAAGAAGCAAAACTTCACTTACTTTTAATGCTCATTTAGCCAGTTGCACTTACGGAATATCTCTCCCCAGAGGTTGGCAAAAGAGCAAACAAAGCTTTAACATAAGTCAATAGAACATTAAGTAGAGAAAAGCTGAGTTGCTTGCTGTGCTGTTTTCTTGTGATAATTTCATTTTAGGTTTTAAAATATGCTTTCAGAATTTTATTGTTATGCTAAATGCAAAAACCAAGTCACCGTCTGTGGGGTACTTGGAATGAACCTGTATGATGAACGTTCTGCTCCTTCTGAGGGAGGCAGGCCAGGATATCTATAAAATGGTGACATTTTGATCCTGACTGGAAGAAACCCATATTGAGAGGATGATGACTCGGGAGGAATTAGGGAGCAACAAACATAACTCATCAGCTGGAGGAGACATTCCTGGCAGTTATCAAACTTGACAAGATTCTTCAGTGAGTGTAGACAGTTGAGGTGTAGCCTGTGGCGGGCACACGTGTTGTTGGTAACAGCTGTGGCAATGCCAGAGCAGGCAGACTGACGTGAGGTTGCCATCTTTGTCAGTCGGTGTATGAGGAAATGATGATGATGGGTATGTTGGTGACCATCGTGTATTTACTGTGTGCTAGGGGTGATGTTCAATGCTCTGGGTGTTTCCTCAGTTAAACTTCACAGTATCCCTCAGGTAGATTTATACTTCTACTATGTTTATTTTATAGATAAGTTGGACTCAGATGTTAGATGACTTACATAAGGTCATACAAATAATAGTGACCAAGTTGCCACTTGAACCCAGGGTGTTTGATTCCAGAGCCCATTTTATAACCACTGTGTTATACTCAACTGACTCTCTAAAGTCGATATTTGACAGGGCAGACTAAGAAGATATAGAGATATTTTAGTGATACAGTGATGTCTTTAATGCTGATTGAGTAAAAGGGACTGAGCTTACTCTCCTAGAACTAAGGTAGGCAATGTATATGATGACAGTTTTCAGACATTTGACAAGTAGCACAGACAGTGATCTTTCAGAGAAGGAAAACAAATGAGATTGCTGCAGTTTACTGATTGGAGAGAGTTCCAGGCTGCAGTACAGGAATATATAATATATTATTAATATGTTTCAGATATATAACAGAGCCCAGCAATTACTCTAAGTTAAGGAGACAGAGTTCAAGAATTTGGAGAGGCTAAGGCTGCTGGAATTCACAAGGCAAGTTCTTGTATAGGAGAGGACTGCATGAAGAGACAGCTCCAGAGATCTGTAGAGTTTTTAGACAGTGTGAGTGAGGAAACTGCCT
>NW_012134192.1:1836613-1839307 GCF_000956105.1 Propithecus coquereli | reverse complement strand
AAAGAGGGACTAAGTGGTGAGGATTCATGGGACGGCCAGAAGGACTTGAGCTCAGGGCTCTTGTGACATAGAAGATTTAGTGAGCTTTTTACTAATACTGTCAGTGAATAAAGTTGATGATAAAGAACTTTAAGAATATGCAGTTTTCTCTACAGATATGAATTGAGTAGCAATTATCCTCAAGTGATATCATTGCTAGTTTAATTTAAGTAGTTTAGACTATCTGCCAAAGTTGAAAGAAAATTATAAGATTACAAGTACTTGCATTCAGAAATACATTGGGGTGCCCCAAAATGACACAAGGCACAAATTTACCTTTGACTTTGCACAGGAAGATTTAAATACTGTAAGATCTAGAGGAGTGAGGGCCTTGCATGTCTCCCAAGAGCTCCATCTTAGCACAGTGCCTTGAACTTGGTGGATTTTTAATAGTTGCATGAATTTAATATAAAGACATCCTTCAGTATTGACCTCATAGAGATATTATAAATGACACTCCAGGGTACCTACAGAAGGTGATCTTCATTGTCCAGGGAAGGTGTTAAGGCACTGGTAAAGTCCCAATTGCATCGAGTATCTTCTCTGACCCCAGCAACCAAGGTATGTAAACCTCGATTCTTGATCCTATAGAACTTACCAGGAAGATGAGAGTATTCACTGGGGGAAAATTAGAAAATAAAGACATATCCAAGGCAGAAATACTTGAAGGGAGTATAGTGGGTTTCTTTGCTGTTGCTTTTTCTCTCATTCCTCTTTTCCTTAGGAAATTAATCTGTCCTATTTTCATCTGTGATCACTACTGATGACTCAAGTTGATATCTGTTCTGGATTTCATATCCAGACACTGAGCAGTTTCTCATCATCCGAACTTCATGTCTCTAAAATCAAACTATGTCTTTCCTAATCAGATTAAATCTCTTTTTCTCTTCTGTCTAGTATAGCAATAGCTGCACCCTTCTTCTAATCACCCAGGCTCAAATTCATTGACTATTTCTGTGTATCCGCATGTCCTTATGTTTATCAGTTTCCATGGCTGCTCTTTTCTGGATTATGAGTAGATCAAGAGAATAGAAAAAATTTTTAATCATTGATTTTGGCTTTCTCTATGGCACCTTGGGAGGCATCAGGTTAAGCACTAAAAATGACATCCAAGAGTGGCACCATTGGCGGGGTGTTCATGGATTACACCACGATTGTTGAATTAAACTAAAATATTCCTTTGACTTTATTAGCCAGCATTTTTGGTAGAATGGAAATTGGTGGTAGGGGCTGAACCTGGGAAGCACGGGGTTTGGCGTTAGCATGGCATTAAGGTGATCGATCCCCAGACAATTAGCCTGAGTTTATAAAGTTATATAGTTATAAAGGGATGGAGAGAAATACCGTTTCCTTCTTTGAAATGAAGCAATGTGGGATAAGGAATGAAAGGGTATAATTTTGGGGTGCTTGATCTATACCATTAAAAATAGTTTCAGAGCCAAACATACTTTAGAAACGATCTCCTGGGTTTTTCAGCCAGGTCCAATTTTCTCAGTCTGATGTTTTCAGAGATCTTCCCTCTACTTCAGGGAAGAAGTTAAAGATTATTGTAGGAAGCTTGAAAATGCAGTTCCTTTAGATCCTGTGCCAGTATCCAATCATCATCTTGGAACAAAGAACATGTTAAATATCTACAGCACACACAATGGGATGGAAGAATCCCTTTGAACCGGGTCTGCCATAGAGAAAATGTCTTCATAGCAGCAAATGCAGAGCTGTGTGTGTCTAGCAGCGACTTCAGACCTCACTGGGGCGTGTGCCCTTCCACTGCAGAGCTTAGTTCTCTCCAGGGAGCTTCTTCACTCTAACGCTCTCATATACATGGTCCTGAGTGTTTTTTTGCTGTCATGAAATATTTTTGATGAGTGCCAATTAATAAATGTAGAAGGATGATGGGAGAGAAGATTGCCATTTTACAACCACCATGGTAATTAATAAGTGATGTAGGTGAGAAGGATCAGCAGATACTAAAATCAGTGAGTGAAAGATTGTTGGGGAACAGAGTATTCTCAGAGTGTCACCCCTCGGGCTACTTAATCACAAAGGTAAAAGATACCTTTACAATGGAGAACACCTTAAACAAGTGATTAAATTGAAACAATTAAACATCACCAATAGAGGAACAAATTGGTGTCACGTACCCACTGACTTGTCCCTGCCCGTCTACTTAGACAGCATTCCTGCCCACGATGTTTCACCCGAATCGAATCATGAAGATACAATTGGGTAAATCCAAAAATGAGACCTTATACTCTTAAAAAATGTAAGTCATTATAGACCAAAAAGGCTGGGGGAACTGTTTTTTTTGTTTAAAAGAGATTAAAGAGATACGACTTCTAAGTGTAGTGTGTGATCCCGATTTCATCCTGGATCAGGGAAACAGCTATAAGGACATTTATTGGATCGTTTGGGGAAATTTGCAAATGGACTATATAATAGATAATGACATTGTGTCAGTGTTCAATTTCTTGAGTGTGATAATTACGCATATGTCAGAGAATGTCTTTGTTCTTAGGAGATTCATATTGAAGTATTTATGACCCAGTACCATGATGCTTGCTACTGACTTTCAAATGGTCCATCTGTGTACATCTAAATTGTATAAAAACACATTACATAAAACATTTATTTACATATGATATGTAATAAATATGA
>NW_012134192.1:1834235-1836563 GCF_000956105.1 Propithecus coquereli | reverse complement strand
TCTTTTAGTTCCTAGTTATGTGAAACTGGCTCAGGAGAAAGAAGTCCATACTCTAAGCTCCATATTGAGGCAGAAAACAAAACAAAACAAACAATATAAACATTTCTATACTTAAGGCTGTAAAGAGCCTTACCAAGAAATGCCCGATTTTGAAGATGGGTTCGTTTTGAAATATACCAGCAACATAATTGCTACTATTCCAAATGTGATATTTTTCTTCCCTTCTGTGTGGGGTACCAGGCATGAAGGATGGACAGCTGCACTTCATCCCATAGGCCTGCAAAGGCAGAATGGTGAGCTTAGGAGGGCCTGAGGCCTCCCAGGGAGCTGGACAGGGGAGGCCAGAAGGCTGCAATGCCAGCCAGCGCTTGCCAGGTGGTGGAGGAGAGTCAGTCTCGGTCCCTACACATCGTCCATCCAGGCAGCTCCTGAACCTGATCCAGGCAACTGGGCCAAGTCCCTGAGGCTGTCTCTGGGACCAGAAGGTATAACCAGAGGGAAGCATTGATTTAAATTCCAGGGAATAAAAGAAAAGTTCAGCATATCTAAGAAGAGGCTGAAAATGACTTTTTGCAAATGCTTGAAGGACACTGCCTCATACCAAACCACACATAATAAAATTTTAAAAGAGCCTGAGTTTTGTTTCTATCTGTGCCCTGTGGAGCACATGTGACTTCAAAGGCAACTCTGTTGGGTGCAGGGAGGAAAGAACTCGCTTTTATTTCCAATTCTGGCACAAATCCATCAAACTATTTTTGGTGGCTAGGAAACGAAACTTATATTCCTTCTAAATTCATTTGCATTTAGCACATCCACCTTTGTGTTTCCACGGTGACAGCTTCTGCTTCTTCGACCAGTGCATTGCCCTTACGTTGAGACTTTATTTTGCAGGAAAATGGTAAGAATGATGCTAGATGGTTTCAAGGGAAGGCTCAAACAGCCCAGTTCATGAAGCGCCCTTCTCCCTGACTTCCCCTTTCTTCCCACCATGATAAGTGTCTTCGGAGTTTGAAACAGTTGTTTGTAAGACTGCTTAAAACGTGAAACATCCTTTTACTAGGAGTCTTATATTGTAAAAAGGAGCTCCTGGTTTCATTTCAATGTGGTGGGACCCCTTGGTGGTGGGTGAGTGCAGTTTCGACCTGGTGCTTCCATCTAGAGCACGTGCACAGTGGCTGTGTGTGTGTGTGTGTGTGTGTGTGTGTGTGTGTGTGTGAGCTTCTAGAGATTCTGGGATTCCATTCATCATAAAAATCAGAGATGTCAGTGTGTCTTTCAGTGATACCATCTGTCCTTTGCCACACAGGAGTGTTCCTTGTGGCTTGTGTTTGAGATAAGTTTCCTCCGTGGCCTGTCTTTGCCCCGTCTTGTTTCATGACCTCTCCACACTGCTGTTTGGTGGAGACTGATTCAGGCTATGCTGTTTTTATTTCTTTGGGCCTGCTTATTTCTGATCATTTTTGTTACTCTTTTCCAAACTGTGTATTCCCTGCTCTGTTTGAAACTTTGAATCCCGATGTGATTGGGTGGTGGATTCTGCTTCACTTGTTACAGAGTGATCCTAATGAGCCGGAAGTGGTTCGTTTTATTGCCTGAAGGGTCTTTTGACAGCTCGGGGAGAAACTGCCGCTCTGTATGAACTTATCACCCCTACTGGGGACAAAAGACCCGGGTCTGATTATTATGGGTCAGTAAATGAAGGACAAGATATCATGAGCTTCGATGTCTTTGCATTAATAACTCATAACTCATCGATCTTTTCCCTAATCTTCTTTAGTGATGTTGCCTTAAATTATAAAGGACAGCAATACAGTATTAGTAACCGTTACATCAATATGCAAAAAGCTTTACCCCCCCTTCATCTTTTATCAAAATAGGACCTTCCCTGAAGGGTTGGGTTATGGGTCCAATGGATTTATATTGGTCTAGTATGCAATATTATGGTCTAGATGCATTTATCCATGATCAAATATATAAAGTATTATATGAAACTCTACAAATACCAAGAGCTATTTCAGTCACTTGCAAGTATTGTCTACCTTCTGTATGCATAAAATTGCATAGATTGATGCTAGTGAACACATACATGTACATCACATCACAGGTGGGGATTTCCCTCAAAGAGCTTACTAGTATATTCTAGTAGAGGTGAAATTTAAAAAAATAACTTATGTAAAATATTTTCCAGATAGCATAAGAAAACTAAAACCTAAATATTAAATTGGTTGGAGATGTGCCACATATTTCCCACCAATTGTGGATTATATATATATGTGTGTGTGTATATCTCTATATCTGTATGTGTGTTAGAGATTTATATATATATAT
>NW_012134192.1:1822286-1823450 GCF_000956105.1 Propithecus coquereli | reverse complement strand
CCAATAAAGGAGATAAAATGGAATCATTAAAAAATACTTAAATCTAAAAGGAGATATAAAAATTAGGAAAAGGGGAACAAAGAATAGATTGGAAAAATAGAAAACAAATACCATGATGGTATATTTAAACCCAACCATATCAATAGTCACATTAAATGTAAATGATCTAAACTCTGTCAATTAAAAGGCAGATTTTGTCAGATTGGATAAAAAAAAAAGCAAGACCCAATTTTGCATTGGATACAAGAAACCCACATTAACTATAAAGATACAGATATGTTAAAAATAAAAGGATAGAAAAAGATAGAGCATGCAAACATTAATCAAAAGAAGGCTGGAGTGGATGTATGCATATGAGACAAAGTTTTTTTCTGAGCAAGGAATATTATCAGAAATAAAGAGGGCCATTTAAAAATGTTAAAGGAATCATTTCCTCAAGAGAATGGAACCATCCTAAATGTGATTGGGGATCCTACTGTACTAGACTGAAAGGAAAAATAGCTAAATCCACAATTATAGTTGGAGATTTCAATACCTTTCTCTCAATAGTTGATAGAACGGTAGACAGAAAATTAGTAAGGATATAGAGTAATTGAATAAAACTATTAATCAACATGATATGACTGGCATTTATGGAACATTCCACTCAACAACAGCAGAATACACATTCTTTTCAAGGACACACAGAATGTTTACTAAGATAGACCATATTTTGGGTCATAAAACAAATCTCAATCAATTTAAAAGAATTTAAGTCATACAAAATATGTTTTCTGACCACAATTGGGATTAAATTAGAAATCAATAACAGAAAGATATTTGTAAAATCCCCAAATATCTGGAAACTGCACAATGCACTTCTAAATAACCATCAGTCAAAGAAATCGCAAGTGAAATTAGAAAATATTTTGAAATTTAAAACATATTACATTTTGTGGATTACCAATAAAGCAGTGCTTAAAAGGAAATTTATAGCATTAAATGTGTATATATTAGAAATGTAGAAAGTTCTAAAATCAATGACCTAAGAAAATAGAGAAAGAAGAGCAAATTAAAACCAAAGTAAGCAGAAGAAAGGAGATAATAAAATACAAGAGTGGAAATCAATGACATAAAATAGAAAAATAATAGAGAAAAATCAATTAAAGCAAAAGGTAGTTTTTT
>NW_012134192.1:1789663-1820041 GCF_000956105.1 Propithecus coquereli | reverse complement strand
TTAGTGGGGGAGGCGGGGGCAAGGGCAACATACGTAACCTAAACATCTGTACCCCCATAATATGCTGAAATAAAAAAAAAAAGTGGGCAGAAGAGTTGAAGAAGCATCTTTTTTCCAACATAATTAGTCATTAAATAGATGCAAAGGAAAGCCACTGCTGTTAGAATGACTAACATTAAACAGACTGACCCTACCAAAAGTTGAAAGGGGTGTGGAGTAGCTGGAACTCTCATATGCTGCTGGGGGGTATATAAAACAGTACCAACATTTTAGAAAACAATTTGGCAGTTTCTTAAAAATTTAGTTACCATACCTCCTCCCCCAGCAACTCTACTCCAAGATAGTTAACCAAGGGAAATAAAAACATATGTGTATAAAGACTTGCATGTGAATGTTCACAGCAGCTTTCTTTCTAGTAGCTTCAAACTGGAAACAACCCAAAATTCTAATAGGTGAATGGATCAATTTTGTTATATTCATACAATGTAATATTATTCAGCGATGAAAAAGAACAAAATATCATTTGCTCAGTAACATGGGTGAGTCTCAAAATAATTATACTGAGTGCAAGGAATCAGACAGTACCGTGTACACACGATATGATTCCATGTCATGAAAATTCTAGAACATGTGATCTGATGTATAGCAACAGAAAGCATATTGGTGGTTCTCTGGGTTTGGGTTAGTGGGGACGGAGGGGGAATGGATACAAAGAGGCTTGAGGAATCCGTTGATGATGGAAACATTCATTATCTTGATTGTGGTGGTGGTTTCATGTGCATACATGGGCATCAAGACTCATTAAAGTGTACACTTTAAATATATGTATTATATTTTGTGCCAGTTATACCTTATTAAAGCTGTAAAAAAGATACAGGGAATTTTGAGATGAAGGTTAGATTGTGTATTGGGCAAGAACCCTGACCTACCCCTTTGGTGAGACACCGAGGTAGCGTATTAACAGTTGTGGTAGGAGCCAGACATTTAGAGCAGGTGAGACCTTAGGAGTGATCTTCAACATGACAGAGAAATAAAATGATTTGTTCAGGATAGTCACATGTCATTCAGTTAAGCCTGGAACAGGATGCCACATTTCATGAGAATGTTCCAGAAGACCTGCATGTCCTGTCCATCTTTGTGGCTTCCACTCTGTCTTGGACGATGCTTTGTGCACAACAGTGCTCAGTAAGTAGATGCTGGCTGGTTGAAAGCATGATATTTCCTAAACTAAATTATAGATGAGAACCGCTTCACTTTCTCCTTATAGTGGAAAGAGGCGTTCAGTAAGTGGTAGATCTTGTTACAATTTCCACTTATTCAACTCATTTGGAGTTACCTTTGGGCAGAAAGTTGAGCTGATTTTCTGGCATGCTGGACACTTCTTGAGGCTGGGAGAACCTCTGAAGGAGAACATAAATTATGAGGGTCTGTATTATTTAAGGTCCGAGCTTGGCTGCAAGTGACAGAGAAGCCAAACAACAGTGGCTTAAGCAAGGTGAAAGTGTGCTTCTCTGCCACCTAAGTCTTACTCCTGCAGTGGTTCTGCTCTGGGAAACCATTAGAGACCCAGGATCATTCTTCTCTTGTTTTCCCACCATCTCTCCGTCCAGATGTCTTGTGGTGGCACTTACCGTGTCCACTTTAACAAGAAGGGGAGGAAAGAAGGAGGAATGGAAGCCAGCACCAGAAAGTTCTACCCATCACTTCTGTGTGGGTTGTTTTAGCCAGAGCTGTTACCTGACCACACTGCCTGCAAGTGAGCGGGGCCTGAAGTCTTATCTTGGAAGAACAGTGAATAGATACCATGGGGCTACCTAGCAGTCATAGCCACAGGGAAGAATCTCAGTATCGCAGGAGTTTTAGCCTTACAGATGGCTGGAACCCGTGGGAGTTCATGATACCGTAATGACATTCAGTTGTTCGTCTCTCACCTCAATTCCAGAAGTGACAGAGGGGAGAGCCCCCCAGTCGGGTGGCTGGAGGACAGGCTCAGTCTTCTACCCCATCACTGGCCCCCCCACCTCTGTTTCGGGTCTGTGACCCTCCCTCTTCTAAAGTTACATTTAGGTGGTTAATATCTCCTCCAAAAGAGCCACAGAATGTTCCCACGAAAGGTCGATATGTGGGAATGGAACCTTCGATTAAAAAAAATCTGCTCCATGAGACATTTGAGGATGATCAGTAGGAAATTGTTATTATCATTTAATAGTAGTTGAGTCATCGCTGAGGAGTTTATAACGCTGTTTAAAAAAAATCAATCTCTTCCACTTCGGTGAAGTAGCTGATTTTCATTTTCGCTTTTTCATGGGGAAGAAACTGAGTCATGGAGGGGTATATAAGAAAGCAGCTCTGTTCCGTAAGGCAATGCGTGGCAAACATCCATCCTGGAAACCCAAATGATGGGTTTGCGATCCCTTTCTTTGCCCATTAGGTCATCTCTCTTTTGGAGAAAATTAGAAATGATCTAAAGAAAAAGAAAGAAAATTGGAGAACTTTCCTCCCTAAGCCCCGTTTTAATAGAATCTGCATTTCTCTGTTGGTTGCACCGAGATCAGCTCCCCAGAGTTCACGGGAAGCTGGACCCCTCATCCTCCGAGCCAGGCCTCGTGCCCTTTATCTTTTACACAGGGTGCAAAGTGTTGCTTAGCAACATTGATTCTCCCAGCTCCGCCGCCGGCTGCAGCCTGCGGAACTGACAATGGAGAGGAGTTGGAGAGTGAGCGCCTCATTTTTCAGAGGGAGAATAAAGACAGACAAGGCAAGGAGGATGAAAGAAGCACAATCGACAGCACGGTGCAGAAAAGCACTGGCCGGCGGTGGAGAGTGGCTGAGTACCACGCATCCCATGCACGGTTAACAAATGCCTCCCGAGAAAATTAGAAGGGGGCAATCGGAGCGGCAGAGGTTAATTAGGGAAAGTAAGGAGTCAATAGAGTGAGATGGCTGGGCAGTCTGGAAATGGAAGTGTTTGATCGACTGGGTGTTTAAGTACATTCGTCCCCTGTCCGTTTTGGGGGTTTTGTTTCTTTGTATGTTGCTTGTTTGGTTTGTTTTTAGGCCAGGTTACTGGGCATGCTTTTGAAGGGAAATAGAAAAGATTGAGGAAGCCTTCTTGACTTTCCTCCCCAACCCAACTCTCTTCTTGGCAACTGTAAACATAGGTTAAACAGCTTCTTACTGAGTTATAGGGTTTAAGAAGATATTCAGGACAGCTTACTTTCAGAAGTTCGGTGACTGTAGCATCTTGGGTTGGTGTGTTCAGTGGCCTTGGCCGGCAGAGGAACACAGCCCCTGACACTTGGAAAGGATCTGCAGCGTTCAAGGTAATTTTAACGTTGGAAACGTCCTCATTTCCTGGTTCGTGTTCTTTCTCGCTCTTTCCAGCCTTTCATGGAGATAAAATGGAGGAACATGTGCTGACCACTCGCACGAGATGCTTCGAATCCGAGAGATTACAATCTTTCATATCAAATGCAGTTACAGCCCTTTGTAGAGCGGTTTTCTGAAGTGAATCAGATGAGTTTTTCAGAGCTAAAGGAAGTCAGAGGATGAAATAAATAAAAGCAGAGAGGAAATTGAAAGGGGTGGTGGTGGGGGAACATATGTTTTCAGATGATATTTTAAAATAGATGGAGAGTTGATGAGACAGAGATATGGAAAACCGGCTCCAGATGGCAGGAATGGCAATGGCAAGCTGGTGTGAAGGGACAGAACACAGGCTGGCACCAGACGGGGGGGGACAACAGGGGAGAAGGGAGAAGCAAGCTGAGGGGTGCAGCCCTGTGGGTGGGTGGGGGACTAAGTGTTTGAGTCTGTGCAGAAAGAAGTTCGAATCATTGAATCCAAAGTCTTTTAGGCTAATCATTTCCTCAGTAGGTTCATGTCATTTAAAAAAATATGTTTATGAAAAAGGTAGATTTGTTTCACTTTGACTTCTATTTTATATATATATATATATATAGACAGAGTCTTGCTCTGTCACCCAGTCTGGAGTGTAGTGGCATCATCATAGCTCACTGCAGCCTCGAACTCCTGGGCTCAAGTGATCCTCCTGCCTCAGCCTCCCGAGCAGCTGGAACTCTACAGATGTGCACCAGCTAATTTTTCTTATTTTTTTTGTAGAGATGGGGTCTCACTATATTGCCCAGGCTGGTCTCGAACTCCTGGCCTCAAGGGGTCCTCCCGCCTTGGCCTCCCAAAGTGTTGGGATTACAGGCCTGAGCCACCATGCTGGACCCACTTTGACTTCTTTGCTAAGTCTATGGCTGTAGGCAAAGTGACCATTCAAGCTGTCACCAGTGAGAGCCACAGAGGAAGTGGGCCAGAGGGGGACTTGATTAAATTTTGTTTTTTTCTATATACATTCAAATTATGATTATACATGTATATTGAAGAATATTTATGCTTTCTCGTATTAATAACAGTCTTGTAGGACCCCAGATGACCTGAATTCATCTTTGTGGATCGCTTGGGAGGGCAGGAACTATTGTGAGAGAGGAAATTGAGAAACAAGACGTTTTTTTCTAATTCCAGCATTAGGATGTCCAGATTGGCTTCTCATTACTAAGAGGGGTAGAAGAATTCACCCATATTCCTTTAGTGTGACATGATGCAATTTTATTTGCATAAAAATCATTAAACACCAGTGGGCTTCCCAACTCCGAATTTGGAACTATATTTCCATTCGGTGAGTGTTTGAGTGTTATGGACTGCCTGCTGTGTGCCAGGAAAAGTTCTAGGGCTGTAAAGAGGAAAAAGTCATCATTCTGCCTTTGTCTTTTGTGCGGGGGAATGGAAATGTCCCCTTTCCTATCTGTAGTCTGAGTGAGAGTGTGAGTGTGTGTGAATGTGAGAGAGTGTGAGCGTGTGTGTTGCTATCTTCTTACGTGAAAGGCTCCTGCAGTTTTGGTCTTGTAAGGCCACATCCACCCACATTTTTGCCTGTTTTTAGTGGACCCATCGTTACTGATTTCATCCTTTTGCAACAGCTGTTTACGTTCAGATAATTGTTGTTATCAGCACTTAGCTACCAGGCTTACAGAAAACATCAAGATTCGAAAGGAGATTATTATAGATGTTCATTTTATCTAGGGCCATGAATTAAAGCAGCAGTACTTGTCTAGACCATAAAACAAGGAAAAGAATTTGTATGCAGAAGGTGACTGCCCTTGTGTCGTTAGGGCCTTTCTCGTGGAGAAAGTCCAGTGTCTTCATCGATTGGGTGGTTCCTGTCATGTTTCAGGGAAATGACAATAATTTCGATCGTGGTGATGGAAGCCGTTGCTTTTGGGTGGCTTGTGTTCCCACTTCGTCAGACTTATCTTTTCTGTTTACATTTCTCTTGGACTTTTTTCATTTGTTCTTGTTGCTTGCCATGGAAACCTGTTTGTAAATCTTTTGTTGGTAATGATGCAACCAGAATAGACCAGACAGAGCCCAGAGCCTGACAATATGTAAAATGACTCGTTTCAGCCATGCTGAAATGGGGAGCAGCCTATTGCTGCAGGGAACAGAAGGGACGTAGCATAATTATTGAGCTTATTTTATTTGGTAAGAGGTAACAAATAATTATTGTAAATTTTATTTGGAAATAATAAAGAATTAGGATTGTATGGGCAAAAATTTCCAAAGTAGTGGTATCTGAGAAGTTAAAAACTCCTGCAAGTATATTTAAATAAAATATAAACTGAGCGATATTATTTTTTATTTTTTTGTAAGGATGGCTTGCATATTTTTGAGATTGAGCCTCTTTGCGATTGAGTGGGGTAGAGGAAACTGGGGGGAGCTTGGATGACATAGCTGGGCCCAGAGTGAGAGGAAAAGCAAAGACAAGTTAAGGAAAGAGACTGATGTGATGAAATCAGCTTAAATCTCTGTTAAAAAAATATATACTCAAGGCTGGATGTGGTGGCTCATGACTTAATCTCAGCACTTTGGGAGGCCGAGGTGGGAGGATTTTTTGAGACCAGCCTGGGCAATGTAGCAAGACCCCATCTCTACAAAAAATAAAAAAATTAGCTGGGCACGCACCTGTAGTCACAGCTACTCAGGAGGCTGAGGCAGGAGGATCACCTGAGCCCAGAAATTTGAGGCTGCAGTGAGCTGTGATGACACCACTGCACTCCAGCCTGGGTGACAGAGCAAGACCTTGTCTAAAAACCAAAACCAAAACCAAAATCACTCAAAACCAAGTAGCTCCAAAGCCTTGTGTAAATATTCTGTTCTTTACAGACTACAGACCCTTTAAGAAAAGGGCTTCTAAACAGCTTCTTCAGGCTAATCTAAGATATTACCCTCAACAAAATTTTTTTGTGTAGCAAGTTTTATATGCAAATTATATTATGGCCAACTCAAGCTGGAGTAATTAGCTGATTGACAGGGAGAATTGGGAAGGGGGGAGAGGGCAGGGAAGGATGAGGGTCTTAGAATTTCAGTGGTATTCAAGTCCAAACTGTAGTTTATTTCCTTTCATTTAGGCACAATCTCTTTTGTTTTCCCAATCAAAGTCATAACATGAACAACAGGATCGTTTTGACATATTGCATTTCTCTTTGGGGGAAAATAAATTGACATGCCTACGGGGTGTATCCTATTTAAAGCACAAAGCACAGCATCACTATTGTATGTAATGTTACATTTAGAATGTTAGAGTCGGAAGGTAAACTGGTCTAACCCTTTCATTTTACTGATGAGAAAGCTGCAACCAACCAAGGTTAAATGACTTACTCAGTCTAGTCCATGGACCGGTAGAGATCAGAACCCAGGTTTTCTTAGGTTCTAGTTCTGTCTTTTGTGCAGTCCTAGGGAACTTATGAGCAAGGGAGGCCTGAGAAAGAGAAACTCAAGTCTTCCTTGTCATTTTCTAAAAAAGCTGGAGAGAATTGACGACTTCTAGTTGAGACAGAATGGAGCTCACCAGTGGCCAGGAGAAAAACGCCACTGGGATGTTCTTTCTCTTTGCACACAGAGTGCTCCAAATTCAAATTGAAGGTGAACTAACACAGAAAATGTTCAAGATTTAATGGAACATTGCCATTCTCATGTGGACCGTACTTACTTTAAAATCACACCCTATGATGGTGACCATAAAAGTCCAGACTTTACCACTAAGTACTCTATACAGGTAACAAAACCACACTTGTACCCCCTAAATCCATTTTATAAAAAAGATTCCCAGCAGAAAAAAAAATCACACCCTAAATGATCTGATTGGCATCAAAATCTTTAAGCTTAACAGTTTGAATAGCAGTTTAGTGATTTGATTTTAAAGGGTAGAATTATGCTAACATCATAGTTTAACCCCCTTAACTCAATATTTTCCGAAAGTTTATCGATTTCAAATTAAGAAAAAAATCTACACGAAAGAAAAGTTGTAGTTGGTTTTGGCCATCTTTCCTCATCAATTTTTGTCACTCAGACGTCATTCCTCTCTCTCTCCTTCTATCTGCTTTTCTTAGGCTAGAATTTCCCCAACTCAACCAATACCTTGACCAGATGTCTCCATGTTTTACCAGCCACTGGAGAACTCCCTGTTGCATAGAACATTTGTGAGACATCTTTCAGGACCAGGGTTCTGGAACTTTAGTGGACCGAAGAATAAGTCCAGGGGGCTGATTCAGGGGGCCCATTTCTAGATTCTGATATGGTTGGCCTGAGATGAGGCCTTGGGATATAAATTTGAAACAAATTTGAAGTGAGTCCTCTGTGGGTTGCAGGTGGTCTGCAAGCCACAATGCTTAGTGGTGTTGGATTTTGAATACACCGCTGCAAATCACAGAGACACCTACACTTTGGATTCCTTTACCTAATTATAGGGAACCTTTTCTGCGTCTTTGGGCCCTAAGTAGGTATTTCTTCACCCTTACTTGGGAAGTGTCCCTCCTCCTGTATTGGCCATCCTTCCAGTTGATGAATCTGGTTCAGTGAAACTCACTTTTGGTGATGTAAGCCTTCGAAGATCTGATGTCAACGGGGATCTGTGTAACTCATGCCGCCGCCAAACAGCGACCTTTCCGGCAGAGCCAGTGCTGGTCTTCTTTAGATTCCTAAGGACTCATAAGAGCAAATGAAGCTGAGTAATGATGCTGAATGTGTCAAACCACAGATAAATATAATTTTCTGTGGAAAGCTTGGAATGGAAAATAGACTTTCACAAAAATGACAAAATGTTTCCTGGTTCCAAAAAAAAAAAAAGGGATAATGTCTCTACAAAAGAAGGTCAGTGAGAACTTGGGTGTGATTCATGGAGTATGAGTAACACATGAGCAGAGGCTTAGGAAACCAGTCTAGGACATTTTTATAAAAAATTTCGCAAGAAATGCATTGGTTTGTTTATGAAGCAGATTTTTTAGGGGAAAAAAATCTTTTTCTCCTCTTCTGGTAGGCGAACTTGGGTATGATGAACAAGATTTGTGATTACAGGAGCTGAAGAGGCCCCATAGATCTTTTACTTTTCTCGATTCTACCAATTCTCTTAATCTTGAAGAAAGCACTTAAAACGCTTTGACCGTATCTAGTTGCACATTCTCTCTCCTGTTTCAGCTTGTTGGCAGGACAGGCAATTTGGAACTGTTATTGAATGTACACGGGCTTAGCAGCTAGATGAACACCGATGGATTTTTTCCAGGGCTGGTAGGGAGAATGAAGAGCTTGGCTCTGGGCACCTGGTTCCTTTGACGTGCTGTGTGAGAGGAGGAGGAGACTGAGGCCAGCCAAGACTCTCTAGCATCTTCCTCCTCTGGCCCATTTCTCTCCTTTCCACCTCTAAAATTTTGTCCAACTCATGGTCCTCTGATAAAATGCCTCAAATACTCCTGGGCCAGTTGACCCTGGCACCACCATGCATGTCTTCACCAAATACTTATCCTCTGAGTCACCCAGGCAGATACAGCTAAGTGAAAAAGAGACCAAGTCTTGAAGGGTCTTCATTTGGCTCTGTTAAAATGGGAAAAAAAAAAAAAAAAGGACTGACTTGATTCTAAATGAACGGGAATGCCATTAAAAAATTCTTCCCTCTTTTTCCTTTCTTTTGGTAGGTGCAGAAGAAGCCAAGAGCAAAAATAAAATACAATGAGTTGAACAAAGCCATCTCTACTTTCCTCATTGTCTTGTCGTAAACTTTTCCCATCTCAGAGAGAACATACTGTGAGTCCACTTTGGACCCTGTCCACATGGGCTAGTTACTGAAAGTTCCAGAAAGACTTTGTTGTAATATACTTTCGCCAGTTGCTTGGCATGAGTCTCTGATGGACAGGCTGGGAAAACTGATAACAGAAGCTGGTGAAAAGGCAGAGGCTTTTAATGTCTTATTCAATTCACTTTTCATAAGCGATATCAGATGTGAAGGGGCCTGGAACAGTTCCCAGTTTTGATGAAAGTAAAGAGAATCAAAATAGAAAAAGAGTTGAAAAGTGCTTTGAAGAACTGGAACTATTTGTATTAGCAAGGCACGCTGGTTCCTGAAGGAACTAGCAGGTGCCAGTGTGGTGGGGAGCTATTATTATTATTTTTCAATTATGGAGATAAAGAGAAGTTTCTGAGAATTAAAATATGGAAGATATTGCAACTCACTGTAAAGTTACACATCCAGAATAGACTGACTGTGGAAATTATAGACAGATCAGACCAACATCAAATACATGAAGTGATATCAGAACAAATCATCAAATAATTTATTGTTATTTTTAGATTAAGAGAGTAACCAATGGGGTTTTGCATAAATTAAATGTCATTAGACCAAGCTAAGTGCCTTCTGTATGTAGAAATACAGGCACATAATGGGAAAATAATAGATACGTTCATCTTAACTTTAGTAAGCTGGTGTGTTCTCTTGACTGTGGTAATGGTGTAAGAATGAATGAATGAATGTCCTGCCCACAGAACATCTGCCTTTGTTCCCACAGTCAATAAAGGGCCCCATGAGTAGTCACAGCACATAGGCACCATTTCTGCTGACTGTATCCGTGGATAACTTGATTAAGAATTGGAGAACATAACTCATCAAATTTTCAGATTTCATGGAGTCGCTGATACTCTGCAGAATATGAAAGAATTCAGATCGACCTTAACAAATTGAAGAAATGACATGCTGTAGGATTGTATTAGTTATGGATAAAAATATCAATAGCAAATTCAAGATGAGAAAAAGCTAACCATCTGAAAGTGGCCATCTAAGCATGAATTAATGAGAATTTCAGGAGAGATGGAGAGCAATGGCTAAATTTGGGAGAAGTTTCAAAGGAAGGCAGCTATGCCAACCATGATACCACTAAGGCACTGGTGAAATTTCAGAGGAAAACTTGAGACACCTGCTAGCTAATTGGATAAAGGAGTGAACTGTTTTTGTTTTGTATAAACAATTTGTATTTTGTAGGCTGCCTGTTCATCTCGTACTTTGTTTCATTATAGTAGAAAGAACATAATCTTATTCTTTTACAGAATTCTTTTTTTTTCATTTATTGAAATGTCCCAGCCACTAAAAAAATTGTAAGGTTTTTGAGGAACGGAAAGATCTAAGGTCAAATGTTCCAACAGGAAAATGTTATAACTGAGACATTATAAGGGGCTACCCACCCCCCCCCCCAACAAAAATAGAATTGTAGGCATTTGAAGTCTTCACAGCTAAATGTGAAGTACTAACTTCTTTCCTTCCAGGTGGGGGCTATTTTATAACAGTAACCCAGGAAGGAGATGATGGAGGCTTCGACCCAGGCCCTGGTGGTAGGGAGGGGACTACATAGAGAAATCTGAGAGATTCAGGAGGCGGAGTTGACCTTGGGGTGTGGAGGAGAGAGAGGAATCCAACTCGTGCTGAGCTTCTAATTGGGACGACTGTGTTGAGACACAGGGAAGGAACTGGTGTTTTGGGGGGGTGGTGTTGATGACCTCGACTTTGTCATGTGGAGTCTGAAGTGTCTGCAGGACACCTAAGTGGATCTGTTAGCCAGTTGGATATGTGTATCTAAAGTTCAGTAGAGAAATTTGTTTAGACTAAACAGCAAACAGGAGATGAACATCAGGGACCAACAACTATGGGCTGTGTGTGTGTGTGTGTGTGTGTGTGTGTGTATGTGTTCGTGTTCTGAGCCAGCTGGGACATGGCTAATGACAAAACCAGGTGAGAACAGGGAGGCCACTTAACTTTCTAATTCCTAAAAGCGACAATTAGCTCCAGGCGATATTGCGCCACACAGGTCAGTGAGCCGGGTAAGTACTAAAATAGAAATGTTAAGTGTGACTAATTTGTAAAAATACTATGTTGTAATTGGGGGAGGGGAACAAAGGAGGAAATGTAGTCCTCCCTCAGTATCCACAGGGGATGGGGTCCAGGACCCCCTGTGTATACAAAAATCTGTGGCTGCTCAAGTCCCTGATATAAAATGGTGCAATATTTGCATATAACATACACGCATCCCCCTGTATACTTTAAATCACCTCTAGCTTACTTGTAATACCTAATACTATGTAGATGCTATGTAAATAGTCGTTATACTGTATTGTTTAGGGATTAATGACAAGAAAAGGAATTCCTACTTTTTTTTCCCCAAATATTTTTGATCAGCTGTCGGTTGACTCCTTGGGTACAGAGGGCCAACTGTACTTGTGTACTTGTGATTTAGAAGCTATACATGTGTCTTTATTTACAGCAAGCATCTGTGTTTGCAGTTTTACTAGACAGAGATTCTTGGGGTAATGAGTACTGTTTTGCAAGCACTTCACTGTGCAGACTGTGGCTCCTGGTCTCACTAGACAGGACTTCCTTTTCCCTGGAGCTCACAGCACCGGGCGAGTGTGTGTGCAGGGGGCAGATGCAGAGTTCAGCCTTGGCCATGCTTGGTCTGAGTTGTGAGCAGGACATTGAACCGGACAGCCAGGACTTGGGGCGGAGAGCTGGGCTGGAAATGTGACTTCGGGGTCATCCACACAGAGGCCGTTTGTGCACTCTGTGTGTTTGCCACACTATAAAATGTGACGGATCATCAATCATTTTTCAGTCTAAAAGAAGGCACAGTGCTACAAAGGTTAATTTTGAATATTAGAACCATAAACATTTTTTTTTTTTTTTTTTAGAAAAACGCATCCTCTTATTTTAACTGGAGTGGGAGACTTTTCTTCCGAGGAGCGTTCGATGCGTCTGGGCGGGAGAGGAGGGAGCGGAGGGAAGACGATGCTGTTGGTGGACTTACTGGGGACTGAGCTCTGTCTCTGACTCCCCACTTCCCATTCACTCTTCAGTCACGACAGCAGCTTCCAGGCCCTCCTGGCTTTCTCCCGCTTTCTGGCCAGGTCCCCACTGTGCCACTTTTCGAGTGAATTCAGTGTCTCCTCTTCAGTCTCATCCTTCTCCGCCTCTCTGCCCTCAGCTTCCCTCCTGCCCCCTCACCTGCCTCACCTCCCGCCTCTGTGCTGCCCTGTTCTCACTCCCCTCTCTCCAGCGGCGTCCCCCTGAGCTCCGACCAAAGTCCTCTGTGCCATGTGTCGCCCTCGCGCTCCTCCCAGGGCTGTCCTGTGAGTCCCAGCACCGGCGTTACTGCCTCCAAGCTGATGGGGCTCCTGTCTGCATTTGGAGTTCACTTGTCACCTTGAGCTCCAGGTCTGCTCTGCAGCTGTGCCCCAGGGTGGCCCACTTCAGCACCGCCTGCATGTGTCCACGCCTGACCTCACGTCCCCCCACAGATCTGCCCTCCTTCCTCCTGTCTGGTTCCAGAATGTGAGCAGCATCTAGACTCTGCTCAAGCAAAAACCCAAGTGTCACCTTTGATGGCTTCTCCCTTACCCCCGACACAATCCAGTCCAATCAGCTTGACCTCTGTACACCTGTTGCTCCTCACTGTGTCACTCCCCTCTGGCCCCACCGTCTTTCCTCGCTGGCCGTGCTCTGTGAGCTTCATTTTCTGCTGCCCCATCTCACGTCCAGACCTTGGTGTGTGCTACTGCCTCAGACTCTGCCTCAGACAGTCTCTAGCTGGTTCATTACTGCCCATTCTCACTTCGGAGAGTGGGTTCTAGAAAGTTTCTAGGTCTTCTCGGAAGGCTTCTCTTAACTCTGAAGATTGGATCATTTGACTCTTTGTAGAAAGGTTGGCAAATACTTTTTATCTCTCTTGCCAGCCTCCATCGGTCCGTGGAGGTTGTCCAGCATGCTGGGGGAGAAGGATTCCGAGGTACAGTCCATCCTCCAAGGCAAGGAGTGCTGTCATTATTCTTCCTTGATGACACCCGTGCCTGATATCTGCAGCCTGTCTTTTATAGCGACTGCAGTAGACTGCATTTCTGTTTACCAAACATTCCAGGTTCCTTCCCCGCGGCTACCTTCCCTGCAGGAGGCTGTACCTTCCTGCCTGGCTGCACTCAGGGGCGCCCTGGGACTTGCTTTGGCCAAGGAAATGAGGCCAGAGGTGATGGGTGTCACTTTTGGGTAGAAGTTTTATGAGTCAGGATGTGTTGCACCGCGTCCCTTTCCCTCTGCCAGGAGAGTGACAATACTGACGTAGATAGTCGGGTCCCTGGGCGAGAATGAGACCCATGGGTGATCTGTGATGGACACATAGCATGAGTAAGAAAAAAAGCCACTGTCACGGGACGTCTGGGGTGGTTTGTTCCACAGCATAGTCAAGTCTATCCTGACAGTCATGCGATATCTACGTGAGGTAGTTTAGTGGTAGTTTTTGTTTTGCAAATGGTCAGATTCAGGACAGTAATCGATCAGCCTATTTCAGAATGTACCAAGAGCCATTTAATTCATTTGAAACTTCCAGTTTCTGTTTCTGAGTAATTTTCATGTGAACCTTTTTCTTCTAAGGACAGATTATGGTAAATCGTATCTAAGGCACTTAAGTATTATAAAATCTCAATTATGTGGAGGTCAGGACTGCAAACTAGAGAACTCATGAAGTAATTTCCAAGACCTCGGACAGCTGAATTAATTGTCACACATTTCAAATATCAAAGCCCCAAGACATTATTACTCTATAGGCTCTAATACAGAGACTATTTAGTTTTAGTCACACAAGTTTAACAAGCTTAGTTATCAAATTCCTCTGCCCTTAGCAGATTAAAGGCTGCCAATTAGAAGAGGTGGATTGTGAGTTCTGTTAGAAGGATTTTGACTGAAAACTGGCAGAAGAGGAAGCCTGTTGGGACCCTAGCAGGCAGTCCTGTACATTTCAATAGCCAGAGAGCCTCAGTGTGTGTTTTATAAAGTAAGAAAAAAACCTTGATTATTGAACCATAACAAGACAGGGTCATCTCACAAAGATTGCCATAAAGAGTAAAAATGAGATTACAAAAAAGGGTAGCTTTAGTTTTCATAAAACTTACCCATTCTTTCATTTAGTGAGCAAATATTTATCATGCTAGTCATTAGGAACAAAGGGAGACACTAACCGTCTCTGTTCTCCAGGATGTCACAGAGATAGAAAAATAAGTAAGTGTGACCCTGTGTGGTGCATTTTACTGGAGGTGGAGACATGGTGCAATGGAAAGTCGGGAGAGAGAGAGGAAAATGCCTGGTGAGGGAGGCAGGGGGTTGAGAGAGATCCCTTGGGAAAGTGATGGTTCTGCTGAGTCTAGATGGGTAGTTTAGCAAATAACCAAATCGGCTGGGATTGGCTTTCAAGGTTGGGGAAGATCCCTCAGGCAGAGAACTCTCCCTACCAGCGGCAGACATATGAGATGTGACTCAACTCTTGAGCAGACTGGTGTCTGTCCTTGGTTTCTAGTTTCTCCAGAAGTCTGATTTCTAATTTGTACCTCCGGAAATGAAATTCTCCACGTCATTTTTTAGCTTCAATGTTTTAAAGAGTAACTTTTACATTTGAGAGGGAACCGAGAAGGAGCATTTGTGACCGTGTGGAAATAGCATTATCCTATTTGAGTTACAGGGTCTTAGCACAGTTGATAGAAGATGAGAAATTCTGTTATGTCGTTGATTTCTCCTCACACAAGTTGTGCAGTCCTGCATAAGCTACTGTTCATTCTGGGCTATTTCTAAATGCTAACATGAAAAAGCTCTGTTTTATATTTGCTTTCATGATAAACCACATAGAATCGAACTCTTAAATTTCTGTGGAGATTATGAAGAAGTGGAACAAAAAGCATGGCCTAGTCTTTTGGCTTGTTTTCTGTATAAGTACACCAGTAGAATACCCAATTCTGCCAGTTGAAAACGTATTTATGGATTTTTCCAAAATATATCTTATCAAAGAAATATTGTGAAGATAAGGGAAAAGTACAGATGTAGCCCACTTTAAGAAAATCTAAAATGAAAAAAGATGCAGATTTCCATAAAAGCTCCCCCTGTATATCTAAAATATTTTTTATGTTTATTCATGATGTCTGAAGGACTTGTCTACCCTGCCGAGATGCAAATGAGGAATCAATATTTTTGTCTCTTTTCGTCCTGTTGCCTAGTTGCCATGAGGTTCTACATTTATGTATATTTTCACAGTTGTGCATTCATGTCAGAATAAAATTTTACTTTAACAAATGTAAACTTCTTAACGTTTTTGAAAGAACAAAATGGCTTTGATGTATTAATTAAATGAGCATTTACATGTTTTAAAATATATTCACTGAAAATGCACTCTTGGAAAAATTCAGCTGCTGTAAAACAGTGAGAACAAAGTGGATGCGACTTAACAAAATCTCTGAGGGGCAGTGTGCTTTTGGAAGAAATATAAAGATTTCAAGAATAGCCCATGATGGAGTCTAAGGAATAAGATGAGTCCTAACATGAAAGTCAAGCAGTTTTAGAAGGCGATTCTTTCCAACTCTCTGGCAGTCTGTCTTCCAAGTGGTATTGGTCGGTGGCTTGGAAGAAGCTGTTCAGGCACAGCGAGTGTGACAAGCACAGTGACACTGCCATAGGATAGAGGAGATCAGATTGGCATAACCCTTTCACATTTTTCCGCACTAACCCACTGGTCTCTTTTCTAAAACGCATTCATGTGCGACAGGGCTAGCCATGCATAAACTCCCCACCAAGCTTCCTAATGAGTTGACCAAGAACCATGACCGGACCAGGTGGTAAGTCATGTCACGTCTTGGCAGCAAGCAGGCTGTCTCCATGCTAGTGTTTGGGCCTCTGTTCTTTGGCTTGAATGTAGCTGGCGATTTAACAGGAGGGAGAAGGCAAGGTTATTTCATTCATTCAGTGTGTTTTAGAAGTCCATCCTGAACCCCATGCATCGCTGGTGAAACTCTTCAGCTGTCTGTAGTTTCATTGCACTGAGCGCCGGAGCAGTTAACGTTCTCTTTCTTGTTAGTCCTACCCATTCAATCTTGTTTATTGAGTATCTACTCAGCTACTTGCAGTGAGAGAAACAAAGTATAGATTCTTGCCCATAAAGCCGTGATAGTGTAACCGTGGAGACAAGCTGTACAAACATAAAACAATTTGTGAACAAGGCAACAATGTATATATTTAATAGCTGCATTCAACACCCAAACCATAAACCCACACACTGTGGCCATTTGTGGTTAAAGGAGCAGAGAAATTTGAGAAATCTCAAAGCCACTCCTATCACTCCAGGGTTTAATCTCCAATCTGGGACCTCAGTGGCTGGTTTATCCAGCAGGTGGTTTGGCCCTGGAAAACCCGCTTGTGTGACCCATTTAGGAGTCGGTGCCAGAAATTCAGGTTATTTATAGCAAGGGCTTTTCTCAAGATGGCAACCGTGTTAGTCAGGTCTCTTTGGGGACAAATGAGAGAAGCCTAATGCACAGGCTCTTCAGTAAGAAGGGGCACACTAGTTCTTGAAGGGTACCAGAGTATCTGCTGGAGTCACAGGCAGAGCGGCAGGAGTGTGGCTTCTTCCTTCCCTACTTGTCTCTGCTTCCCTTTGCACGTCCGCGTTATTGTCTACTGCAGGTAGAGCTTCTCTGAGGGGTGAGGTACAGGGCTGCTGGTCACCTTAGCTAAGTGACTGTAGTGCAAATAGAGCATCCTTCTTCTAGCATTGTATAAATATTTCAGGGAAAACTCAGATGGGCTCTTTTGGGTCACAGCACACCCCTTAAACAGATCATCCACCCAAGGGGTTGGGGCGCTAGGACTGGAGAAAAGGGACAGAATCTATGCCCAGATGAAGGGACCGGAAACTTCCTGGACAGTCAAACACAAGAAGTACACAATGCCTTTTTGGTAGCCCATTTGTGAAATCGATTTAAAACAATTGTTGCTTGCCCTGGGGTCGTGCTAGTCTGCCTAGCATCTGTCCTGATAGGTCTTCCTGACTTATTTTGTATTTTTGTGCCCTGAAGAATCTTCAAAACTTTTATACCCAGAGGGGATCTGATAGTTCCTGGTAAGTGTTCATGTTTCTTCTCAGCACTGTGGCCCTTGGTCCATGAAGCAGTCACTAAGGAAAGGGCAAATGCCTCCTGCATGTCCCATAATTTTTGCTTTTTAAATAAAAGTATTTTCAAGTCCTTTGTGATAGGTCTAGTATTTTTTCTTTCCTTTTTGTGATAGTTCACTGGTATAGGAACAGACTGAGCAGGGGAGCTGGGCGAGGAAATAGCCCATTGCTGAGTCAAATCATGTATTCTACTCTTTCTATACAGTCTTTTAAAAAAAGCTTTTTTTTTTTGGGAAAAATTTCAAACTTATAAAATAAAAATTTTTAAGTACACTTCAAAGAATGTTTCCCCCTTTAAACCACTTGAGAGGAAGTTGCTAGAATAGTGCCTCATTACCTCCAAATGTGTTAGTGTATATTTCTTACAAACAAGGCATTCTCCTATATAACCACAACACGACCATCAGAATCAAGAAATTAATATCGATTTATCACTGTTATCTAATCATCAGACCCTATTAAAGTTTTGCCAGTTGTCCCAATAATATTCTTTTCTTTTTAAATTTTTTTTTTATTGTAGACACAGGGTCTTGCTATGTTGCCCAGGCTGGACTCAAACTCCTGGCCTCAAGTGATCCTCCTGACTTGGTCTCCCAAAGTGCTGGGATTATGGACATGAGCCACCACACCCAGCCCCAATAATATTCTTTATCGTAAAAAGATTCATTCTAGAATCATGTGCTGCATCTGTCATGTTTCTTCAGTTTCCATCAACTGGGAATGACTCCTTAGTTGTTTGGTAACTTTCATGATTCCTTTGAAGGCAAGTTAATGTTCCTCGATTGGAGCTGTGTGATGTTTCTTCATGATTAACTCAGGTTAGGTGTCACTGGCAGGAACTCCATGGGTGATGCTCTGTTCTTGCCTCTGTATCCCTTCAGGTGATATTAACTTACGTCATTTGATTAAGGTCATGTCTGCCTGGCTTCTTCACCGTAAGGTTACTTTAACAAGAACTTTGTTGGGGGTATGTTGAAGCTATGTCTCTGTATTCTAGTCCTCATCAAACTTTTAATTTGTTCATTTATTTTTTATCAGTATGGATTTATGATTTTCTATTTTATTCAATGTGTTAAAAAATCCATCACTATCATTATTTATTTTGATCCTTAAATTGTCCCATACCTGGCCCTTGGGAACCTTCATAAGCAAGTTTCTGGGTCCTTTTTTTTTTTTTTTTGAGACAGAGTCTCACTGTGTTGCCCAGGCTAGAGTGCCATGGCGTCATCCTAGCTCACAGCAACCTCAAACTCCTGGGCTCAGGCGATCCTGCTGCCTCAGCCTCCCGAGTAGCTGGGACTACAGGCATGCGCCACCATGCCCGGCTAATTTTTTCTATATATTTTTAGTTGTCCAATTAATTTCTTTCTATTTTTAATAGAGACGAGGTCTCGCTCTTGCTCAGGCTGGTTTCGAACTCCTGAGCTCAAACAATCCCCCCGCCTCGGCTTCCCAGAGAGGTAGGATTACAGGCGTGAGCCACCGCGCCCGGCCTCTGGGTCCTTTTGATACAATTCCATCATTCTTTGGGCATGTCCTTACTTTTTGGCACAATAACATGTTCCAGGATTATCTTATATTTTCTGTATACATCCCTCTTTTGATATCACATGCAATGCCTGAAACTTACATTTTTGAACCTTTTCAATTGTGGTAAATATTCATACTTGGCAGGCGAATTTCCTCTTTTGGAGGAATCAACCATTTCTTCAAGGATCCTTGGTTCCTTTTAGTGAAAGAATAGTATAATATTTAGAAACCTCTTGTATTATCTTGGATAGAGCTGGAACCCATTTTACTAAGTGAAGTATCCCAAGAATAGAAAAATAAACACCACATGTACTCACCATCAAATTGGTTTTAACCGATCAACACTTAAGTGCATGCACAGCAATAACATTCATCGGGTGTCGGGCAGGTGGGAGGGGGGAGGAAGGGATGGGTATAGACACACATAATGAGTGTAGTGCATACTGTCTGGGGGATGGACACGCTTGAAGCTCTGGCTCGGGTGGGGCAAGGGCAATATACGTAACCTAAACGTTTGTACCCCCATAATATGGTTGAATTAAAAAAAAAGAAATCAAGCATTAGGCATTAGGTATACTTGCTGCTATTGAGGTATCATTGCTCCCAGACCCTCTCAGTGAACAGAGCTAGGCATTTATATGTGTGTGTTAAACATTAATTTCTTTACGTATACATTAAAAACGTGAGTTCACACCAATATCTCCAGTTCCAGTGTTCCCTCTTTCCATATTTAAGACTCCCTTCTCTGATGGTGAGATACTAGGCCCCTGTTTTCTTCTGTACACCTACTCACTCCATCAACCCTCCTGTATGTAACAAGTCTCAGGCCCCTCGTGCTGGCTGCCTTCTCCTCACCCTTCATGGGAATCTCTGTCACCCTGTGCCAGCCACTGGAGCTCCCCTCTACTTTAATGGTGGCCACATCGATTTTAAGCCAGCTTAGGAAACAGTGGAAAAATATCCTATCATTTGCTGTCAACCCATGACTGCAATTTTGTTGGGGTTGGAATGTGACTATAAAGTCATATTGACATAGTAGGTCAAATTTTAAAAGTAACACACACCAGAATGTCAATACCTATATGAGCATCCTTCGCTAGAGCAGCTCTGTTGGGAGGTTGCATTCTCACTCCATTGCAGTAGCTCTTTGACACTACCTCCGTCTGGACCTGCTTTTAAAACCACTTCCCAAGCCATTCCAGAAACCCAGCCTAGCTCCTCTCCTATTGTCATCCTCATTAAAAGCAACCAGAGCTGCTTAAATCTCATTGGGAAAATTGTATTATTTTATTACGATTATTTATTTACACACCCTTCTTCTCTAGACTGTGAAACCCTCAGAGCAGAGGCTAACTTCATGTTTTAAAGCATCCAGCACAATAATTGTTAAATCATTTAGTCAATGGATCTTGTCTTGATTCAGTTTTCTCCAGCCTAGATTCCAGATTTAGTCCCAAATGACTCAGCTGTTCCCCAAAATGAAATTCACCCTCGAAATATGAATATTTATATGGATATTTACCACTCGAGAAGAGTCAAAAATATATGTCTCAGGCGTTGATGCAATATCAAGAGAGGGATTTTCAGAGTTTTGAGCAGTCTCAAGATCACAGAATATGTATATAATATCCCAAAGTGTCTACTTAGAAGGTGGTGATATTCTTTCGTTGTGTATATAAGTTGTGTTCGTTAAAATATCCATCTCGTTACTTTACAGTCAGCCATATTTCATGTGCATTACGAACTAAATGCTTGTCATAAGACTGCAGCCAGCAGAAATATCTCCCCATGTTTTATACTTCACTGCTGATGATTTATGTTCTGAGTTAGCCGAGACCTCATATAACGCTATTCTCACAACTAAGGAATCACAATACGTGTTGTTCAAAGCAATAATGGGATAATTATAGATAGACAATATCCATTTTCTGCTTCCTTCTGGGGATTCTTGTTGGTCATTGTGTAAGGCTTCTGTAATAGCCTCTTATTTTACAAAAAAGGAGGGATCAATATAGAACAGAGGTAGACCCTGGGGCGGGGGGATGCAAAGAACAAAACAATGATCACATGTGTATGTGCTTCCTCTACATGCTTATATAGCTGAAATCTTTTAAAAATGAACAGCTTTGGCCATCTCAAAAGTGGGAAAAAAAGTTGAACAAATGAAGAAATGTACAGCTCAGCATGCGTGTTTATGTGTTTATGGGGCAGATAGGGAGTGGGTAGGGGAAGGGGGGAGCCACAGACCTTGTTGAGAGGTGGGCTGCCCATGTCAGACCTTATGTTTGGGTTAGAGTTTGTTGGGCCACCCTATGTGTTTACACGGGGAGCCTTTTCATAAAGGCAGCGTGGTGTTGGCACTTCTAGAAAAGGATGAGGCTCCAGTGCTGGACCCATAAATTCTCACTGTGTGTCTGTCTTTGGGCAAATTACTTGAGCCCCAGTGAGCTTTGGTTTCCTTAGCTCCAAAGTAGAATCCTCACGTACGTATGTTGGGAAGTTTAGAGGAAACCACCTGCCAAATAAATCATGGAAATAAAAACCTACCAAAGAATTGTTTGCCCTGCATTTTATGTTGCGTGTTTTAAAATCTCAGGATGGTGGTACTATTTCCTTTTCACCTCCTCACTTTCCTTCCCAATCTCTGTCCAGTTTTTCCTCCTACCAGGGAAGCACCCAAGATGCTTTCCCAGATTGCCACGCCCCATGGGAGGCTCTGGCTAGAGTTCATAGAGAAGGTTTCGCAGAGAAAGGCTGAGACAGACACCTGCAAGGAAAGGTTGGATGTTTCTGTATTTGGAGAAAAAGCAAGGGAAAGTTCTAAGAGGAGGGCATTTCCAAGACAACTTACCATTTCGGTCTGGAGGTGGTGGAAATATAGATGTTCTGATGTTTCTATAAAGGCTGTCAGGCCTTAATGAAGTTCCTCATGGGGCAAGAGCCACACGTGCTTGTTAAGGTTGGATCCGTTGATATACCCACCCCGTGGATCGGGGCGCAAACTGGAATCAACAGTGCCACCAAGTGGCAGCAGGCTAATAAGCAAGTTGAAACACGGAGTGCAACCTCTGCTAGTGCTTTGCCCAGAGTCTCTGTCTCTTTCTCCTTCCAAAAATAAGACCAAGTATGTTTTCCTTCAATGAATACAGTGAGAATGATCTGGGAAATGAACCTTCTTCTGGCATGTTTCAGAGTTTGGATAGATGATACATATTAAGCAATCAAAACCTTTGAAAGCTTGCAGAAATGAGCATGCCATAGAAGTGGGTACCTCTGCATACGCGCATACAGGTGGTTCAGAAAAACAGAGGGATGGGGGCTCTGTGTGTTGGGGATTGAGAAGTGTTTCAAGGTGTGTTAACCAAGGTAAAGCTCCAGGATGATGCATACTATAGACAGTAGTAAGCAGAATAGACAGTACAAACGATTCTATTTAGGAAAGGAAACCACTTATATCATTACAGTCTGGGATCTTTTCATTTTTTATTTAGAGTATTTGTTTTTCCGATCATAGAAGTGTTGTTATAGCCATTTGGAAGGTTTGTTACTTTAAAAACAATACATTCTATATGCTGTTAAATACTTTGTCAATAACACAAAATGGTAAGATTTTAAAGCTACTTTGTCCTTGTCCATCCTTCTGTCATTAAGAAAAGGGTGTACGTTGTACTTATGCTACTGTGTTCATTTTTAGGTCTAGTTTGAGATAAGCTTCCAGCTTTGATCATTGCCTTTCCCGTTACTTCTGTTTTCTTTCTCCCATGGAATACATTCCCTTCTTCTTCCAATATCCTCCCCTATCTTCTTCCCTCAAAACCTGGCTTTCGGAACAGTGGGGGTGTTGTGAGCCAATGCTCTAGGGCTCGTGTCTCAGTGACCCTGTCACAGCACCCTGACTCTGCGGTACCCATTTGAGTTGATATTTTGGTGTTTGGAGTATCGCTTTTCTGAGAGTGAATGGCGCGGGGCCTATAGCTTGGGCTGGTGAAAGGCCCGTCAATTCTGTTGTGCCTAACGCTGTTAAGCCCAGAGGAGAGAGGTTTCCTCTCACGTCCCAGGTGTGTAGGTGGGAGGGACCAGTGCTCGGGGATTCGTGAATTAAATGGCAGCCAGGCACAGAGAGAGAGGAAGGACGAAAGGTGAGTGGGAACCCCCAGAACATCAGCTGAATGCTAACTATAAAAATGACAGATATCAAAAGCAATTTAAGACGTATCTTACCATGAGGGGCACAAATGAGGGCAAAAGCTTTGATTGCCCCCTTTTATTTTTTTAAAGAGAGGTGGATTAAGTGTGACTTTTCAGCACTGTTCAGAATGATCGGTGCTACCTTTTTAGTGAGGTAGACCCTACCAACTTGCCTTAATTTTGAATTTAATATTGTAATGTAGATCATTTTTGGATTTGAGTGGCTATTTTTTTATATATCACTTTTTATTGTGGTAAAATATATGTGACATAAAAGTAACCATTTTAACAATTTTAAGCGTACAGTTCAGTGGCGTTATGTACATTCACGTTGTTGTACAGCCATCATCATCATCCATCTCCATAACTTTTTGATCTTCCCAAACTGAAACTCTGTAGCCATTAAACACTAACACCCTATTCCTCCTCCCTCAGCCTCTGGGAACCACCATTCTGCTTTCTGTCTCTATGAGTTTGACTACTCTAGGGACCTCATATAAGTGGACTCATAATAGTATTTGTTCTCTTGTGACTGGCTTATTTCACTTCTAATATCTCAGGATTCGTCCATGTTTCAGCATGTGTCAGAATTTCTTTCCCTTTTAAAGGCTGAATAGTATTCCAATGTGTACACCTATCACATTCTGTTTTTTTATTCATTCATTGATGGACATTTGGGTGGCTTCCACCTTTTGGCTATTGTAGTTAATGCTGCTGTGAACATGGCTGTATAAATGTTTGTTTACGTTCCTGCTTTCAGGTTTTTTTGGTTATATACCCAGAAGTGGAATTGCCAGGTTGTATGGTATTTCTGTGTTTAATTTTTTGAGGAATCGCTGTACTATTGTCCACAGCAGCTGTTCCATTTTACATTCCCACAAATTATGCACAGTAGTTCCAATTTCTCTACATCCTCTCCAACAGTTGTTACTTCCTTTATTTTTTCTACTCATAGCCACCCTACTGGGTGTGAAGTGGCATCACGTTGTGGTTTGGGTTTGCATTTCCCTAATGATTATTATTACGTTGACCATCTTTTCATGTCCTTATTGGCCGTTTGTGTATCCTCTTTGGAGAAATGTCTATTCAAATCCTCTGCCCATTTCTTGATTGGGTCGTTTGTTATTTTATTGCTGAGTTGTAGGAGTTCTTTGTATTCCGGATATCAACCCCTTATTAAGTTTGTGACTTATGAATATTTTCTGAGGGTAGCTAAATTTAAGTGGATTGACCATTTAAGTCGATGATGCTCTGGGTTGAGAAAATCTATCAGCCTGTAATTGACTGAGGCTTGGGGAAGATGAGGGGTTCCCTCTGGGCAGACAGTCCACACTGCAGACCGGGGGCAGAATCTTTCACTTTTGGGCAACTGCATCTTGTTTCTGGAAGGATTGGGTCAGCAAGGCTAAAACAACCCCTGTCATCTCACTGTGGCAGGTTGGTTAGGTGTAAGCATTGCCGGTAGGTGTAACATCACAGATCGTGAGTGTCACCACCCGAGACCAAGTAATCACATAATGGTGGCGAAACACAAGCCTTCCATTTCTATACAGCTTCTCTCAGTATCAGCAAGTGACACATCCCAGTCAGTCCCCGACCATTTAAGGAAATTAAAGAGGGTGTTTAAGAGGATTTTTGCCTTTCTCATTTATGTAAGTATTTGTTGCTAAACTCCTTCCTGGATTTGTCATACACGGTGTCCTCCTTGTGTTTCCACGATGGGTGTGCCATTCCGATTTCAGAAGAGAAACATTTCTCATCCTACTTTCTTCTTTCTTGTTCTTCTTTTTAAAAAATTAATCTGAAAGAAGTTCAATGAGTAAATGAGAAGTGGCACTTTGGCAGAGATGTACAATCTAATCATCTCTCAGAGGACAATATTAGCTCCCAGGAAGCCACGGAAGCAAATGGCAGGATTTGTGCCTGTGTTGAGCTTTGAGCCTCACTGTGCCCAGATCGAAAAGGACTTCGGGATGCGTGGGGTAAACCTATAAGCACAAGCAGACACAGTTAAAATGATAAACATTTATGCTGTGAGATACGGACCTGGGCCGTCCTTAGGCCTAGGGGTGGGCAGGGATCCTGAAATGGTGAGGATTCTGAACAGAATTTCGAAAGAAGGGAGTGATGTGGATAGGCATAAAAACAAAATTGTAGCTGTGGTAGGCATTCGATAGCATTATCATCCCTTTTCCTTTTTGCTATGTATGTTAACAGGTTGCCTAGAAATCCATTAGGTGGAGGGTTTGGGTTTTTTATGGGGCGGAAGGCAGTAGGGAAAAGGAAGCAGTGCGATGATTGAATATGATGAACAAAGACCTTTTTCCAGGGTTGGGGACTGCGTGACTTCCTGAGACGTCCCTGTGAGCCTTTTCAAACTCTGTGGTCCCTCTTCATGGAGGACATGCAGTATGGCCCAGCCTCTGTCCCAGCACAGCGTAGGCGCTGGAGGAGCTGTGCTCTGCAGTGGCTGCTTCTCTCTTGACTCAGTTAATCTGTCACTTAAGGAGAGATGGCCTGACAGCTGAGCCCTGAGCCGCCTGTGGGAGGTGGCCTGGAGCCACCTGGGCACACTCTTCCTGCGCTTCCCTCTTCTGTCCCTTGTCTTCCTTCTTGTCCCATCCCCTGTTCCAGAGGATTTTGTTAGTGGCTTCTGATAAAAGTGTCACCTCCCGTGTTGTGGGTTGAATAGTGGTCCCCAAAAGACATGTCCACCCACAACCTCAGAGTGTCACCCTCTCTGCAGTGAGAGTCTTTGCAGATGTGTATACAGTAAGAATCTTGAGATGAGCACATCCTGGCTTAGGGTGGCCCCTCAATCCAAAGACAAGTGTGCCTACTAGAGACAGAACAGGAAAAGCCACATGCAGACACAGGGGGAAGGCCACATGCAGATGGAGGCAGAGATTGGAGTGAAGCATCTGTAAGCCAAGGAAGGCCAAGGGCCGCGGCCCCTGGAAGCTGGGAGAGAGACATGGACCTAATTCTCCTTCAGAACCTCCTGAAAAAACTCACCTAATCAGAGCCTTGAATTTAGACCTCTGACCTCCAGAACTGTGAGAGAATGAATTGTTGCTGTTTTAGGCCACTGAGCTTATAGCGATTTGTTAGGCAGCCCTAGCGAACCATACTGGGAGAGTCCTGGAGGTGTACCTAGTTCAGTCACTTTCAATCATTAGAACTTTTAAAAAGGCCAGTAACTGAATCAGAATCTCAGGGCTGGGTCAAGGGATTAATATCTGTAAAAGTGTCCTGGGTGATTTTAATATGCAGCCTGGGTGTAGAATCGCAGATCTCTGCCAGATGTCCCATTTTGTGGATGAAAAAACCCAAGACTCAGCAAAGTTGCCTTGTGGTCCCAAGAAAATTTGCAAAAGTCTTTTTGGAAAGGGGAAATATGACTCACTCAAGGAGGACAACAGAATGTATTTGTAAATTAAAATTTTAGGGGAAAAAAGAAAATTTCATTTATTCGTTTCTTGTTTGGGGTTTTGTAGGTGGGAGTGATTAAGAGAGGAAGAACTCAGCTGATAATATTTTTCAGGGACATTCCCTCAAACCCATTTTTAAAAGAGTGTTCGTGTGTATGATAGAAGAAATGTTTTCCATCTTGGACATGCATGCCAGTTTAAAATATTTATGATTTTTTATTACCACCTAAATGAAGATTCTCAGTTTCCTATTCCCTTAAGAAATCTGAATAGGGTCTAGGTTTCTGCACAGCAAAGGAGATGAATAATTGTGTTTGAAGTCTTGTTAGGGGAGAGCATTTTAGTAAATTAACACAGATTTTATGTTCAGAGTACTTAAACATTTTTTATTTTTATTTTAAAGTGTGTCTGTTGAAACAGGACCTTTGTTTCAGGGACGTGGTATTAAATCTAATCGCCCACTTAGGTTATCTGTCCTTTGGAGGCTCATAAAGATAAGGGCAACAGGATAATTGGGATATTATGTACTCTTTAAAACAGCATGATTTAGTCCAAGTAGGAATTGCCGGGGCTCTAAATTAATCCCCTGGGGAACAAATGAAAAATATATATATGTGATATATTATTGAGGTAGTATATATTTTGGTGCTTTGATATCTTGGAGAGTCTTACATTAATCTGTCATTAATTTTAACCAGGGCAATCTGACGGTGATTAGAGCATATCTAGATAATCAGAAGCTAAAGAAGCCCACTGAGAGATTTACTTAAATGATCTAATCAGCTTTTCTTTTCATAGAAGACACAAAACTGAGGTCCTGACGACTCAAGGGCATTAACAATCCCAGGGCCCTTTCCGTAAGAGTCGGGGTATTTAGCCCCAGTGTCCTGGCCAAATTCCAACTCCAGTAATGCCATTTTGCCTCCCGAAAAGTCCCCCTGCAGCTACCAGCGGATACAGCATTATTCTCCCCTTCCTGTCCCAAAGTGTGCGGCTTTGTGTGGAGGTGGCTCTGTGTGCCACAAATCAGATACTTCATTGCTATTATGAGTGGCTGCATTTGGGCTCCAGGGGCGCCGTCCCTAAGCTGCCGTAAGTACACGACGGGGATATTTACATGACTCACACTATCGGGGGAAATTGCAGAAGATTTATTCTTTTGAGAAATTTGTTTTAATCTTTTATAAAAGACGATGTTGTGATTAATAATGTAATGAGATACAATTAGATAATGATCGGATGGGAATATACGAATGTACATATTTATCTCTTTGTACCTTATTTGATTCTAGAGAAGGTCAGAAACAATTATCTTTACCAATGAAATCTGTCTTCACCATGGTCCAGGGCAGGTTGTATTAAAATGTGTAAAACGAACCACTTTTTAGTTTGTAAGGGAAATCAAAGGAAAGATTTAAAAAGGCTCAAAAATGCGGAACACTGGAGTGTGGGATGGAGATTCAGGGCCACCCCAGTGAACGGGCCTGAGGCTCATTGAAAAAACTGTGATTCAGGGAGTGAGAGTGATGCTTTGGCCTTGGGCGTTGGCTTCAACACAGCCAGCGTGGACAGCTTGACAAACTATTTTTGGAATCCTGGTTTTTGAAACAGTTTGTTCCACTAAGAGGGGAAATTTCCAGTTGATCTAACCAGATAAGATCCAAAGAGTTGATCTAACCCCTAACTGGCTGTGGTTTATGTGACGAGGTGCCCATGAGGACAATGCCACAAACAAGGACTATCTGCTGTTCGTGAACGGGACTGTTGCCAACTCTAGGAAGTGCCCCATTTCATTTCTTTCTTGGGGGATTAAAATAAACCAAGGGAGAACTTCCTGAGGACTTAAGGAGAACCAAGGCAGAAACCTGGAGCAACGTGGGTTCCGTGCAAAACTGTTCAATAGTCATGATGAAGAGGATGAGGAAATTGGAAGGGTACTGGGGGGATACTCTAAACATTTCAAGTTTTAAAGATTGAAACTTACAACGAACTAGATGATTAACCTATTTAGATATTAGAGCTTCCCTTCTCATTGTTTCCTCCTTGGACATTAGTCAGCACTTTTGGGTGGCAAGTGACAGAAGCTCCACGTAAACTAGCTAAAGCAGAGAAGAGGATGCTCTGGCTTATGCAGCTGAAAAGAGCAGGTGTCGATGGGTCCGGGGGCTGTGGTCAGGTTTCAACTCCTCTTCCTCTCTCCTCTCTTTCCTCGTGGTGACAAGGTGGCATTTTGCAGCTTAAGGCTCACACTTCAGCCATCTCAGCAGAAAGAATGTTCCCTCCCCAATAGTTTGAATGAAAGCTCTGGGATTATTTGGCTGGGCCCAATTTTGATCAGATGCCCCTCTCTCTGGCCCGGGGTAGAGGGCTGGGGAAGCCACGTGCAATTCAAAGGGGAAACCAAGCTGATGCTACCAGGAGGAGGGCTATGGATGCTGGCCCCAAAATACGGACACCCATCACTGACGTATAAATTAAAACATACTGACTGACGGGTGCCGATCTACACTTTTTTTTTTTTTTTTAACTTTGTAAAAGCATTCGGCATGTTTGACTAAAACCATGTAAAATGTAGCATCACAGATTTGGCCTCTTAGTTCTGTTTCCCATGTAGTAGAGAAATTCACAATTTCGACATTCCTGCGAAGGAATATCTCAGCTTCCAGTTTAGTTCCTCTAGGGACGTTGTGTATATTACTTCATAAGGCAAAGGCAGTGTATTCCATTTTAATAGGAAGTTCTTCTTTCTTATATTAAGCTGAAAGTCTCCCCCTTCTCCATTGACTTTGTTCTAATGGTCACTCTCCTGGCCTTTGGAGATAAATGGAGCAAATTTAATTTTTCCAAGATTTCCTCAGCTCCTTCAAAGTCTAGTTTGTCTCTTGGCTACATACACCCACTTCTCTTAGTTGCTTTCTCCTCGCCCTCCTCTCTCCTCCTGCTCTTTCTTTTTGATGATATAAAGAAAGCTTACACGTGCTCATTCTCGGAGGAGGGGACTCTGCCTCCCCAATTTCATGCCAGTTGTTGGACATGTTCGTTTTTAAAAAGTTTCTCATGTTTCTTATGAATTACAGTTTGAAGGCTGAACATAAAGAGTTTAGCACAAAATGGTATTTTTTAAAATAGCACTCTCGAACATTTATGTATTCCCTTTTAAAAGCTAAGTCAAATTATTTCAGGAAACAGAGGCCTTTCAACATTTTTTTGGTATGTTCTTAGTATTTCATAGGCTGGAGCAAATGGGGCGTGATGATAATAGTTCTGAAGTGTCCTTAAATAGTCTGTGAATATAAATATTCAGTTAAATAGAGAACTATTAAGAGAACAGTGTACGAAAGTCAAATGTGAGAGAACAATGATTTTGTAGAACAGAATGAAGATTCTATTATAATATGCACTTGATCTAGTAAACGAACTCTTAAGAAGGGATGTCTCATTGTTCTCTCTCATGTTGCTGTGTTTTTAGCTATGGTGGGTCTAAGCAAGGAATATTAAAACCTTAACTTTTTAAAGGAAATTCAGAGGCTTAAAATAAAACTCCTTTATTAGTGATTCTTTGTTTGCTTCGGCCATTTACATTTCTGGATCCGTCTTCTTTTTCTTTAAATATCTTAGACATACTTGTCCTAGAGAAGGTATACATCATTCCATTTCCTGGTTTTTCCATTTTTAAATCAGATCTCATGTAGTCACCACATTTTGTTGTACTTCTTAACTTTTATGTTAGTTTCTAATCATGAGTGTGAATACAGTTTTATCAACAATGAATTGTTATCATTTTTAGAAGAAATAGGGAGTTCATTTCTTTAGATGGTTATTACTGTATTCATGAAAAGTTCACTAGTAATAAACATTTTTTTTTTTTT